>NC_081841.1:209782606-210085848 GCF_963259705.1 Myotis daubentonii | reverse complement strand
GAGCGGGGAGGAGGGGGAGGAGGAGGAGGAGGGGGAGGAGGAGGAGGAGGAGAAGCATCTGGAGCCAGCTGTATATGCTCTCTCAATTATAAGCTGAACTATCTTAAACAGCCACCAGCTGCCACTGCCCCCGCCTACAGAGCAGGGTCTCCAACATCTGTGAGTAGCAGCACACCAGGTGTGGTCAGAAGAGATGTCAGAGGCTGTTGGGGGGAAACCCTGGGGAGTAACACATGAGAATGGGCTGCTTGCCATTTCTCTCCTAGAGCAGGAAAGGAGCTTAGGGACCTGCTGCTCTGAGCCCTCTTTTCCAAGGCACTGAAATAGAACTGGAAAGAAACCAACACTTAATATTGGGGATTGAGACGTTAAGGAGAAAATGCTGCGTGTTGGCTACAGTTAGAAATGTTCTCAACATTGCACTGTCTCTAACTCAAAATACTCTCGTTCCTGTTTGACTTTTCTGCAGGCATGTCTGCACAGGTAGCAGCTCCAGCTCACGCTTACGTCACACACGCCTATGAGGAATGGGTCGTCACAGTTCTGCTTGAAAAGAAACACAGGCTTCTTCTGAGCCAAGAATCCCTGACATAAAGCCGTCGGTGCTGCCCCTAAAGATGCGGGAAATTCAACTCAGGAAATAATTGCTGTAGAAGTTCCGTTGAGGTGAACACTAGAGAAAGATTACTCTCTCCTCCTGCAACATGATTCTACATGCATCACTTTCTTGGAGAGAGAGAGAGAGAGAGAGAGAGAGAGAGAGAGAGAGAGAGAGAGAAAGGAAGGAAGGAGGAAGGGGGGGGTGGAAGAGGAGAAGGAAGGAAGGAAGGAAGGAAGGAAGGAAGGAAGGAAGGAAGGAAGGGAGGGAGGGAGGGAGGGAGGGAGGGAGGGAGGGAGGGAGGGAGGGAAGATTTCTTGCATTCTCTATTCCCTGTTTACTTCACTTGATAGAAATTACACTTAGTTCAATCAACTGAGCCCCTTTCTTCCACTTCTTGAAAACGGCTTGAATTCTGATTTACGCCTACAAAGTCAGAAGTGAAATGATATAGGTCAGCATTGCTGGTGCCCCTGGTCTAAGAAGTAAAGCATTGAGTGATAACGGATGAAGTGCAGGGCCATTCTTAAAACAGAGGAGTCTTTCACCGGAACTCGCAATGACCACTGTGCCCACCACTCCAGCTGGCGCCTGCACTCTGCACTCCACCTCAGCAGCACCATCCTGCCTACCTTACGCCGCCGCCACCACCTCCACCCCTCACCACCCCTCACCACCACGCACAACAGCCAACCAGCAACTGTGAACAGGCCGGTGACCATCAGCCAACAGAAAGACGATTATAGAGAGCAGCTACACTACATACTTTCAAAACGGGGATTAGAGAAACAACGTGAGTTCTCAATGCTTTCCACAGGCTCAAAGTCAATTTATACTATTTCCGGTAGTTCGATGAATTAAATGGTGCCTTCAGTTTTCAAAGTCACTGGAAAAACTGATCAGTTTTAGAAGTGGTCGAGGGATGCAACACACCCAGCGTCAGCAATGCAGGACAAGAAATAGGTCAGTACTTTAACGTTTAAGGTGACAATACCAGGTTGCTTGTCCTTCACAATCTCTGGTAGGCTGCAGCAAAACAAGATCAGAAAAATGGAAATATGCTACTCGTTATGCAGAAAGGGCATCTGGTCCATCTCAGAGAGATAAACTGCACTATCAACAGAAATTTTATGCAAAGTCCGCTCTTTTTTTTTGTTTGGTTCACTGAACTAAGTGCGAACCATCTGTTACCTATGATTAGCAGGAAAAATAAAAATGCAAACAGCCTTTTAAAGAAGACAGCACAGCAGCATTCCCAACACAGCCTACTTGTTTCAAGCACCACATCTGAGGTTTAAATCTAATGACTTCATGTGGCTTAGAACCTGTAGGTAGAGTCTTCATTTTTAGGTTAAGATGACAGCTTTCTTTTTGGTTTAGTTTTTCTGGTCAGAGTATGCTTAGACATCATAAGAATGCCACTATCCTAAAATGTCTTATTCAAATGTTAATTTCCAAGAGGGTTTTAAAAATCTAACAACTTTGAAGTTAAAATTTTGCTTTGATGCCCGTTTATAAAACGCCTGCCACAGAAGTAGTGGATTATAGTGACTATGCTATGCTTCCACAAAAGCAGAATGGCCAGGGGTGAACTCAGTGCTCCTGTCAAGTCAAAATGCTTGAAATCAAGTCTTCAACTCTGGCCCCAGCTGTCTGACCTTGTAAGATCTGTTTCCTTATCTATAAAAAGAGAGCTCTGAAATGTCCTTCTCAGAAGCCCACTTCCATTCCAAATCTAAGCACTGTGCTTGGCATATGCATCGTTCCAGGAACTCGGTAACTATCCCGGCCAGAGAAGCTGGAGAGGAACCCTTCAAAGACTTCAGAAATTGCCCACAAGACAGGTTTCCATCCCCTGTCAAGGTCAGAGTACAGGCTACAAAACCAGCGACCTCAACAGTGCCGCGCCATGTCCACGGCGGTGCTGACCTTATTCGTGTATTGCCATCATGAAAATGAAAAGGCAATTTCGTTTTCAAGGTGAAATTCTAAGTTTCAGGGAGAGTTTAAGACAGGGTCAGCCCAGGATATGCTGCCAAAGCTCTAAGAGTACAAAAGTTACCGACACCCACGAGGGTTTCTCAGCGGCATGCAAATGTGTTCTGTGCTGTTTCCTTGATGAACACAGCACACACAAGTCCTACTCCACCTACACAGCCGCAGTGCCACAAATGTAATGCATTTCAAGAGGGCTTTTTTGCAACAAAGCATTACAAATCTTAACCACGTGTAAGGCAAGTTTTGCAAAAGATAAGAATTTCAATGGGGAATTCAACTTTTAAACTGCTCGCTTTGCCTCGCTGTTATTCACTGGGCACATTATTAAGTGAGCATGACCCGTAACAAAGAAAAGCTTGCCGTTAGTTTATACTTTAAAAACTGACCAGGCTCTGCACTGATGCTTACCTTGCTCTTTAAAACATATAACCTCTTCAGTTCTACTACACAGTAAGTTTATAAAAAAACGGACATTTCTACAAGAAGATCCACATCAGACTGATACTGAGCTATAAGGTTGGATTTCAAATGTCATTCTAAAGACGCTCCAATTTTAGGTAAGAAAAGAGGGCATTGGCTAGTCTTATCCATTCTTTTTCTTCCTTCCCTTTTATGTATATACTAGAGGCCCGATGCACAAAATTCGTGCAAGAGTAGGCCTTCCTTCCCCCGGCTGCCAGCACCAGCTTCCCTCTGGCACCAGAGACCAGGGCTTCCCTCCGGAAGGACATCCAGTCTAATTAGCATATTATGCATTTATTATTATAGATTTGCTACTACTCAATTAGAATGATCTCGGCTACACTTAGAATCAAACTTATTTCCTGGCCCGTTGGTAGGCACAGAAATCTGTGAATCTGAGAATTTGGAAGAAAGAAGGGTGGTGATGCCAGAGACAATTAAAGTCCAGAGTGTTCCTCTGAGGCCAGGGAACTACTCCCAACACAGCACAAAGGAGAATGGTCTTCATTGTGTCCTGGTCACAGCTCTTTAACTTGGGCCCCCCAGAGCCACGCCTAATTCTGAGCCAGTTCTCAGCTTCTCCTTGGAGGCCATGAGCGGTCTGACATCAACAAGAGGAAAGGAGAAATGGCCAAGAAGGCCTCATGCTGCCCCAAAGGGTTCTCTCCTCAGATACTTTCCCCAGGAGGTGAAATGGCTTCTGAATTACAGCGTTCTCATCCTGGGTTCCTGAAACACACGTGCCCACCCGTTGGAATTCAGAGAGTTTGACGTCCCAAAAATCTTACCCAAATTATTGGGGCAGGAGCGTCTTACATGCAAATGTACGGGTCTTCTCCCTTCCACTGAAGTATAAATCAGAACGGAGAGGCTATTAGACTAAAAGAGGAAGAGCTCCCTCTATGTATGTCAAAGAACTATAAGTACCATTCGTTCAAATATAGTTGATGAAAACTGTATGAAACACAGCATAAGAAAAGACAGCAAGTCAATGTAATCTCTTCTTTTCAACCTGAATCTGTTAATGTGCTTTACCTTTCCTCTCTAAGGTCTTTCAGAATAGTCTGAATAGGCAGTTAAATGTCACAATTTTCTAGAAGCTCAGGGTAGTAAGCAATGAGCAATTCTGCCAAGTTATTAGTAAGTATTGTTGCTCTCCAAAATGCTCAGCCAGAACTCAAGTCCAAGATACCCAAGCTTTACCACAGAGAGACTATTGGAGGAAAAAGCAGTGATAGAAACCGTATGGTGATGACAGGACCCAAACTGACTGACCATTTGGTTTATGTTGGGAACACATCACATATGTGACAAAGAGAAAACTCTAGGATAGATTGCCCTCTCCTCCTGATCCCTTCAGCTCTTTGCGTCACTCAACGGCAGCTTTATCGCGCTCTCCTCGCTGTGTGTGCACTTGTTAACTCCTTCACTGGGTGGTCACACCCGGAGAAGAGGGGCCAAGTTATACATTCTTTGCTTCTCTACGGGCCATAGCTAGATCTGGGCCATAGCGATACACAGCACTTATTCATCCAAAATGGATCAACTAACTGCTGATCACAGAAGACTCCAAATAGCATGCCTCATAGGATATTCTTAGAATCAAAGTGACAAAGTCCAATTCCCTATTCCAAGGGAATCCCAATGTATCAAACAGTATTTGTTAATCTGGATGCTCACACAATTGCTAAATACTATCAATTTTGCATATTAGTTTCACAAAAGTCAAATCCAGTTACTTCCACCAAATTGATACCTTCTTTCAGACACCAGACAGCATGAATGTGGAAAGGAAGGGTTATGACACAGGCGCTGGGAAAATACACTTTATGTGTGATACAGGGATGATGTCCCACCTCCAGCACTCAAATATATTTCAAGTTCTGGAGAATGTAGTGTGATTTTTAAAAGCACACATTGAATTGCATGTGGAAAATCTGCCCCGAGTTCACAGTAAGACAGTAAAGCAATGAGGCTGAACATGTAAAGGGTCCTCATTTAGTTCGATATGCTCTAACTGTGAATTCCACTAGTGGCCATCACCATGACCTTCACCATCACCATTTACCACGAGGCCAGCTGGATACCCAGAGCCAAGGCAAGAAAAGACCCTAACAGAACAGCCTTTATTTCCTAACCATGATCAACTTACCAACTCACATAACAGCTTTGTGCCCACACAGAAGAATAAATAAAAATTGAGCTTTCAGGTTTATTACTTGCCTTTTTTAAATGAATAAGCATCTTTTTTTAAAAAAAAAAAAATGATGATCACGAAAGACTCCATGATCCATAGATCCAAAGATCTTAAAATCTGACCAAAAAAAAAAAAAAAAGAAAGAAAGAAAAGATGGGCAATAATAAAATGAGAGCATCTTAACTAAATTGCAGTATTGTTCAGGCTTCTGGTGACATCAAGCTCTACCCAGTGGGCTCACTGGGTCTCCACTGGAAGAAAGTGGGCTTTGACCACATGAGCAGCATTCCATGGGTTATGATTGTACGAAGACTTAGGGAGCCCAGAGGAAGCCAGAGTGGGTTAAGGAAAGAGAAGAATTTTCCCCACAACTGTGGGGAAAACTAGCCAGAAACAAAAGGGACATAAGAATTCTTTGTTGTGTATTGTTCACAAAATATGCGAAAAATGACTACAAAACAGTCAGGGCTCTTTTTTTCCCACAGTTCCTGGAAGAAAGGTTATGAAATGTTCTTACATCATCGGCCCACTGCCCCATCCCAGATGAGGCTCAGGTTGTAAAGAGCGGTGTGAGCGTGCAGCACGGGAATGGGTGTGTGGTGGGGGTTCTCGTTTTTAACTTGGTTTCTTTTTGCAGTGGGGCAGGGAGGAGGCATACAATTAAATACATGACACTGGCAGCACTAAAGCATCACGTAGGACACTCCAGCTTGATGATGCAATCTTGGATGCAAGAAACCCCAACATTTTCAACAATATATCCTGACCATGCACACCCAGAAAAACAGAGAACCATGGACTCCCAGAAGGAGACAGATCCAAAGTAAACCTTGAAATAAGAACAGGCAGGGGAGGGTAGGTGGGTGGGAAGAGACCAACCAAAGAACTTATATACATATATGCATAACTCATGGACACAGACAAAAGGGTGGTGAAGGCCTAGGGTGGGGGGTGGGGGCGGGCTAGGAGAGATCAATGGGGGAGAAAGAGGATATATGAAATACTTTCACAATAAAGATTTCAAAAATCCTATATAATAAGAGACTAATATGCAAATTGAAAGAATGGCAGAACAATTGGTTGCTATGATGCACACTGACCACCAGGGGGCAAATGCTCAACGCAGGAGCTTCCCCCTAGTGGTCAGTGTGTGGGAGCACCACTCAGCCAGAAGCCCTGAGCCAGGCTCACCGCTGGCGAGAGCAGTGGCGGTGGCAGGAGCCTCTCCCACCTCTGCAGCAACACTAAGGATGTCCGACTGCTGGCTTAGGCTCACTCTCCATGGGGAGCGGGCCTAAGCTGTCAGTCGGACATCCCCCGAGGGCTCCTGGACTGCGAGAGGGCGCAGGCTGGGCTGAGAGACACCCTGCTTCCCAGTACACAAATTTCGAGCACCAGGCCTCTAGTATATATATAATCATGAGCCCTCCTAAAAGAATAATAAAAAAAGAACAGAATATATGGAACACAGCCTTTTAAATAGAAACCACATTAACTAACATCTTAAAGTCAATACTAATTGTACTTACCAATGAGGAAGTTAACTAGTGGCAGTGGAGGCCATTCTCAGAAATATTTAAAGTCAAAAAGAGTCCCAGAATCACTGACAATCCTTCTGAAATAATGGCCAGAAAGGCAATTAAGGGAAAATGAGAGAAGCATCAGGACAAATCTGTGACTACCATTTAAACAGAAACACCAAGCATGTGAGCTTTTGATGACGGGCTACTAAGTGGCATCATCTTCATCTAGTCACGTGCTGCTTAGCGATGTTTCGGTCAGCGACGGGCCGCATATACCACAGTGGTCCCGTGAGACTGTAATGGAGCTGAAAGATTCCTCTCCCCTGGTGATGGTGCAGCCATCATACAGTCATAGCACAATCCATCTCTCACGTGTTTGTGGTGGGGCTGGTACTGTGCTGAATTATGTGCAGTACATAATACTTGATAGTGGTAATAAACGACTGTGTTACTGGTTTATATATTTACTATATTATACTTTTACCATTGTTTTAGGATGTACTCTTTCTACTTACAAAAAATTGTTTGCTGCCAACAGTAGACCTTGCCACACTGGCAGCAGCCTCACACTTCTTGTGTCTGCCATGCCCCTGATTTGATCTCGTGTTGTTTTGTACAGTAACATGCTGTACAGGCTTGCAGCCTAGGAGTGATACACTATCCCATGTGAGTTAGGTGCGTAGTAGGCTGTGCCATCCAGGACTGGGCAAGTGCACTCTGTGAGGTTCACACAACAGTGAAATCACCTAACATCGCACCTCTCAAAACGTATTTCAATCATTGTCATGTAAGGCTGCATGAGAGAGTGTGTTCTTACTTCTTTTCTGATATAGATGATACGAAGTCATTTGTGTATAGGTGTTGTTACTCTATGTAAAATTACAACAAAATAAAAAACTTCCCTTAAAATCCCTCAAAGGAGGGTTTACAGAATGTAAAAATAGGTGCAGAATCCCTCGAAAGCTGGAGCTACACATTACTTTTGGTGGTTCGGTGTCTGGTACAGAGTAGGGACTCACTAATTTTCAGAGAAGAAATACATATTTGAAGACAGGCACAACACCCTTTCTCGAATTATTGAAATCAGTGGCGTTCACTCAACAACAAAAACATATGGAGCATGTATTATGTGCCACACACTGTGTTAGACAATAGCATGAAAAGTTATTAAAACAGATGACAATGAAAAAAACAATGTCATTAGTTTTTTTTAATCAAGGCTATAAACTATGTGGTCTTGAATATTCAGATTAAAGGTGTAGAAATGAGTTGACCACTTAGATTTTCAAAACCACTAGACAAGTGGCATCACATAATTGAAATCTGAAGGCTAACTGAGATTTTTACTACAGGCATGCCTCATAAATATTGCACATTTGATTTCAGACCACTGCAATAAAAAGACTATTGCAATAAAGTGAGTCTTGATGTTTTTGCTGGTGGAGGGTCTTGCCTTCCATTTGTAGAAAACACAACATCTGTGCAGCCCAATAAAGTGATACGGTGAGATGAGGTATGCCTGTATGCAGTTGGATGACAAAACATTCAAATGAGGCACAGAGCACTAAACATGTGAATAGGCAGAAACATGTTCCCTTCCAAGCGTTGCTCATTTTCTAAATGCCTGACACCCAGCAAGTAGTGTAAAAGAAGCTGGTCCTTAAAAATCAATGTGTGCATATCCTGTTTGGGGAAACAGACCGCAGCCTCAGGGTGTTTTCAGGGTTCTGTTCTGAAAGTTGGCCGCTGAAGGGCACCGGAATAAAACCGGCAGGTGGTTCTAAACACTTCGAACAGTACATACCTTTCTGAATAGGTAGACATGCAGCAGCAGGCGGAGATAAAACAGCAGGGAAGACAGAAACGAGGCTAAATAGAGACGTCCCCAAAGGAAAACTCAAAGGGAAAGCTCCTGTGAAAAAGTGGGCTGAAAAGAGACGCAGTGGCCACGGATGAGGCTCCCGGTCTGGCCAGAAGAGCCGGGAGGCGCAGTGATAACGTCAGCCAGGAAGCACCAGCAGAGGACAAACGCGGGGCCATCCAGCAAGGGGCCCAGGCACGCCTGCCCTGCAAGAGTGAGCAGGTTCGTCGAGGAAAGCGAGAACCATGAGCGTCACACTTCTTCAGGCACGTATGTTAAAGACAGAACTAGAGGAGAATACAAGGTGAAACGCTCCACAGTATTCTGGATGATTTTTTTTTCTAGTCCAACAGCCACCAGGTCTCCCCTCCCAGCCTCCCTTCTCCTTTGCTAAGTCCAGTGATAATGATTAGATACTTTGGAATCAAAAGGGCTGTGCTGACGTGGGAGGAGGCCAAGGAGGCTGCAAGCGGAGTCCTTGCAGATACCACCCAGATTTCACTCTGGTCTCCAAGGGCGTGACAAATCCTAAGAGATTAAAATGACTTAAGAGACACGGCATTCCCTAACCAAGGCACAGTGGAAACCAAGTGAGGGGCGAGGGAGAAAATGTGAAAATCCTAACAAGTGTGGCCTCCCAGAGTAGACCACTAGCAACTTTGTAGTAAAAGGAGAAATTAAAAGCGCCTATGATCTTCTGCAGTGAGAAGTCATTTATTTCATGTTAAGCTTTAGTGCAATTAAAAGGGGGTAAAAAGGATTTAATATTACAAAAGGGAAAAAGCAACCATAAGAGAGTATATGATGGATATTCTTACCCTTTATATTCCCTAGAAAAAGACCACAAACACAAATGTTTGCAATTTGCTGAGGAGATCATTATTATTAATCCTGAGGAGGGGGGGGGGGGGAAGGCCATTGAAGTTGGGGCAAGAATGTTAAAGTACCAACCGAGGCACATTCACTCTAACTTCATATGCCAGGTCCCCAGCCACGATTCAGAGAGCTCTTTTGGAATAACATCTGATCCTATCCCCTCGTTAAAAGGAGTGTTTCTGTACAAATGAGTAGAGAAATCTTAGGATCAGTCCTGAAAGTCTTGTCACCTAAACGCTGGGTAGGCAGTTCTGCATAAATACTTGCAAGTTTGAACATTTTTTTCCTTCTGGGGTCTAGGTACTGTGTCCATTTAGATGACCTGCGAGCTGTTTCTTGTCAATATCTCTAAGACACAATCTCTGCGGACATTACTCTATGGATTGGGCGTCGCGTCCATAGAAGTTGTCAAGTTCCCAGGTGGAAGGCTATTGTGGCTGATGGGCCCCGTCATTCCAGAAGGATCAGGAATGGCATTTGGAGTTCAAGGTTGAAAACTGCATGAAATAGGCTTAAAAAGTAGAGCCCATCTCCAACGGGTCTAAGACGGCACCCTCTTACTTTAAAACACCCCCGAGCACCACCGCGGGCCGCTTTACCTGTGCAGCCAGTCCAGGGCAGGTCTAGGAGGCGAAAACTCCAAGCGATGTTTTATATGTAAATCAAGAACCCCCAGGGAGCGGAAGGCGACTTCAGGGACTCCCCGGCGGGGTGCAGAAAGGAGGGGGCGGTCTGCCCTCTCGGAGAGGGGTTCCCGGGGACCCTCTGGACAAGAGTGGCTAACGGGCTCCCCCGTGCCAGGTCGTCTCCCAGCTCCCACTGCCCACGCCCTTCGCGGACCCCGATGCCTCGGGGCTAGACGGGGAGACGCGCAGCCCTAAGGATGGGGGTTCGCGGCGGCAGCCCCATCCCGCACCCTGGAGCTCCGGTCTCAGCGCGGCTGGAGCGCGCACTCCGGGCAGCTGCGCGCAGCTGGACGCAGCCCTCGGCGCCCCCGCCCCAGCCCTTCCGCTCGGCCGGGGCGCCCCGGGCCCGCCATCGCCTGCGGCCCCTCCGCGAGGCCGGAGGGAGACTTGGCAACTTACTGGGCAGCGCTCGGGCCGCGCCTGCAGCGGGTGGAAGGTGCGCGGCTGGAGCGGGTCGGGTCCGTGGCTCGGGGACTGGAGACCAACCGACGCAGGACGGGTCCACGCACAGAGCAGCGCGGCCGCAGGGCTGCAGAAAGCGGGCTGGGCACGTGGGCGCCCTGCTCAGTAGCCACGCGGGAGGCGGGGCGCGGGGCTGGGCGGCACCGCCCCCTCCACCCACCCCCACTCCCCCCCCCCCCCCGCCTCCGCCCTGCGCTCCCCACCCCCACGCCCGCCAATCCCCGCGGTGGGCGGCCCCTCGGGCGACGGGCCTGGGCAGCTGGGCCTGCGGGGCGGGGAGCGGCGAGTCCCCGAATTCTCGCTTTCCCGGGATGACCCCAATTCAGGGGCATTTCCGAGCAGTGCTCTTCCCAGTGGGGTTTTTGTGCTGCGTTTACTTTTCATTTTCAGAAGGTTTTGTACATACGGATAGAAAGATGATAAAATAGAATCGTGATCATGATAAGTAGATGCCCGATGAGTGTGTTTTGTCGAGTAGTACTACTTTAGCAATAAACACCATGAAGGCTTATAAACATGTGCGGTTGCTATTTTTGAAAACTCCAATAATGGGACTAGGGTAGTCCTGACCATGTGGGGCTGCGCTATAAGAAAATGACGTTTGCTATTTCCAAGAGAGCAAGAGACGTTACACAATGGAGGTTTCTCCTGCTGTTTGCTTTAGGAGTCTCTGATGAGATGAAAGTCACAATGTGCAACTATGTTAATTTTCATCCGAAAGGAGGCAAAACACTGACTTGAACAGTGAATGTGTGTTATTTTTTGTTGGAAAGTTCTACCTTATTTTGTTTAAAAATGCGGTAAACTTCTTTTTATGGATATACTAGTAATATTATTAACGTTGGCAAGGTGCCAAAATCATACTGATGCATCACACACACACACATATATTTAATATTTTTATTGATTTTTAAAGAGAGAGAGGAAGGGAGAGAGAAACATGGATCTGGCTGCCTTCGACACGCCCCCTACCAGGGATTGCTCCTGCAACCCTGGGCATGTGCCCTGATGGGGAATCAAACCGGTAACCTTCAGGTGTACAGGATGATGCCCAACCAAATGAGCCACACCAGCCAGGGCGCATTACAGGTATATTTTTAATGTCATATTCTAAATCATTCTTAACTCCTTTAAGACATGTGTTCCCAACAGAACCTAATGAAAGGTTTGAGGCTTCGCTACTTGCACAAACTTTCAGTGAGTGTTTCTGAAGCTCACGCACATGGAGAAGCCATCATCCACCACGTTAAAGAACTGGAAGTCGAAATAGCACCATGGCTACAAGGGCATTATTATCTATTCCAGCGAGTGTCCTAAGGAATAGAGACTCTGTCAATATGAACTTATTTTTACAGCATAAAACAGATTCCTTGTGCAAATACTCATTAACGACGACAGGCACATTAATACTGTTGAGTCGGACGCCAGATTCACTCACTCCCACAACGGTTAGGAAGCGTTGCACGAGAGTGCGAACGCTCCCCACCTCTCAGCAAACGCTGTCTCATTCCTAAGGGTGAAGGGATCCGATCTCAAATGTTTCACCTGTGTTTTTCAAATAGCAGTTGCTGTTATTAAAGTTAAGAGATTAGATTCCCTCACATGTTTTTACTTAACCACCCTGACGGGACAGTTTATGATTAGGCCGCAACACAATGGTTGGAGATAAACTATTTGACATTTAGAAACTGGCAATGTAGTCAGAATACCAATCTGTGAGTTTATCTAGTAATCTGCCCATCGGAATTGGGTACTTCTGAAACAAAAACACATTGTGTCCCTGTGTGGTGAATCATAAAAGCTACTTCATCGCTAAGCAAAAATGAGTAAGTCCTTCCTCACAAGCTCCATGGTTGATGAGTATCTTGACTTGCTAGTCTTGGACCTACATATTCCTTTTCCTGTTTGAAACTATTGACTAGCGGAACCCCTCACCGGATCCTTAGTTATTTCTCAGCTTTTAAAATGTCTCGATGTAGGAAGAATGGCATGTCCACAGATCTATGTGAGTCTCTAAAACAGATTATGGCAGCTGAGGGAAATTAGAATAGACTATTTAGAGACAAAATACAGTATTTGAAATGCATTAAGCTATTTTGACTTCATCTTCACCCACATTTCCTTTTGCACTACTCTACTCCTGCTGCTTAGAATGGAGTTAGAAACTTCTTCCTATCTGAGTAACGCTCTCAACCCCCTTTTTTCCACCTCCCTTCTCTGGAATACCTCAATCACTTTTTTTTTTTTTTTGAGAGAGAGAGAGAGAAAAGAGAGAGAGAGATTTGTTATTCCACGTATTTACGCATTCATTGGTTGATTCTTGTCTGTGCCCTGACTGGGGATCAAACCTGAAACCTTGGCATATGGCGCCAACGCTTTAACCAGCGGAGCTACCTGCCCAGTGATCCCTTTTCGCTGTCATCTGTCAAGATTCTGGAATCCTCAGGCATGAAACAGAAATTCCAACTTAGTCATTTCAGCAGGAGTAATTTAGGTTGTCCTCCTCCAAAGATTTCAGACGCACTTATGTTTGTCTGAACTCCTAAGGAAATTCCAGGGAATTTCAAACACTTTCGTAGCTGAATCAATGGAATACCCGGCACTCCTACACTTACCAAATACATACAGCCCCAAGTAAACCCCGTGTTCACACATAAGGGGTTCACTTTAACTGGCAAGGCTGAATGAGTTGATTCTTACTAGTTCTAATTTTGACTCCATAATCCCCAAGCTATTTCAGCAAAGACGAAGCTAAAATCCCCCAACTTTCCCCCCCTAGATTGTTGGATACTGGATACTGATGCTTGCGTTATTACTGAGTAGGCTTGAAAGAGAAAAAGGATTGGATTGGAGTTCAGGCCCCTAGAGTTTCAAGGGCTTTTAGGCCACCGCTGTTCTCCACTCCCTTTCAAAAATATGTAAAATTTAAAGGCAACTTTCCACTGGACACATTTCATATTTGCCCATCCTTTAAGGTAAGCGATAAAATATTGAAAAAGTGGTTGGAAAAATACAGAAAGACCTTATAATGACAAATGATCTTTTATATGCCTTCCCCCCAACCCCCACTTGTCTTTTAACTAAGACCAAATAATGGTTTTGCAATGGTTTTCAGTCCTGAACCCTATGAAATTCCCTGCACCCTTCACTTGGCTTGTCTCTAGTTTTCTTTACCTTGGCCATTAATCAAGCATCACCCAGAGCTCCACCCACCCTTGCTAGTCTCTATTGTCTTCTGCCAGGATTCCTGCTGGGCCTGTATCTGCTCCAAATACTTGGCTTCTCAATCCAAACATCTTCCACCAGTCTGTTGCTCTAAGGACTGGAGACTGGGGGGCTTAGAAAGAGAGTGCAGCTCATGGAAGTCCTTCTTTTTTCTCATTCAGCCCGGACAAAAGTTCTAACTGCCCTACAGATGGCTTCCTAAAAGGCCAGTGGACTTTTCTCAGTTCTCATCTGCCTCCAACTTTCTCCTGCTTTCTGTCCATTTCCGTCTTGCAATTGTCTCCCCATCCCTCCAGGGCTCTCCTGATCTCTTTGCTTTCTTCCTACCATCCTAGTAACTTTAAAAATATATATACATTTATTGATTTCAGAGAGGAAGGGAGAGAGAGATTGAAACATCAATGATGAAAGGGAATCACTGATCATCTGCCTTCTGCATGCCCCCTCCTACTGGGAATCGAGCCTGCAACCCAGGCATGTGCCCTTGACCGGAATCGAACCTGGGAGCCTTCAGTCCACAGGCCAATGCTCTATCCACTGAGTCAAACCAGCCAGGGCCTGATAACTTTTTGTCCTGCTTGTCAACTAGGGAACTCATAAATTTAAATTCTTGAATCTTTCTTATCTCCATTCACCTTCACGACCTCAGTTGCTACCCATTTCTAAGGCTCACTCTATTTAGTAGTATCCATTCCCAAAGCTGCTTTGCCAGGCTTCCTTGTTCATCCTTGCTCCACATTGCGTCTGTTGCCAGCACCTGAAATTATATGGTTGAAAACAAATCCACCTCTTTCTTCGACTGGTATCTCTCTCCCACTTCCTTCCTGTTCTCCTGGGACTCCAGGTACCTTGGGGTGCTGTTTGCTCCTTTCTCTCTCTTACTTGTTTACATTCCATCAGTCACAGAGCTCTGCCACTCCTCCTCCTTCTATTCTTTAGCACAGAAACAAGCCTTCCTCCTGATTTCTATGAATTTACCGCCCTAACCTCTAGCCCAGTGGTCGGCAAACCGCGGCTCGCGAGCCACATGCGGCTCTTTGGCCCCTTGAGTGTGGCTCTTCCACAAAATACCACGTGCTGGCGCGCACATACAGTGCGATTGAAGCTTCGTTGCCCATGTGCAGAAGTCGGTTTTCGGCCTGGGCGAGTCTATTTAGAAGAAGTGGGGGCGGGGGGGGGGTGGACATATAGAGAGGATGAATGAAAGGAGATAGACGAAACAAGTATACAAGACGAGTGTGGATGGGAGAGTTGGAAGGGGTCGACCTCAGCGAATGTACCTCAATCAGATTGAGGACGTTTTTAGCAAAGGCCAGCTTAGGAGTACCCTAATTAAGTTAATAACAGTGTACCTACCTATATAGTTTAAGTTTAAAAAATTTGGCTCTCAAAAGAAATTTCAATTGTTGTACTATTGATATTTGGCTCTGTTGACTAATGAGTTTGCCGACCACTGCTCTAGCCTCATCATGTTGACAACTTATTGCAGTCTTCTAAACAACTCATGGTATCTTCTCATTGATTGTAGAAACTAAACCCCTTCTACGGTGTAAATTCTCCATCAACTGCCTTAATACATCTTCTCAACTTATCTTTTAGACCTGAGCTGTCCAATATGGTAGCCACTAGCTACATGAGGCTCCTGAGCACTTGCTTTGGGTCTAGTCCAAATTGTGAAGTGCTGGAGTGAAATACACCCTGAATTCAAAGACTTAGTACAATTGAAGTTAAGTGAAAATGTCTCATTAATAATCTTTTTATAGTGATTCCATGTTGAAATAATGTTTGGGATAGATTGGGCTAATTATTCTCAGCCATTTCTTTTGACTTCTTTTCAGAGAGACTGCTAGAAAATTTTAAATGGCATGGGTGGTTCACCTTATATTTCTATTAGACAGTGCTCCTTTAGACAACTGATATGACCGTTGTGGACTGGGCACACTGCATCAGATCAGAGGCATTTTTTAAAAGAAAAGAGTGGGCCAGCCTCAGCCACCCCTCCACAACCCAGCTGGGGAGATAAGACGTTAAAAGTCAATTATTGATACAACCAGAGGGCAGATACTAAATGGCTGAAGTTTAGCCCCGCGGAAGCTTAAAGGAGAGATGTTCACAGATGCCTTTTCCGAGAAGTGGAATTTTCAAAGACCCTTGAAAAACAGATAGCATTTCCTTTTTGCAGCTGTGGAAGGAGAAGAACAGCATTCTGGGTCAGAGGAGGCGGGAAAGCACCGAGCCGGCTTGGGGTAACATGTGTAGACCAATTGGTCTGGGGTGAGGGCCATGCCCTGGCAGGCTCTAGAACAGTGATGGCGACCCTTTTGAGCTCGGCTTGTCAGCATTCTGAAAAACCCTAATTTAACTCTGGTGCCGTGTCACGTATAGAAATTTTTTGATATTTGCAACCATAGTAAAACAAAGACTTATATTTTTGATATTTATTTTATATATTTAAATGCCATTTAACAAAGAAAAATCAACCAAAAAAAATGAGTTCGCGTGTCACCTCTGACACGCGTGTCATAGGTTCACCATCACTGATCTAGGGTCTACCCATCTCCTGACCTCTCTGCACCCAGTCACCTCCCGGGGACTTCTTCCTGCTTTTCATCAGTCTCTGCCCCCTTGCCTTTTTCCAGACTGTACCATGCTCAGGGCCTGAAGCTAGAAAACAAAGGCACAGGCATGGTGCCAGCCAGATCTCTGCCCTGCCTCTGACCCAGCTTCCAGGGAACGTGCTCCAAATGTACGCTCCCGGACAATGGTACTGCCTGGTGTCTCACCAAGGAAACGTTTGTAAACCTTTGAATGAAGAGTCCAACCCGCCCAAAGAACAGAACGCGGTGTTTATTTAGCTTGCCACCAGCCTAGGTTGACCAACTTTTCTGATTTTCCCAGGACCATCCCTGTTTGAGCACGAAAAGTCCCAGATCCTAGGAAACCATGAGGTCACAGGGAAACGGAACGACTGGCTCACCTCCCTTACTCACATCCTAGGCTCTGACTGTTTTCATTTCTAGTCACTGGCCTCCTGCTAATTTCATTTCTATGACAAAGCAACAGTGACCGTGTAATTATACTGAAAAGGACCGTGGTTGCTTTCTCTGGCCACCACGGTGCTGATTGGACAACTTTTTTTTTCTTAGCCTCAGTTTTGAGATGTCCTAGGGGATCACACTTTTTGACATTAAATCCATTCATCTTCCATCTATAAAAATGTCACTGGATACTGTAAAGAGGAAGCGTACATACCCTCAGTAAAGAAGGAATAGGGGACTACAAAGTGGGACTAGAAGAAGTCCTCCCTAAAAGTAAACTTATCTCTTCATCGGAATCAAAGCTCCCTGTAGCTTCCTTCTGAGACCGCCCCCTGTCCCCGCTGAATACATGCTCCTCTTGTAAGTCCCACTCTTGTTCTCCAGGGCTGTCAGCTAAGAGGCAGCATCAAAATGAAGTGAAGCTCGGCCGGTGTGGCTCAGTGGTTGAGTATCAACCTATGAACCAGGAGGTCGGTTTGATTCTGCCCGGGGTTGTGGTCTTGGGTCAGCAGGAGGCAGCTGATCATTGATTATCTCTCATCACTGATGTTTCTATCTCTCTCTCCCTCTCCTTTCCTTTTAGCACAAGTCTTAAAGAGTATTAAAATGCGCATTCCCACTTAGCAGTAACTTCTTGCACAGTGCTGTGAATTCCAAGTTGCAAAACTTGGGTCTCAAAATACTCACGTGGAAAGTGTTTCTGTCTGGCACCTTCAGACAGGAACAAAAATTAAATTCTTTGAGATGAAACAAGGGAAAGTAAATTCACCGCTGGGGGAGAGGGGAAGGGAGAAGGAAGGAGAGGTGTTTTCTTGCTCATCATGACTTTGATGTCTTTAACTGTCTGGCTTAGGCTCCCAAGATCCAGTCCTTAGAAAGCTCTCTGAGTCATTATGTGTCCTAAGGGCCTCCGGGAGGAGTGCCTCGGAGGGTGTATCTTACACGCTCTCACCTGTGTTAGTTTTATACTTGTTGGCCCGGACTGATGCCTCTCAGCAAGCAGGCAGCCTGTCCTCCTGTTGTGTCCTAGACAGAAAGGTGGAGTCCAAGTTCAGGCTGAGCAGTCTGGTCCAACTCGCTTCTTCCGAGCACGTCAGTGCTGGCGGCCCAGTCCCGGTGAGAACCCCGGGGGCTCCCTCCGTCCACAGGGGAGGTGGAGCTGCTGGCTCTTGTGTGGCTTGTTCTCTGGTCTCAGCCATCAACCCAGACCGCACTGCTCAGGGCAGCGGCGCCTGTTCTCCGGGAGATTTAGCGGCCACTTGCCCTTCGGTGCGCTCAGTGAACTGTAGGGAGTTTTTATAGCCAGGCGAACCCTGAGTCAGGTCCTGGCCTCATCCGGAAGGCACCCCAGTTCTGCTGGCGTTTTCATTTTGATCTCCCCTGAAGTTTAATCCTGAGGCGGGGATCATGAAATAAAAAGATGATGTGCAGTAAAAAGCACAAATTAATCCATTTAGTTATATTGCTAAAGCAAAAAAGTCATCAGTTGCAGGTTTTTCCCGGCGGGATGATAATACTTTGACTTCTCCAAAAGGTCGTGAGGAGCTACACATGCAAGCAAAAATAAGCACAAGCGCCCTGAGCAAGTCAAGCCACTGAGTAAGGCTTTGCAATCGTTCATACCTTCCTCGGTCTAAAATTCTGCTCCATGTACAATTTATAGTTGAAAACCTCCCTCTTCATTCTCAGGTTATAGAGGTACATCATGTAATAGAGCATTGTCGTTCATGTTACACGGAAACAAATCAACTGGGGTTTTAAGAAACAGATTGTTTTAAACCAGCTTGATTCAACAGTGGCTCCACCTTCGATGCTACCTCCATGGATCAACAGCAGTGAGGCCACCGAGTGGCCCGCCCAAAGATACTGCACGCTGGTCCTGCTGCTTCCCCTTCTGCAGGCCCTGTGTCCCCCTCTTTCTGGCATTCGTACAGCTCAGGGATCCTTAGTGCAAACAGTAGAAGAGGAGAGAGAAATCTTGAAATGACAACATTTTGATTTTAAACTCTCACTCTTTTTATGTAGGTATGTGATAATTTTTAAAAGTATATAAAATTGTTTTGCATGTGTCACTAAATGCTTCTAAGAATGGGTCTCAGGAAAATCCACTGGGATGCAATCTCAGCTTCCTGCGAGGCCAGGCAGGTTACACCAAATTTTGAATTTAGTTGGGCATCAGACAGTAGTAAGGTAGGGAGAGGGAGGCTGTGAAGTTGAGAAAGTGTTCAAATACAAAAATTTAAAAACCCTGAGCCAGATAGGCAGTGCAAAAAATACAAGCCGAATTGGGTCGCAGGGCTGCAAATTTTCACCATCTGTTGTAAAGGCCACTCATAGAATTATGCCATCAATTAAAATCATTTATTAAAATTATTTTTAGACCCCCTACGATACAGGCTTAGTAGGCATTTAAATATTCTGTACTATTCTAGCATGGTATTCCCTCTAAGGTACTGTTATGTCTATTGTTTTTTTTTAACAAATACATAATTCAGTATACATGTGTTTCAAAAAGTTACATATTTCCCATGAGAAACCCTACTTGTTTGCGTGGGAACTTGGGCAAAAGAGTTTATTGGCAATAAGATTGTGCATGACCATCAGACTAGCAGAGTAATCTTTTCAACTGAGTGCCTGGTCTAATCCTCCTGTATGAATTATGTGAATAAAATCTTTGAAGCATTGTTGAGGAGGTAATCTTAGTGAAATCAAACTTGACAGTGCCCCTTTATCTAGTTCCAATGTGATTAGACTCTGCAGCGCACGTAGAATCATAAAGAAAACTGGTTGAGACTACGACTCAGTGAGTGCGTGAGATAAGCAACCCGGGACAGTAAAGACTGCATTGAATAAAAGTGGCTTCAACAGCCACGGCGTAACATTTCCTTTTTTATTGGGGGGGGGGGGTTCAGTTTGACTGAATGTTTCATATCATTTTATATTTAAGGTTTGCCAGTAATATTGAAGGGAGTAGACATTCATTTCACAACTGTGTGTCGTAGACCCGTAGGTCTGGCGGATTGTGCCGTGCCTGAGCCCAGAAGGGGCCATTTGTGTGGATGACAAAACTGCTGCCATACGATCCAGCAGTTCTACTTCTGGGTATTTACCCAAAGAAAACAAAAACATTATTTTGAAAGATTATGCACCCTTATGTTCACTGCAGCATTACTAGTGATACCCAAGTCATTGAAGTAACCTAGATGTCCATCAACAGATGAGTGGATAAGGAAGATGGATATAGATACCATTGGATGCATATACATATATTGAGCAATAAAAAAGAGTGAAATCTTGCAATTTATGACAACATGGGTGGTCCTAAAGGATATCATGCTAAGTGAAATAAGTTAGAAATAAAAAAGTCAAATACCGTGTGATCTCACTTATATGTGGAATCTAAAGAAATAAAATAAATGAATAACGAAAACAAAACAGAAATAGACCCAAAGATATAGAGAACAAGCCATTACCAAAGGAGAGGGGTTGGGGGATGGGAATAAAAATAGAGTAAATGAAACACTCCTTAGTTTTTCCTCCTAAGTAAACAAATAAAAAACCAGGATGTGGGCCTGTGGAAATACATATGTAAGTGTAAGTGCTAATTTTATGATTTTTCATAATAAGGTCCTAAAGTTACATGTAGGTATTGAGGAAAAAGTGAAGAGTGGGAACATATGAAATTGAGTCACTTTACAAGCTGCTAAAATTATCAACATTGTGAAGGTTGAGGCATGAGGAAACGATGCTATTTTTGTTCTAACTGGCCTGGGAACTTAAACTTTTTAACTTTCTAGTCTTGCATCAATTCCTGGATATACATCAATTCATTGTGCGGCAATTTCTAGACACACACTAGACTTCCAGATAATCCTCTGATTACCCCTGAAGGACTCACATGTCCAGGCCATCTCATCCTTTATCCCCACTGACGGGCCATCTGACTCATAGCCATCTTGGACCAATCCTGGGACTAAGAATGCAG
This sequence comes from Myotis daubentonii, assembly GCF_963259705.1. NCBI lineage: Eukaryota > Metazoa > Chordata > Mammalia > Chiroptera > Vespertilionidae > Myotis > Myotis daubentonii. The sequence continues at coordinate 210,064,937 of NC_081841.1, read as the reverse complement.
GACCAATTATTCTCAAGAACATGATTTTTACTATGAAAACTCTTCACTTTCCTTTCTTCTTCAGAACACTCTGGGTTTTTGCTTAGCTGTGTTTCTAGTTTGTACACTTCAAGACCCCTGAATGAGTCTTTATAATTTATTCTAGCCAAAGCTCTTAGATTCTTTTTGAGTTGCTTGACAGTATCGAAAGGTGTTTAAATATAAATAAATAGCAATAAATGAGCAATAAATAAGTTACCTAAAGGTTCTCTGAATATTAATAATATTGTAATGTTAAATATTATTCCAATTTTTAAAATATTTTAATTTTGGAGAGATTATTAAGGGATCTATTTCCCCAATAAGGATATATTATTTTCAAATTTACTGATCCTGTCAGTTTTACTTTGGTAACTCTTTCTTTGGTTGAATTAAAGTTATTCTGAATACATTGCCAGGACCCTGGCAGTACCGGGAACAAAGGGTTGGACTCATGAGAGCAGCTCAATATGAAGTCACCAGCTGGTTGGAAGCTATGACCAGCTCTTGAAAGGGGCTACCAATGACTGAGAAAGGTGCTCCAGAAAGGCCTCTCTTCAACCACATAGACCGAGACATGAGCTAGAACAGCAGTTGTAGTCACCTACGGAAAAGGACTGCAGCCTTGCAGCGTTCAGGAATGAGACACTTGCTCATCCTGCAGATTCTCCGAGGGTAAAGGTGCCAGTCATCTCAAGCCTCTCTCTGCTCCGCAGGCTGTCGGGTCCATGTTGGGGTGAAGACAGGGGACTAGCTTTGTATTAGATATGAGTTTAAGTTTGAAAATGAACTGGACTAGGAATTATAGCCAAGATAGACTCATAGGGTCAAATTTATATTCTCTCCTGAAACTACCAAAAATAAACAAATAAACCAGACAAAATATATGAAACGATGTTTTTCAAGGCCTGCAAACAAGCACATGAAAAGAAGCTCAACATCGTTAGTCATTAGGTTAGTACAAATTAAAAACAAAATGGGATATCATTTCACTCCTATTAGAATGACTAAGATTAAAAAGATCGCCGAAACCGGTTTGGCTCGGTGGATAGAGCGTCGGCCTGCGGACTGGGGGGTCCCGGGTTCGATTCCGGTCAAGGGCATGTGCCTGGGTTGCGGGCACATCCCCAGTGGGGGATGTGCAGGAGGCAGCTGACCGATGTTTCTCTCTCATCGATGTTTCTAACTCTCTATCTCTCTCCCTTCCTCTCTGTGAAAAATCAATAAAATATATTTAAAAAAAAAAGATTGACTATATCGTGTGTTGGCAAGGAGGAACTGCTTGGAGGAACTGCTTTTGATGGGACTGTACGACTACTTTGGGAGTTTCTTAAAACATTAAGCATACCCCTACCATATTTCCCACCATCTCGCTCCTAGGTATGTATCCAAAAGAAACAAAAGCATGCACCCAAACAAAAACTTGTAGGCAACTTTTCATAGCAGTTTTATGTGTCATAACCCAAACTGGAAACAGCTCGAATGTCCATCCACAGGTGGATGTACACCTTGTGCTGTAACCATATAACTGAATGCAATGCAACAAGGAAAAGAAAGTAACTATTGATACATGCAACAACATGGATAAATCTCAAAATATTTATGGTGAGTGAAAGAAGCCAGACACACAAAAATGGCTGCATGTTATATAGGGAAGGAGGAAGTGGGAAGGGGTGGGAGTGAGGGACTCAGGGCAAGAGGAAACTTTGGGGAGTGATGGATGTGCTCATTACCGTGATTACAGTGATAGTTTCATGGATGTTTATGTGTCAGAACTTACCCAATTACACACTGTAAACATGTGCAGTTCAGTGTATGCCGATTATACCTCAATGAAGCTGATAAAGAAATGAAGACCTGGACTATGGCTACAAGGACTGAAATGGGACCAGTCTAATAATCAAAGCTCTTGAAAAATTAGAGAATTGAATTGAGAGAAAACTGCATTACTCAGGCAGAAATGAGGCAGGTTAACAAATACAGCGACTTGAGACTTTGCAATATATTAGTTACAAAACCAGCCATTCACTAGTAGTCATCAAATGCTACACAGCCAACCCAAGAGCCTCATTATCCTATAAAATCTTGATAACCCCATGTTAGTTCTGCTAGTGCATTTCTAAGGTCTCTTGGTCAACACATCATGTGCTCGGGCTTCAGAATTAACCTCATTTCTCTTTCCTCTGCGTTCTAGATAATGCAGATGTAGATACAGAAGTTGGGATCAAACAGCTCTGATTTACTGTAACTGAATTGATGAATACAGCTTGGCCCTAAGGCCCTAATCTTCCCTCGTGATTCGAACTTAGCCTACCAACATCTGGACAGCTGTGTTTCCTCCCTGCCTCTTTTTCCCACCCCTCCCCACCCCCAAGGCAAGGACGATCATAGGAGATTCACATCAAGAAGCAGGTGCAGAGGAAAAGAGAGACTCTATCTGCTCAGGGACTAAACATGTCACCAGGATAAGCTACTTGAGAAAATGAGTTTATTATCATTGCAAGTATCAAGCTGATCAAGATTAGAAGGCATATTTTAAAATCACCCAGTATCCTCTGTAAATAAACCAGTGGATAGCATCCAGGCATTTTTTTTTTAATTTGCTGCACACATTCCTAGTATCAACAGAAATCTCAGTACATTTTTTTTTCCAGTTGATACCTAGTTTATAAAATGGTTTTTAGCTGCAATGTATCGTCTTCTATAGCCAAGTTGTGAAGCACATTTTCCTTAAGTGTATGTCAGGAACTCCACATCAGTTGTTTAAGTAGAAAGTAAATATGATAGATATGAAGAAATGCAGAGTTGCTCTTTCATTTTGAAACGCATCGATGCCAAATTGTTGCATCCTTTGCTCATTTGATTTAGGTGTATTCAACTGTATGCGCAGAAAGAAAGTGAGAGAGACCTGGAGAGACACTGAGAGAGAATAGAAAAGCTCCACCTGCTCTTCTACTTAGTGGGTTTATGCCCCAAGTTCAGCATGAGAATCTGTTCTTCATTCCTCAGTTCTCAGATCCCACACCTCGCTCATCTCACGGCACCAAGTATGACCCTGTGGTTTAAAGGTATACATATAGGGAGGGTGTCCCCAAAAGTCTGCACACACACTTTGAATAATTATAAAGTCAGTGTGTATTAAAATACATTTCATTTTCAGAGTTGAGCTATCAGCTGTTAAAGTGTGTATACATTTGGGGGAGGGCAGACCCTCTATATTTCGTACATCATGGTCCCTAACTCATCTAGTGTCAACCAGAGAAGTACTGATCTGTTCCAACACTGGAAGAAAACCCAATCCTGTTTTAATAAGTAAGAGAGTTTGTCTCTCATGTGGTGGCTGTTGGCCTCCCAACCCCATCATCCTGAGCTTTTCGAGCGGGATGCTTTTCCTGTGCCCTCCCTGCTATCTATTTAACCCAACCCCTGGATAAGACACGGGGCCTTTGTAATATGTGCCCATTCACCGGTGTCATTTAGTAAAATGAGTTTGGGAGGAGCGAATTCTGTTTTCTCTTTGAGCATAATATTTGCCTTTGACTTTGTAGTTGCATTGCCAAGCTTGTTGACATATCTGTGTTATTTTTTTCTCTTTAAGGAGCACAATCTTGAATATCTTTGTATTTTGTTCTCTTCTCCATGTTTAGCAATGATGCTAATTAATTTTATGCCAGAAGGTATCATTTTGTGCTTGTTCTGTAAATAGGTTCACCGGAGGGGGTCATTGCACTTGTTCTGTTCACGATGAGAGCTTCGATGGCTTCCTGCCATTCTTTGACAATGTTTCATAATAAAGAGTGTCCTGGGGACGAGGGTGACAGGATCCTCAGTCTGATGAAAAAGTTGTCAGATATTCTTCACTATCTCTCTTACTTACTTCTGTATTTTAGCTGCTTATATAAAACCATCCTTCAGATTCATTTGTCCTAACACACACTGGTTGATATTCTAGATTCATGCTGGTGTGTGGTGCTCCCTATTTACACTTATAACTTGAAATTAGATCTTTAAATATTATTTTATTATTAAATAAATCGTTCTTGGGCAGTCAATCCATTTTCATGATTGGTGATAAAACGGAAATGTAATCATCAAAGAGAGAGAAAACTCAGCACACTTTTCTGTGGCCCATACTTTCCCACTGAATTTCACTGGTGATAAACAAATGAAATCCTCAACATTTTCAACAGCCTTCCAAGAATGTGCCTCTGTGATCGGATAATTGGCTTGGATTAGATAATTTACTAAGGCTATTTTTATGCTATGGCTCTACTATTACTTCCAAAAACTGAGGCAAGCGGTCGCCTCTGGTGTCACAGGACCGTGCAGAACCTGGGCCTTGTGTTCTTGCTGTGCAGTCATCCTGTCCATCGGTAATCCATGCTGTTGTCGTAGAGAAATTGAAAGCTAGCACTGAAGTGGGTTTCTGGCATGAACTAGTGCAGCTATTTCATTCTGAACAGAAGGAAATTGAGACCTGGGTTATTTGAATGTCTTCCCTCAAGGCCATCAGAATAGTTAGTGGTAGAGCTAAGGACAAACACAGACTGGAGGTCATGATTTTCCACTATTCCTCTCAAAGCAAGTCCCATGACATCGCCTGTATGTGATGGAGGAAAGATCTCTGGAATCTCCCCAGTCAACTGGATGCTGGACTCCGGGGAAGAATGTGAAATCAGGAGAGATCCCTCACCAACGCATCACTGCTTGTGTAATGAAGGTGACAGGTGTCCAGTGGGTCAAGGCTGAAGCAGTTGGCAGGAGCACAGCACCTGCCTCGAACATGCTTCACCGCTGGACAAATATAGGATTTCAGGACTTAGGACAACTTGTTCTATAACCTTGTGATTTCAAACAGAGACGTGAGTGGAAATGTAGGTAGAGAGACAAACCAGACAATGACTAGGCACTTGTCAAAGAGCCTTATCAGGGGAAGAGATCAACCAAAGGACTTATATATAAGCATATAGGCCTAACCAATGGACACAGACAACAGCAGGTGAGGGCATGAGTGGGGGGAATAAGGGGTAACATGGGGATGAGGACACATATGTAATAACTTAATCAATAAAAAAATTTTAAAAAAGCCTTGTCAACAAGATGAAATGTGTCCCAAGTCTGCACAATTAAAAGATCAAGAACGTGGGGTGCGTTACTAGAAATGTCAAGCTTCCTAACGTTGCTTTATCCATCTCTAATTCACTGCTTCGTTGTTTCCTGAGAGATTGAAAAGGCATCTTTTGATGGTTAGGAGAACATAGGTTATGTCTGTACGGTTATGAGGTTAAAAGAGAATGTGATACAAAAGGCCAAGCTCTAAACAAAACTTAGGGGAGGTAAGGCAAGGCTGAACTGTTTGATCCTGCGTCCCCGCTGGCTGCCCTATGATTAGTGACATCAGGGGGGGTGTGTGCGGGGGTGTGGCTGAGAGCTGCAATCATTGCTTTTTTCTGGTGTTGACGCAGGTGTCAAAAAAACAGTTGACAAGCTTCATAGGTTGGGCAATTTTTGTGATAACTTAGTTCAAGTTTCTGCTCTTAGGCAAATGCCTACGTGAAAAGCGGACTGTCAGGGTCCACTAGCTGGAATGCTCAGAGATTCATCAGGTTTGCTCCTTGTACAGTACACCCTGCATCCCCGCGGACGGCCAGGATGGGTGGTGCAGGGTGATACATTCATTATTCAGACATCCTCCATTCAGACACGTTCCCTGCTTTCTACTGTTAACTAGAGCTTGAGGTGACACTGAAAACAAGTGTTGAGCTAATATAAAATAATGTTGTTGGGGAAATATATAAGGGGCTAAACAAATTTCCTTAAATTAAATCTTAATAGTGGTACCCTGACTTTATGAGTGTAAAGGGGACCACTATGACACCCATGTAGGGGTTTGAATATAAAAATTATGTTTGATCTGTTGTGTCCACAGAGTGAGCTGTAAACATAATTTCAAGAACATTGTGTTTTTATGCTGCCCTTGGAAAAAAGTAAATCTTTTGAGAAAAAACAGAGGATACATACATAAGCAATTTTTTTTTCCTTTTGAAAACAAATAACATTTTACTTAATAAAAAGGAAATGCTATCCAACTCTGAAGGACAGATAATTTTATGTCTGTCATTTAATAAAAATTAAACTTTAAAATAAAGGAAATGATGAGTTATTGGGTCTTTGAGCTTTTAAAAAATAAGTGTGAGGCCTTATAATGCTTTAAAAATTATCTCTTTAATTTAATTTTATTATTTTTAAAATATATTTTTATTTATTTCAGAGAGGAAGGGAGGGGAAGAGAGATAGAAACATCAATGATGAGAGAGAATCATTGATGGGCTATCTCTTGCACACCCCCCACTGGGGATTGAGCCCACAATCTGGGTATGTTAGATTCCTGACCGGGATGCAAACCCACAACCCTTCAGTCCACAGGCTGAAGTTCTATCCACTGAACCAAACCAGCTAGTGCTATTTTATTTTTAATTACAGTTCACATTTAATATTATTTTGTATTAGTTTCAGGTGTACAGCATAGTGGCTAGACAATCATGTACTTTATAAAGTGTTCCCCCTGATAGTTCCAGTACTCACCTGGCACCATACTTAGTTATTACAGTGTTATTGACTGTATTCCCTGTGCTGTATTTTACACCGCCATGACTATTGTGTAACTACCAAGCCCTTCACTTTTTTCACCCAGTCCCTCCCCTCTGGCAACCATCAGTCTGTCTCTGTATCTATGAATCTGTCTCTGTTTTGTTTGTTCATTTATTTTGTTCATTAGATTCCACATATAAATGAAATCATATGGTATTTGTCTTTCTCTGACTGACTTATTAATGCTTTAAAAATTTTCTTAATGTAATTGCATTGATCATCATCCAGTTCAGAGAGAAATATGGGGCTTTTTAAGCACCATACAAGCAGATAAAACCTACACAGCCCACTTCCCAAGTGTTTTCAATAGGAAATCATCAAATTAATGTATAGAAAAAATTCGGATATGAAACTCTACAGTTGACCTAGGGATAATATGCAAGATCCACGTTCTTGAACCTCCTTCTTTCAAACACCATTGTTGATTTCACATAAATAAATCTTTATTTTCCTCTTCATTTATACCCCAAAAGGAAACAGATATGGTCAACTTTACCTCCACTTAAATTAGTAAGTGTGAACATAAGATGTTTTGTTTTAGTTTTATGTATTCAATAAAAAATTATAAACAATGCAAAGGTCATCCATAAAGCCTGAGGTTATTAAATAAGGGGTGTCCTCAAAGAGACATTAAAATAGGGAAAAGTAAAATTCATCACTGTGCCAAGTTCTTACTACAATTCACTAGGATACAAATGAAAGGAATGTCATTGGGTTTGGTTGAAAGAAAAACTGTACCAAGTTTTCCCAGAACACATCTGACCACCACTGTTCCACTTGATTGTTAAGCTCACGCGGATTACAGAGCAAATGAAATCCATATGCTTCAGATTCATTTACACTCAACTCATCAAAGTGTAGTTGCAGGAGCCTCTTGAAGTCTGAGCAGTTTCTAAACCACATGTATCCTTAAGAAATAAACTCAAAGAAAGAACTGGATTGTACTTAACTCTATAATTATCTTTAAACTATCCAAGGAATCTCACTGAACGGGTGCGGCTTAATACATATTAGTATGCAATCTCTTTGACATGGGCAAGCAGTACAAAAGGTTGAGCCAAATAAATCTTCACTCTTCCTTCTGCCCATTGCCTTTGGGCTTCCATTGTTTTTTGAGGGAAGCAGAAGGAATTTGGCTGGCAAAGAGGAATCTGTTCTTTCCTCAAGGAACATGATGTATTCAATTACTTTTCTCTCTAATTCTTCATGCAAAGATAACACTTGGTAGCTCTGGAATTAGGTACTTCTCATTCCTGGTTGTTTGACTCTTATTTAGTGAATTTTGGTCTGGGTTGGGTTATTGTTGATAATTACTTCAAGGGTTAGCTGCATGAAGACAGAAACTGTGCTCTTCAGCCTTGCATTCCCACGTCGGCACAACACTTGGCACAAAAGACTCTTAGTTTAAAAAATCAGCATGGCTGGTCTGGCCCAGGTGCCTGGCACCCACCCCTTTGTTTCTATTCCTCAACACAGTACAAGTGGCCCTTCAGTCAATTTACTTTAAGTAGAAATGCTTGGGGATAACGGAGATATTAAACCTAACATTGGGTTTTGCAGGAGATTTAAAATATTTTTTGTGTTCAGATCATTGGAGCATCAAAAATTCTTCCAAATGGGATCCAGGAGAGTTACCAAAAACATCCAATGGACATTTTTACTGTGGCATCAGTAACATTCTATGCCAGCCTGGGAGAAGTTTCTCCCTCAAAGGCATGCTTCTAGGACTAGGGACTTCTCTATCACTTCTTCTTTTTTTAAAAAATAAATGTTTTTATTGATTTTTGGAGAGAGAGAAAGGGAGAGGGAGAGAGAGATAGAAACATGGATAAGGGAGAAACATCAACATCGATCGGCTGCCTCCTGCACGCCCCCTGCTGGGGATGAGCCCACAACCCCAGGCATTCCTGGCCCTGACCAGGAATCAAACCTATGACCTCTAGGTGCACAGGTCAATGCTCAGCTACTGTGCAACGCTGGCTGGGTTCTCTGCCACTTCTTTATCCACCTGATGGTGGCTGGGATTCAGCCCCAACTCAGCCAGCAGTATGTGGACCATTCGGGCAAGGACTTCATCAAATATCTATTTACTGGTTGGTCTGTTTTTCTCCATTAAGCTTATTTCATAGGTGACCCCACAATTACTTTCCAAACCCTTCTAAAGGGGATCTATCATTAAATCCTTTCCTCTCAGCAGGGGTTAAGGTGGTGGTGAGAAGTAGAAAGAAACAAAGTACTGCCCGGCTAGTGTGGCTCAGTGGTTGAGCATTAACCTATGAACCAGGAGGTCACGGTTTGATTCCTGGTCAGTGCACATGCCCAGGTTGCAGGCTCCATCCCCAGTGTGGGGCGTGCAGAATGCAGTCGATCGATCAATGATTCTCTCTCATCATTGATGTTTCTACCTCTCTCTCCCTCTCTCTTCCCCTCTGAAATCAATAAAAATAAAAAATAAAATGATTAAAACAACAACAACAACAACACACACACGAAGTATTTAAGGTCAGATAGACCTGGGTCCCAAAATGAACTGTGTAACCTTGGGTCAACCTCTCTGAAGTTTAATTTGGTTATTTCAAATGCAATTATACAGCTCACTTGAGAAAACACACATAGTTCCTGACACATAATTGATTCTCATAAATATTAACTTTATCCTCCCTACTCAACAGCCTGAAGAATGTCATATCTACCTGTACCACCACATTTGTTATTTATTTCAGAGGTACCAACTCTGAGCTAGGCTGTCCGTTAGGTAACTTGGACACAGGAGTGAAGAAAGGGACATGACCACATTCCCTTGGGATTTCAGGTCTAATAGGAGCGTGACATTAAACAATCACACACATGAACATGTATTTATGAATTACAACATACTGTGAGGGAAGAGTGGAATACTGTAAGTCCCGTTACTAACAGACACCCATCTCCTGGTCGTCTGGCTTATTTCCAGGCAAATACTGGGATTCATTACCCAATGAATTTTCATGGTCTCCGCTGCAGTCACATGTGATACTTCCAAATCATATTTGTCTTTTTAAAAATATGTTTATTGATTTCAGAGAGGAAGGGAGAGGGAGAAAGAGATAGAAACATCAATGATGAGAGATAATCACTGATCAGCTGCCTCCTGCTGGTCCCCTACTGGAGATCAAGCATGCAACCTGGGAATGTACCCTGACCAGGAATCGAACTGTGACCTCCTGGATCATAGGTCAACACTCAACCACTGAGCCACACCGGTTGGCCTCAAAACATATTTGAATTTTATGAAGTGGGGAGATATCAATACTTGTGTTTATCAGACATATAAAAATAGGAATGTCTATTCAGTTTTCCACAGTGGCCATAGCATTTCACATTCTCAACAGTGGGCAAGACTGCTTTTCAATTCTGTTGTCAGTGACTTAGATTTCAGAAACAATGTAATGAGTGATGATCAGGGGCCCAGACCAACTCACATGGCATAGATTAGCCATAGCATGGCTGAGTCATGATTGTTAATAGCGCTAAACTGAGTCTGGGCCTTGTGAAATAGAAAGTAGAAGGCAGAGAACATCTTGCCCCTGGTACAAGCTGGTCTCAGATCACATTTAAAAGCATGACCTGGTACCAGCTCTACCCCTCCCACCAAGCACCCAGAGCCAAGGCATTGTCCAAAAGCTATGCACTTGAACTGGCTCAACATTCTAGAAATTTGGAGGGTGGGAAATTTTGTTTAAGTTAAAAAGTAAAATTATATTTTAAAAGCATGGAAACTAGAGAGAAGCAAAAGTCCCAAATTGTCATCATATTGACATGTTATCTACACTAATAAAAGAGAAACATACAAATTGGTGTCACTCCACTACACCCACCAGCCAATCAGAGCGACGATGCAAATTAACCCAACAAAGATGGCAGTTAAGTTGCATATGCAGGTGCACAGCAAAGACTGAAGGCTCTGGCCGGAGAGAAGACTGAAGACTGAAGAGGCAGAGAAGCCAAGCCTCGCTGTAGCCAGAGGGGAGAAGCCTAGCCTCGAGGCTTGTCTTCTCCACTGCGGCCAGACCAAAGGCCTGGGTCCCAGATGGCGGAGGAAAATGGGTACTGGCAGCCAGGGGAAGGAAGGCCTATTGTGCGAATCTTCATGCAACGGGCTTCTAGTTCTTATATGTTTCCATATCCTCCTTTTTTTGCATAAATAGAATGCATACACTCTGACACCCTGATTTTGTTGTTTTTTATTAAGTTATATGCATTTTTTCCTTTTGCTACTTTGTATTTTTAACCATCACCCTTTGTAGTTGTTGTTGTTAATTCTCACCCGAGGATATTTTTCCACTGCTATTTAGAGAGTGGAAGGGAGGGGAAGAGACACAGAGAGAAACATCAATGTGAGAGAGACACATCAATTGGTTGCCTCCTTTATGCACCCCAACCAGGGCCAGGGATGAAGCCTGCAACCAAGATATGTGCCCTTGATCAGAATCAAACCTGGAACTCTTCAGTCAGCAGGCTGATGCTCTATCTACTGAGCCAAAACAGCTAGGCTAACCATCACATTTAATGACAGCTGGCATTTTGCTGGATAGACACACATCTTGATGTCATTAACCCTTCTACTTGTATTGAAAAATCAGATTGCATCCAAAATGTTTGTTTCTAAAAATAATATCATGAAAAATTTCCTCTTGATATTTATTTTCCTTACTGAAGATGATCCTTAGAGTTCCTAAAAGGGAGACCTTCAGGTAAAAGGTTTGGAAAATATGTGGGCCAAATTGTTTTCCGAAAACACTATTTATATATTCTCAATATAAGTCCTCTGTTGGACATATGATTTGCAAACATTTTCTTCCCATTGGTAATTTTTGTTTTTCATTTTTAACAGGGTCTTTCACAGAGAAGACGTTTTAATTTTGATAAGGTCCAACTTGTCAATTTTCCTCTTATCAATTACACATTTATTATCAAGTCTAGAACTCTTTGTCTAGTCTTTACTCCCAAAGACAGTACCCTACTTTTTTCCTAGTAGTTTTGTAGTTTTATGCCTTACGTTTAATTCTATGATACATATTGGCTTAAATTTTGTATAAGGTGTGAGGTTTAGGTTATAGTTTTTGTTTTGTTGATTTTTGTCTATGGATGTCCAACTGCTCCTATACCATTTACTAGTATTTCCTTCATTGAGTTGCTTTTGCTCTTTTTTCAAAAATAAATTGAATCCATATTTGTGTGGATCTATTTCTGGGTTTCTGTTCTGTTCCACTGATCTATGTGTCTGTGCCTTGGCCAGTACCACAGTCTTGGTTACTGTAACTATGTAGAAAGCCTAAATTTGGGGCACAGTGATTCCTCCCAATGTATTCCTCTGCCTCAAAACTGTTTGGGTTGTTCTAAGGCTTTCCCCTCACTCCTTAAATTTTAGAATAGATTGTCTATGTCTACAAAAGATTTTGCTGAGATTTTGACAGGAATTGTGTTAAATGTATAGGTCAATTTAGAAAGACTTGACATTTTTTATTATGTCGAGGTTTTCATCTATGAACACAGTATGTCTCTCCAAGTATTAAAATATTTTTTCATTTCTTTAATCAACATTTTGTCATTTTCAATACCTCGATCTAGTACCTGTTTTGTTAGATTTATACCTAAGTATTTCATTTTCTTTAGAATTGTAAACAGTATTGAATTTTTTTAGTTTGGTTTCATTTGTTGTCAATATCATATAGAAATTTAATTAATCTGCGTGTTGATTTGTAGCATGTGACCCTACTGAACTCACTTTTAGGTTCTAGGGTCTTTTTGTACATTCCTAGGTATTTTCTATGTAGACAATCCCATTGTGTGCAAATAGAGACATTGATGTGATCACATGACTTTTTCTTTTTAGCCATTATATAGATTGATTTTTTAATATTGAACCAACTTTGTACAACCTAGAATTAATTCTTCTTAGTCATTGTGTATTATTATTTTCATACATTTTGGGTTAGTAACATTTTGTTGAAAATGTTTACATCTAAGTTTGTGGGAACTATGGTCTGCAGTGTGTGTGTGTGTGTGTGTGTGTGTGTGTGTGTGTGTTGTCTTTGTCTGGTTTTGGGATCAGGGTAATAATGACTTTGTAACAGGAATTGAGAACTATTCCCTGACCTATATTTAAAAATTGCATAAAATTGCATTAATTATTTGAAGGTTTGGTAAAATTTACCAATGAAAACATCTGGGCCTGGATACTTCTTTCTCAAGTTGTCTATTTCCTCTTGTCTGAATCTTGGTAGTTTGTGGGCTACAGAGAAGGAGGGAAGGAAAAAGAATTTAGTAAAGGCCGTATTACCATGGTGGTGGGCAAACTAGGCCTGGACGTCTGCCCAAGCTAAACACTCCCTAACAGAGACCACTTGTTACTTTTCTCATTCATAGAACTTCCAAACTCACACTTTTGAAAGGACCCATTTTGGTTTACCTGTTTGCTTATTTTTTCCCCCAATAACCCACCACCACTTTAGCTGCATTATCCACCCAAGTACTCATGCGCAGACACTGGACGGTGACGGAATACCCAAGCATCTGCCACAGGATGAGCTGAGGCGGAGCAAACCAAAGGCCTTAGAAACAAACAAACGCCTTACAAACCAACTCTAAAAACCATGCTATTTATTTTCAGCTTGAGAATATCGACTGCAAAAAGAAAATTTAAAAAAGGCTGAACTTCAATTCTCAGAGAAACTGATCCAAGTGTTAACGAAACTGTTGTTGATTAGTGTTGATTATGGGGAGGAGCAGGTCCATCCCATTTCCTCCTTTCAGCAGCCTCAGAGCAGCGCGGCCAAGAGTTCCTTAGCACCACGCCCTTGGAAGCCAGGCTGGAGGCTTTCCCAGTGTCTCCAGCCTCTATGGCACCCTCCTTCCATAAACAGAGTTTACTCACTCAGCCCTTTGGCTTTTTCATCAGATAGTTGGCGAGGTTGCTAGTTGCTGCTCACAAAGAATTCTGTCTTTTCGAAAAGCAGAATTGTTGACTTAGAATGTGGTCTTTTCATGGTGTGTTTTCATGTTTATCGCTTAACAAATATTCACAGCATGGGTAACCCCCTCCAGAAATGGATCTGAACATTCACGAGGAATCGATTTTGTTAAGTCGGCTGGAAGAACACAAAATCTGAAAATGTCAACCAAATCTCCAGGCCTGGCTACGAGTGGTCATTAGACCATCACATAACCATGGCTTGTCACAAATTCCAGCCAGGAACATCGAAAAGTTGTTCTGAGTCATATTACAACCATCTAACCATGCCCAGCTCTTGGCCAGAATACCTTTAAGAATAGAATCTAACTTTCATAAGTCATCATAATGGAGAGTGTTTTGTTTTTGTTTTTAATATATTTTCATTTATTTTAGAGAAGAAAGGAGAGGGTGAGAAAGATAGGAATATCAAGGATGAGAGAGAATCATTGGTCAGCTGCCTCCTGCATGGCTGCCACTGGAGATCGAATCCCTAACCCAGGCATGTGCCCTGATTGGGAATCGAACTGTGACCTCTTGGTTCATAGGTTGACACTCAACCACTGAGCCATGCTTGTTGGGCTGTTTTGTTTTTTACTTCTTGAAGAATAAGACCCTGATGAGTATTCTAACACCCCAAAGCTGCCTGTTATAGGTATTTGGTCATCATTTAAAAATTACCAGACTTCTTAAAGCACATATTTTATTCACATTTCTGCTGTGTGTTATTTTTAAGTGATATTTAAGAAATAAGAATAATTAAATAAGAGGTCCACTTGTAACATTTTTATTCAGACAATCTCTGTCCTTCCCTGGACAGATTATTTTGGTATTGTTTAAAAAATGAAAGGGAAAATACTGAGGCATATGTTCTTCAATTTTACAAACAAATTTTCTTATCAAATAAACTTATGATGTAAAGTGTTAAAAAATATGTAGGGGTGATGACATGAAAATGCTGACTTCATCTCATCTATAACCTTGCAGAGTATGACAATTTGGAGGAGACATTGTGGGTGAAAACCCCGTAATTACAGCTGCTTAGGCCTAAAACTGCAAGGAAATGCTCCCCATTTCTTCTTCCGTGAAAGCAGGTAGCTTGTTCCAGGTTACCACTCTTCCCTGCATTGGACCTTCCTGAACATTTTTCAAGTCCTCCATCCACATCACTATGCCTTTCTGTTCCACTCTGAGAAGCTGTGAGATCTGGACTGAAAAGATGCCTCCTGTGTCTCCAGGGGAGAGAGCACCCTTAGAACAGAGGTTTTACCTTCCCTCAAATCAGCGCTCCCCTCACTTCTCTGAGGGTCAGCATGACCGAGGCACTTTTAAAAATACTAATTGCAGCCCTGGCTGCTTTGGCTCAGTGGATAAGGCACTGGCCTGCAGACTGAAGGGTCCTGGGTTCAATTCCAGTCAAGTGCACATGGCCAGGTTGCAGGTGGATCCTCAGTGGGGTGCATGCGGGTGGGGGGCATGTGGGAGGCGGCCCATCGATGATTCTCTCTCATCATTGATGTTTCTATCTCTCCCTCTCCCTTCCTCTCTGACGTCGATAAAAATATATTTAAAAAGAAATACCAATCACAGTCAGTCAACAGGCTCTGGTGGGGCCCAAAGATTTCTCATTTTCATAAGTTACCAGGGCATTGTTATCATCAAGGCAGTTCGGGAAATGTTGAATGGAAGTAGGTTTTTGCACACTGTGCGTCAAGGGCCACCTTTAAAGAAGCAGGGCCTCTGAAGGAGGCTGTGGAGATTGTACTCTGCCCAGCCAAGTGGCAGGAGCCAGGGATGAAATGCCGCCAGCCTGGGCGTCTGGGCAGTGCTGGCTGGCCGGACTGTATGGGACCTGCGCAAGGAGAGCTGCTTAAATTGGTCCACTCAGCGGAGGAGGCACCTTCTTCTAACGGGCACCACAGTTTAGTTCTGTGTCTTGGCTACTGTTGCATTTCACAAGGCAAATGAGACACAGGAAAAGGGCAAAATTGAGTCACCACAAAACTTGACCACCTTTACCCAATTCTCCCCCCATTCAGCCTCCCCCACCCCATTTCTTGTAACCACAAATCCAATCTCTTTTTTTTAACAAGTTGCTAAGAGAGTAGCTTCTAAAAGTTTCATAACAAAGAAAAAAGTTTTTTGGTAACTCTATGAGGTGACTGATGTTACTTCAACATATTGCGGTAATCATTTCACAATATATGTATGTCGTTATACCATATACCTTAATCTGATAAGGTGTTGTATGTGGATTATCTATACTAATAATAGAGGAATATGCAAATTAGTCAGGATGCCCTCACACAACAACTGGACAGTGGGGCGACCAGGCCGGCAGGGGGGGCAGTGAGGGGAGACCAGGCTGGCGGGGGCGGGGGGCAGCGAGGGGTGACCAGGTCAGCAGAAGGGAGCTGTAAGGAGCAACAAGGCCAGCAGGTAGAAGCCATTAGGGGCGATCAGGCAGGTAGGCAGGTGGGTGGTTAGAAACCAGTGGTCCTGGATTGTGAGAGGGATGTCCAACTGCCAGGGATCGGGCCTAAACCGGCAGTCAGACATCCCCTGAGGGGTCCCGGATTGGAGAGGGTGCAGGCTGCACTGAGGGCCCCCCCACCCCGCGTGCACGAACTTTGTGCACTGGGCCTCTAGTATCACAATAAAACTGAAAAAAAAAAAAAAAACAAAAACACTTAGGTAACTTCACTTCATCTTTGCCTGTAAACCTTACATAGTGATTTAAACACTGCTTCCCTTTTCTGAGAATATTTTCTAATTGTAGAATTTCCTTTTGAAACAATATCTGAACTTTTCTCCTGAGCCCTGCCCTCCAAAGCCGTAAGTTTACCTACTGCGACAGTGAGGGATGGCTTTCCTACTCTCAGACCCCTCCTCTGTACTATCGTTACCGCTGCTACTTCCGCTGGTGGTAAGCCGCTCCTCCCACCCCAGAGTTCAGGTGATACTATTACACATGTCTGGAGAGGAGGACATTTCACTCATGAAAGGGGATGGTCTTTAACGTGGTTCTTCTCAACCTCACATAACAAGAGTCATAAAGACTACATAACGAGATAAAAAAATAATTGACAGTATTTAAAAATAGATCTCCAAGGGGTAAAAGAACCTTGATTGTTGGGAAATCTTTGATTGGGACACAAAAAATATAGTTGCTGTCAGCAGATTCTTCCTTGAACTATTATCTTGCCGCCAAGATTGGATCAGGCTATGACTTGTTATTAGTCAATGATCATGATTAAAAAATGACACTGTCTGAAAAGAAAAAATTACACATTTTATTGAATAAATATTATTTACACTGGTAAGTTACACCAGTTTTCTTCCATAATAAAGTGAGGTTTCAGTCTTCTAAAGTAATTCTTTTTCCCCTGGAATTTGCCCCCCAGAAAACTGGGTTATGGGTGGAAGGCTGCTGATTTCCCTATAATTTAACTGGGCTTGAGTCACATTGCTGACTCTGCTGAACAGTGCCAAGCACCGTGTGACACTGATGTCCAGAAAGAGTGGCTCACTGATGCACTGTCAGTGGCCCTGGGTACAGAAATCAGTGAGTGGGAACAAATTTAGATTGAAAGTGCATCTCCTCTTGGAACCGAACCACCTGACCGAGGACACGTCCCCACCCGTGGCTAACTTCCCAGAGGAAGAGAAGGCCCCGTCCAGGCACCGTATGTGACCGTCATCAAAGGAAGGGGACAAAGTCATGCAAATTGCCAAGTGCTGTTCCAGTCCGGCATCGTGGTCCTACAGGCCAGCCTTTCCTTGTATGTAAAGCGACCCAGAGAATAGCGCCCATAGGAAAAAAACACTTTCTCTTTTATTTGCAAGACCCATCTATGTCTATGTCTATGTCTATGTCTATGTCTATGTCTATGTCTATGTCTATGTCTATGTCTATGTCTATATCTATATCTATATCTATATCTATATCTATCTATATCTATCTTTCTATGTCTGTATCTCTATCTCTATATCTATATATCTATGTCTATCTCTATATCTATGGGAATATATATTTGGAAAATATTTCATTGCTATTCCACATTGAGGCAATTTTGGTTAGGGGATGGGGAGCAGCAGAAGGCTGGGGATCCATGTGGAATTTACAGAGTCTGGTTCCTGGTGTTCTAACTCGGGAGATAAAGCACATCTAATCATAAAATCAATTCCCCAGAGAGCTGGATTCATAGCAACATAATATTTGAAAACTAGGACTTACATTTTTGGAAACTTTAGAGGGTAATCTGGTGCTTTTGTTGGTTTAAGGAGACAGTGAGGACATAGATGGGAGGGTTTTGGTTAAGAGTGTTACCAGCCCCCGCTTCCCCCTTTAAGGCTAAAGACATATCACCTCAAATCTTTGGGCGGGGGCAGGGGAGGAATGAAATAATGGCAAGTGTCAGGGTTCAGCTAACAATTCAAAGTTTATAATAAGCTCAAAACATCTGGAATCTACCAAGCTGGCCTGGCTGGGTGTCAAGAAAGGCTCTCATGAGATTTTTTGGTTACTTCCTGCTCTGACCAGGAATGCATATAGAAATATCTTTTCCCAGTAAATACCACCCCTTTTGTTTCCAGGTGAAATGGAAAGTATAGGTTAAGATTGAGATGCAAAATGAGAGAACATGCTTCACATGTTATTATTTGATGATTATTTCCATAGCTTCTAGTGTAGGACTTAGTAGTCAATAAGAGCTATTTGGTTAAAATGTAATTTTAATAGATCTGCCTCTTCATAGTTGTACATATATAGAAATGTGTATACATACACACACAAATATATATGTATATATGTATATATATATATACACACACACAATACAGAGATACACACATATATGTTTGTTTATGAAAAATAAGGAAAGGGGGTCCAGAGGTAGGGATATACAAGTGTTATAATCTCTTTGGAGTTGAGGGGGGGGCGATGGGGTAGCACTATATATGGGGAGACATGACTTTACCTTTTGTGAAAATCTATAGGAAATTATCAGGCAAATTTTAAAGACTGTATTTTAAATATCTAAAAAAAAGCAACAACTGGCTTACTGGAGGAAAAATAGATAAGAATAACATTGAGAATGCTTGTGTTTCTCTCTAGGGAACAACCACGTGGTGCCATAATAAACGGCAAATACTAATATTTTCAGTGTTCAGGGAAAGCTGGAAACTTGCACCAGAAGTTTCAAAGCCTAGCTTCTGAGCCCTGAGCCTTTGCCAATACACAACATTTATTTCTGGCTCCATGCGTGTTTACAGAGTTTGCTTAGATCAAGTTTTACATAGCCTTTGATTTTTATCCAAAAGTTTTGTTCAACACTCCTCATGAGCTCCCCTTCCGATAGGGCAGTGGCCTTTCCTTCGGGGCTGAAACGTGTACACCCACGTGGCTCATTTTCAATACACCTACAAACTGGGGATCGATAGCAAGAGAGAGAACACACGGGACCCGCGATGGGGCCTCATGTCACGGCAGCCGTGACTCATCAGTAAAGCAGTCCCAGTTCCCAGAGTAAATAATTTCCACTTTATCACTGGATGGGAAGATGAGAGCTGACTTCAAAAAATCAAATTTAAAATTTTTGACATTTATACTTGCCAATATTTTAGCAATATATATGAATGTTTTCTCTATCCTTCTTTGTTCCTAAAATACTTGGAGAGAGACCCTACAAGTGAAGGAAAAACTCTGCAGGGCCATGTGGGAGGATAAGAGATTCAAAAACCTTGGTTATGAAGCCAAATCATATCTAGCGAATAAAGGACACAGAAAGTTCTTAGGAAACGCAAAAATATATCAAACTTTTATTTTCAATTGGCTCAATCCAGTGACTGATTTTTTTGTAGGGTGAAGTCTTAATGACCCAATAGTAGGTTGTGGTTAACAGTTTATCCAATAAAACTATCAAAGAAACTTTAAAACAAGCAGCCATGCTGATTGAGTTTACTATCCAAAGAGTGTGGGGCTTGGAATCATTATTCACATAATGATATCAGTGTAGGTGAGAAACTGATCGGAGGACATGTCACAATCTACCGGAGGTGAGGAGAGCTGCACCAGCTTCCGGCTGACCATTCAATCATCAGCTCTTATCTTTTCCTGGGGCAAGGACTAGGCTAGGCAGTGGGCATGGAAAAATTAAGAGTTGAAACTGAGTCACTCATGGTTTGGCGAGAGTCTGAACATATAACAGATTATTTTAACGCCCCTTGACAAGTGCCACGACAGAGGTGTCAACAGGGAGCTCTGGGAAAACACAGGGGTCAGAAGACAGCACTTGCCTCAGACTAATGAGGACGGCTCCGTAGATGTGGCGGCCTTTGAACCGGGTCTTGGAGGAAGAGAAGATAATGTTCCTGGTGAGGAAGGAGCTGGTCATTCCGGGCAAGGGGAACTGCTTGTGCCAAGACATGGAGTCCTGTAACCACCTGATCTGTAGACAAGCTTAATGCCACCGAGTGCCAGGAGCTCGCAGGGGAGGACTGTTTCCCTGCATTACCCTCGTCTGTTCATTTATTGAATAAAGTGAGACTGAATGATGTCTAACTTTCAAATTTCTATGGTCTTATGAAAGGGAAAAAAAATCTGTTCTTAGTTGGAAGAAAATAACTCTTTGGGGTGAACAAGGGTGTGGGATTGTTTCCATAAAAGTGAAGATTTGCAGCTGCCTCCTACAAGCTACATTAACAGTAAAAATATAAAAAAATAAGAAGAGACCTTTTTTTCTATTCATTGTATGCTTTGACATGTGGCTATGGTGCTATTTGGGGGGGGGGGGAGATGATCATTTTTCCTCCAATCACAAATTCGCTTCTTTTCATTTTGTTTTATTTGACTCCCTCAGCAAATGAAAAGTGTTCCTTCTGATCTCATTCTTAGACATGAAGTGTATATTTCAAAATCAGGCAATTACTTCCAAGAAACAATTTCATGCCATTTACAGATAGACACATAGGCAGGAAACTTAGCTTCCAAGTTCAGGGTGGGACTGCTTTATAAAAAGATTCTTTGCAAACTTCAGAAACCAAACTGAGCCTCAAGTTACTGAATGAAAGAAATGACCTATACATCTGATATGCTGCTAATGAATGAAAGAGAAATAAAGAGAAAACTATTTCCCACATAGCACATAATCTCAGTTAAAATGTAGAAGTTGAAAAAATTATGTGGTTTATAAAAGACAAAAACAATTGGGATTTTAATAAAACACATCATTGAACTTTAACTATGAGCAATCATATTCACGGGAAAAAATAAAAATTCATTATTTAAATAGTTTAACTTTAACTCAAAAACATCAAGACTGTAGCTAAACTTTAAATTTAAACTCCAAGACAATTACTTTTCCAAATTATATTTCTTTATAGTTTCAAAAGTAGCTAAAGAAAAAATAGAACAGAGCAGTTATCTGTTCTTTTAAAACTTACATTTTAGTTAATTTTTTTATTTTAGTCTCCAAAGTCCTAGAGAGAATTTGAGACACTTTGCTTCTTTGGGATCAATAATTGAAGTCTACCAATTGCTCTGACATGAATATCTTTACTCCAACACCCTTGTACTCTACCTTTTTTTTCTTTGAAGTTTCCCTTGCGCTCCATCTTTAATGGAAAAACAGGCTTTTAGATAAAAAAAATCTTTGATTTTCCCTGTTCTGTCTTTCATAGCAGCCTTTTCAATACCTTTATCCACCAAAAGTGTAGTCACACTTAAAATGGAATTCAAACCATCGCTCATGTAAAACACCCACTTGACCATTTATCCTTGAGTAATTTTTTCTGCTCAGAAAATCTCCACTATCCCTCTATCAGTAAGTGATTGCATGCTCGCTCTTTCCTTATTATTCTGAACTCTTGTGTTGTTGACTCTCAGTATGAGCAGGTGTTTATGCCTCGTTTCCTCAACAAGGTCATTGCTCCTTGAGGACAGAGACCTTTTCTTCTTGGAGCCTCCATGGAGTTTAGTTCAGTAAATATTTGGGGATTTGAATAATTGGCCAATTCAACAAACATTTACCAGGCAGCTACCCTGTGAAATGAACTAAGATAGACCCTGAGTCTTTTCCAGGTTTGTTATGAAGGCTGAGCATAAACCCACAGTCAGTTACATGTAAAATTTTTCAGCCCTTATTGATGAGTTGATTATTTCTATAAATTAATAATTTGAACATTTTTATTTGGCCAAATGAAGAAGAAGGAAGAGGAGACATTGAAATATTTGTTGGGCTTAAAAAAAAAACAACCAAAAACCTAAATGTCTATATTTTCCATCTCTTTAACAGCATGCCCACTTATGTCATTGATTTATGGCTAATGGTGTGATGATAAAAGGGACATGTGTTATTGCTCTGGACTCAGGACTCAGGTACCGCCCACAGCTCTCTTGAACCAGACACGAGCCTCTGTCTGCAAGAGCCCAATGACCTATGTGATGTCACTATGACATTTTTCCTCATTAACGTGATGACCTTATCAATAACCTAGCAGAAAGGACAGAGCATGGGAGTTTGAGTTAGATAACCTAGGTTGAATCTAGCTTAGCGTTGGCCCACAGACTCAGGAGTTCCCGGGTGAAGTTTGAAACTGGCCGCTGTACATGGAGAGGCAGGAAAGAAGGAAGAAAGAGGCGGACCCCTCCAGGTTGGCAGATGGCAGGTTTAATAAACAAGGGAACTTGCATGTTAGGCTGGCCTTGGGTGGCCACGCGATGAGCGGATCACCACACCTATGGTGAGACCTTAAGAGTTGATATGTAGGCCTTAACTGAGTGCAGGCACATAGCCAGTCCAGATGGACTCAACAACACACTGCTCTCCCAAGGTTGCATCCTTGAAATAGTTCCTCGTGGACGGAATGTCCATCTCAAGGACAGGTGAGGGGAAAGGAGCCTGCATTTGCCCAGATCCAGCTTGAGGGTTACTGGAGGTCATATCCCCTCAAGCACCTCCTCCAACACTTACTTAAGTCACTCAGCTGTAGTTCTCCTTGGGAAGCTGGGTATAATGATCATGAGAATTAATGAATGTTTGTCTTCACAGTATTGGTGTAAAATAATAAAGAACATCAGTGTAGGTGAAAAGGTATTTGCAAACTATAGAGTGCTGTTAGTGATGATTACGGATGTCACGGTGGCCCAACAAGCCTCCACTATTCATCCAACAAATATTAGTCAGACCATGGGCCAGTAACCACATATTTTCCCATTGTATATATTACTTGAAACTCAAGTAATCACGACAGTAAATGGGTGACATTACCACATAATTTGGTTCCTTTTTGATGGGTATGGGTTTTTTTTAAAGCTGTATGGAGGCTCTTTTATTTCCTCATTTTTAAGTAAGGTTGCAAGGATTTAATCATGGATTTAGGATCCTTATAATAGATTTCAAACATCAGCACAAAGTGTATTGCAAAAAAAAATGCACAGTATAAAATAGAGAAAATTTACTATATGTTTTTAAGTAAGGGTTTATAATACCTATAAATTATGCTAAAAGAGATTAAGGTATCAGGCCAGCCAATTCAAACCGCATAATAAAAAACAGAAATATATTTAACTGGTAATGAAAGGCTAGAAAAAAATCCTGTGCCTAAACATTATTCCCAAGTTGGTAAATTTATTTCTAATGGGGGTGAAAATCAGCAATTCTGAAACTACTTTACATATGGATTAGGACTGAATGAATAAGTAAATAAATTGTAGGTAGCGGGAACCAGATTTCTCACTGTCAAATAAAAAATTAAAAAGAAGTAATAGGGGAAACCAGAATGAACCCTGTGGTTCTGCATTAGAGTCAGAGCCGTCAGTATGAACTCATGTTTACTTTGGCATATATGTAAATAGATACTAGTAGAACTAGAAATAATTTTAGGTATATGTATATACATTAATTGGTATATATACAGAAGCGGGCAAGAGTAGGCTTACAGTTGCTTGTATGGAAAAATAATATAATAATTAATAAATGATAATACAAAAATAAATTGTGTTTCATGTATTCACAACTGTAAATCGTGTGTGTGTGTGTGTGTGTGTGTGTGTGTGCGCGCGCGCGCGTGTGCTAGGACAGGGATGTGAATGGGGTGGAGGGGTTTGGGTGGTGTTGGTAGTTACTCAAAAACACAAACCAACCATTGTTCTATTACCAGGACAAAAGTGAGTGGATACTGAGTAGCAAAATGACATATGTCTGCTATAACTTTCTTGCTCACTACATAGAAATTGATAGAAACTAACATTTAAATTAATAAAATTAATGGGTTTCCTTAAAAAAAAAAAGAAATGATGCTGTTCTGTTTAAATTTCACTGTTAGTATTTACTAAAAAACACAATAGGAAGAAGAAAAAAGGTGCCAGTTTTGAGATGCTCTCAGAATACAAAAGTACAGGTTCGTTTTCTTTGTATCAGTTTAACTAGTTTCTTAAACTTCCTTCAAACAGGGCAACATTATACACCACCAACTAAAATCCAAAATTTCGGAACAGGTCATAACTGTTCAACATTGTAGCCATTAGCCACATACCACTATTCAAATACAAATTAAAACGAAGTTTAAAATTTCAGAAACTAATGACCATTCATCACATTTCAAGTGCTCAGTGCACATGAGTGGCTAACAGGCTGGACAGTGCATGTTATGTCCATTGGGTAGGACCTTCCATCGGGCTAAAATGGTTTAAACTATAAATTTTTTTCTAAAGTTTTGTCATAGAGATTTCTGAAGACATCTCATATAAGACAACTTAAAAGCAAATTCTGAGGAGGTTACAAAGATAAACTCATGATTCTTTACCTTTCTCTTCTTTTAAAAAAAAATAGAATTTGTTATATATAAAGTTTTATTTCAGGACAATATATACATATATAACAATATATATATATATATACATATATAACTATATATATATATATATAACTATATATATATATACATATATAACTATATATATATATATATAACTATATATATATATATATGTATATATATATATATATATATATATATATATATATATTGTTTTATTTCAGAGAGGAAGGGAAAGGAAGAAAGAGATAGAAACATCAGTGATGGGAGAGAATCATTGATCAGCTGCCTCCTGCACACCCCCTACTGGGGATGGAGCCTGAAACACAGGCATGTGCCCTGACCGGGAATTGAACAGTGGCCTCCTGGTTCATAGGTCGACACTCAACCACTGAACCACACCGGCTGGGATTTACCTTTCTCTTCTTAATATCTGGATGACTCCGAGTTTCATGAGGTTAGCTGGATGCCCTTCAGTGGCAAGTGTCAAATGTCCCATCCCAGTGGGACATTTGAGTCCTTCCTGGCTAGACCCCAGAGTCTCTCTCCAGCAATTGGCCAGTATTCAGTCAGCTCGCTCTCCTGCTGGAGTGGAGTGGTCCCTGGTAACATCATCTTGGTCCCTGGCCTGGCACTGCTTGCTGCAACCGTCCCCCTTGTGCGTGTCTGGTTGGAGCCAAAGTAATTCGCTCCTGGTCACTGCTGCCGGGACCACAGTGGCCCTTCCCACTGCCGCCATGGCCAGTGCAACTGCCACACTGAGTCTCTTGAGGTAGAACTGCCATATGACATTGTGTAAGTTCAAGGTGTGCGACATGTTGATTTGTTCCACTTACATATTGCAATACGATGACCACCATAGCTTTAGCTAACACCTTGATCGTGTGACATAATTATCACGTCTTTTTTGTGGTGAGAACAACTAAGATCTAGTCTCTCAGCAACTCTGAAGTTAGTTTATCACACAGTATTACTGACCACAGTACATGGAATCTTTTTGGAAATTGGCAGAAACACAAAAATTGGGCCTAGAGCAGTGGTCGGCAAACTGCGAATCACGAGCCACCTGCGGCTCTTCGGCCCCTTGAGTGTGGCTCTTCCACAAAATACCGACTTCTGGGCATGGGCCACGAAGTTTCAATTGCACTGAACGTGCGCGCCCGCACGTGGTATTTTGTGGAAGAGCCACACTCAAGGGGCCAAAGAGCCGCAGGTGGCTCGCGAGCCACAGTTTGCCGACCACTGGCCCAGAGCATACATCTTGGTCCCCTTTGCTCGGCTTGTCTTCTCAGGGGATGGCCAGCAGGCGAGATCTCTGAACCATGGCCTTTTCACTCCCCAGAATGGGCTTATGGTTGCCTTCCCAGTTAGAAAGGAGAGCCAAGCAAACGCAGGCTTCGCCGGACAGTCCCCCTCCCTGTGCAGATACCACGGAGGCACATTCCTACTGTCAGCCCTGTGCCTGCATGGCCCCCATCCCCATGGCCCAAGCTACCAGCCCCAGGTGCTCCTGAATCGGCTTTTCCTCAGGGTTCCAGCCTCTCTGGCCCGGACAAAGCTGAGTCCCTGGCGCCAAGGCCTGCAGCACCCTGCATAACACGGTTACCCTCAAAGACATCAGGTCGCGTGCCTTTCCTTCCAGAGAACTCACTGGGTAGTGTTGCTTCTTGGGCAAACGGTTCAAGCATGGAAGTGTTCTTAGAAAACCACTGCTTGAAACACTTATTTTTATTTTAACTTGATTTTTATTTTAAAATATAGGAGATAGAAATCATTCATATTTCCCTTAATGGATTAACTAAAATCACTAAAAAGGTTTTGTATAGGAGCTTTACCGAAGTGTGATTGACACATGTCACTTCCATGTTTCAAGTGGACCATTTGGAGAGGTTTTGGCAGACATGAAACCTTCTCCACAATCAAGATGATGAGTCACCACCAAAAGCTTTCGTGTAATCCTTTACTCTGTTCCTCTCTACTCCTCCCCCAAATAACCCCCACTCCCGCCCAATCCCAGGCGACCCCTGCTCTGCTTCCTATCATTACCAATGAGTTTATATTTTCTAGAATTTTACATAAATAATATTATACAGTATGCACTGTTCTGTGTGAGGAGGGAGGAGGGTCTGACTTCTTTCATTCAACATAAGTATTTCTACATTCACCCACATTGCATAAGTTAATGCATCTTTTACATTGCTGAGTAATAAAACAAAAATTAAAAAAAAATGCTGAGTAATAATCCATTGTATGGATACACCACAATTTGTATATCCCTTTATCTAGTAAGGGGGATTTCGGTGGTTTCCAGTTTGGGGTTATTACAAATAGGTCAGCATTCATGTACGCACATATGTTTTTGTTTCTATTGGATAAATACTTAAGAGTAGAATGGCTGAGTGACACAGAAACTATGCTTAACTATTTAAGAAATTGCCAAGCTATTCTTCCAAAGTGTTTGTCCCATCTTACATTCCCATCAGCAGTAAATGAGAGTTCCAATTGCTCAGCAACTTTGCTAGCACGTGATATGGTTAATTGTTTTAATTTTGTCCATCCCTAATTTTTATTACCCGTTTGATCATATGCTCATGTGCTTATGTGCCATTCATTCATCTTCTTTTGTGAAGCGCCTGTCCAAATTTTTGCCCACTTTTAATTTGTAAATTTTTTTCCAGCTTTATTGAAATAAATAATTTAAGGAGTTCAATGGATGATCTGATACACATATATTTCTAAATGTTTACTGCAGTAAGGCAAGTTACTCATCCTTCACCTCACATGGTTACTATTTTGTTGTTGTTATGTTGAGAATATTAAAGCTCTACTCTCACAGCAACTTTTGCCTGTACAGTACAGTATTGCGAGCCATCATTACCCTGTTCTACATTAGACCCCAGAACTTATTCATTGTACAACCGGAAGTTTGTAGCCTTTAACCACCTTCGCCACATTTCTTCCACCCCTCAGGGGTGGGCAAACTTTTTGACCCGAGGGCCACAATGGGTTCTTAAACTGGACCGGAGGGCCGGAACAAAAGCATGGATGGAGTGTTTGTGTGAACTAATATAAATTCAAAGTAAACATCATTACATAAAAGGGTACGACGATCTTTTTTTTTTTTTAGTTTTATTCATTTCAAATGGGCCGGATCCGGCCCGCGGGCCGTAGTTTGCCCACGGCTGCCTTAGATCCTGAAAACTACTCTCTATTTCTATGAGTACAATGTTTTTGGTCCCAAATATACTAGTAAGTGAGATCATATAGTATTTGTCTTTCTCGCTCTGACTTATTTCACGATTCACAGATGTTCCACCCATGCTGTCGCAAATGGGAGAACGTCCTCTTTTATGGC
The DNA here is from genome assembly GCF_963259705.1 of Myotis daubentonii. Taxonomy (NCBI): domain Eukaryota; kingdom Metazoa; phylum Chordata; class Mammalia; order Chiroptera; family Vespertilionidae; genus Myotis; species Myotis daubentonii. The sequence continues at coordinate 210,037,104 of NC_081841.1, read as the reverse complement.
TGAATATTTTACTCTGTATATACATCTTCTTCATCCATTTACCTATCAATGGACATTTAGATTGTTTCCAAGTCTTGTTTGCCCATTAAAAAAATTGTGTGGTTTGTTTTCATATGACCAAGTTTCAAGAGTACTTAATATTCAAGTCCTGGATACAAGTTTTTTTTGTTGTTTGTTTGTTTGTTTTTTATCAGATATGTGATTTTTAAATATTTTCTTTCTGTCAGCAGCTTGTCTTTTCACTCTCTTAGTATTTCTTTCAAAGAGCAGAAGTTTCTTGATTTTAATAAGCCTAATTTATGCTTTTTTAATGGATTGTGCCTTTGGTGTTATAGATAAGAAAACTGAGCTGAAGGTCACAAAGATTTTCTCCTATGTTTTTTCCTAGAAGCTTTATAGTTTAGGTATTATGTTTAGATCTGGGATCCATTTTGAGTTGAATGGTGTGAAGTATGGATCATAGTTTATGATTTGCACATGGATACCCGATTTTTTTTTTTTGCCCGATTTTTTTCTATTTATTAGAGGCTATCCCTTCTCCACGGAGTTGCTTCTGTACTTCCGTTGAAAATCTATTGACCGTATGTGTGTGTCTATTTCTGGACTCTGTATTTTGTTTAGTTTTACTCTATTTTTCTATTCATAAGCCAATCCAAGATTGTCTTGATTACTGCAGTTTAACAATTTTGAAGTTAGACACTGTGAGCCCTCCGAACTGGTTCTTATTTTTCAAAATTGTTTCAACTATTCTAGGTTCTTTGCATTTCTGGATAGATTATTGTCAATTATACAAAAATCTGCTAGAATTTTTACTGGGATTGTACTAAATATAAAAATAGTAAGTTCTCCAATACATGCAGACAGTATAACTTTCCATTCACATAGGTCTTCTTTAAATTTCTCTTAGTAATATTTGTATTTTGCAGTGTACAGGGGTTGCACATTTTTTGTTAGATTTATGCTTACTTCACATCTTTAGTTGCTAGTATATAGAAATAAAATTGATTTTTTGTACTAATCATTTATCCTGTATTCTTACCAAGATTACTTGCTGGCTCTGATAGCTTTTTTTATTTTTATTTTTTGTAACTTCTATAGGATTTTCTGTATATAGAATCATATTAGTTGCAAATAAAGACAGGTTTACTTCTTCCTTTTCAATCTGGACATCTCCGAATTCTTGTCCTTGCCTTATTGCGCTGCTAGAACCTCTCGTACAATGCTGAGAAACAGTGGTAAGAGTGAACATCCTTGACTTGCTTCATATTAGGGGAAAAGTTTTCAGTTTTTCATCGAGTATGATGTTAGCTATAGTGTGTGTAATGCCCTTTATTAGATGGAGTAAGTCCCTTCTATTCTTAGTTTGCTGAGAGTTATTGTTTTGTTTTGTTTTTAAATCAAGAGTGGATGTTGGATTTTGTCAAATTATTTTTTTTGCAGCAATTGAGATAACAGATTTTTTCAGTCTGATAATATGGTAAATTATATTGATTTATTGATTTTTTCAATTGTTAAAGCAACTTGCACACCTAGGATAGACTTTTCTTTCTTCTTTCCTCCCTCCCTCCCTCCCTCCCTCCCTTCCTTCCTTCCTTCCAGAAAACATAGGCAGTAAACTGTTATTATTATCTATATATATAAAAAGCCAGCTACAATAACAACCATACGACCGGTCGTTATGACACCCACTGTGGCCAGTGAACCAGCCGATAAGGGGAGTGGGGCCAGCCAGCCAACCTCACGGCCCCTCCCCCCTGGCCAGCCCACCCCTAATTGCACCCCCTACCCCAATAGGGGGTGGGGGTGGCCAGCCAACCTCCTGCAGCCCTTCCCCCTGGCTGCCCCACCCCTGATCACACCCTCCACTCCAGTAGAGGGTGGGGCTGACCCACCAATCTCCTGCAGCCTCGCTCGGGCCCACCCCAGTTCAGACCCCTCTACTCGATCAGGGGCAGGGCCAGCTGGCCAACCATCCATGGCCCCCGATCACGCCCCCTACCCCATTCAGTGGTGGGGCCGGCCAGCCCACCACCCACAGCCCCTCCCCATGGCAGGCTCTGCCCCCAATCAGCACCCCAACCTCAATCGGGGGCGGAGCCCACCGGCCAATCACCTGTGGCCCCTTCCCCCAGCCTGCCCGGCCCTGATCGGGGCGGGTTGGCTGGCCAACCTCCCACCATCTCCTTCTCCTGACAGGCCAGCCCAGATCTGCCCCGATTGGGGTCGGGCCAGCCGGACCCCACCCATGCACGAATTCATTCGCTGGGCCTCTAGTCTATATCATAAAAGGCCTGTGGTTGTGACACCCTAACGGCCTCATGACCAAATGAGCAGCGGCTCTCACAGTGGGTAGGGGGGGATGTGAGCTACTAGCAGCGATGCGTGGGACAGCCAACTGAGGCAAGCAGAAGCAAGCTACTTGTGCACCATTTCGTGCGCACTGGGCCTCTAGTTTAATATATTTTTATTGATTTTAGAGAGGAATGGAGAGGGAGAGAGAGATAGAAACATCAATGATGAAAGAGAATCATTGATTGGCTGCCTCCTGCACACCCCCTACTGGGGACCAAGCCCGCAACCTAGGCATGTGCCCTTGACCAGAATTGAACCTGGGACCCTTAAGTCCACAGGCAGACGCTCTATCCATTGAGCCAAACCAGTTAGGGCATGGAATAGATTTTTCAAAATAAAAATTCATCAAGTTAATTTTGAGTTTAATCTAGTTTTCTGCTTAGTTATTTTAGCACAGTCTATCAACTCATGAATGGTTGTTTTTCTAACTATAATTGTTTTCAATAAATCTTAAAGATTGTTAATTTTTATGGGTGAAATAATCTTAAAATAGATAAAATTCATAGTGATAATTGGTTTGCCAAGGTTTAATAAAAACATGTTCTTTTCAGTCTTTATAGAAATAAAAAATATCTGAATTGTCTACTTTTCATGAGCTGCTAAGTATTTCAAAATACACAATTTTCCAGTCTAGGGCAAAGTTTTTTGTCTGGTTTTACCTGTTTACACAACTCTCTTTTCCCCCTTCTATTTGGGTGGGATGTGCATAAAAGTATTCAACAAGAATACTATTAGCTTCCGCTCCCAGAGAAATGTACAGGAAATGCTCATGATCAAATTTCAGTTGAAACTTGGGGCAGGAAGTGACTCTTCTCATCAAAGGGGAATTAAAAGATTCCCTCGGGATTGCACTATTGAGAAAGTTGCCAAAGTGAGAAGACAGATAATGAGTTCTTCAGTTGGAGAGACAGAGCCAATCAGCCATCTGCCGTTTCATTAACCAGTAAGTCAGGCAAAGCCGACTGGAAGAAATCCAAGTCTTTGGAAGAAATGGCATCAAGACTTAATCCTCAAGGGTGTTAAGCAAGTGCATAAGCAAAGACTAGAAGTTTCTGCAATAAAGTGGCTGATCGTGTAGGATCAGGGGATAAGAAGACCAGGGGCTGAGGATGGCCCGTGCAATTTCTGACCCTGTCTCCTCCTATTTTCTCTCGAGACCCTATCAGTTTTCTTTGTGTGTGTGTGATTGTGTAGCGAGTTACATAAAGCAGCTGGCACATTGCTGGTATATGGTTGTGAAAGGAGAGGCCATTCATAACCCTAAGAGACTTCTCAGGACAGATTCTGTTCAATGGAAAGGTGCTCTGGGTTGGCACAAACTTCACTGGTTGATTTGCGATGCAAATCGGAGCTGGGGAGTGTTGACTTGCCCTGCTCATTACAGAAACAGAATCTGGGGTTCCCAAGGCGATTTTGCTGAAAAGGAGCAGAGCAGTGCATGTGAATAGAGTCAGGAACAAGAAGGAAGGCCGGGTGAAAGGCCAGCAGGGATGACAGCTGCTTTGAGTGAAAATTTTATAGACCTTTCCCGGGTATTGCACAAGTACACAGAATTAGAACTTCCTCCATCTCTCGGTAATTGAACTAAAATCTGAGTCCCCCCTTTAAATGGCAGTGACCAACGTAATCTTCCGATTCAAGGTTAACTCAGGTACTCAGAGTTTGAAATGGTAGACTGTGGCTGTCTCCTTAGTCATTTCCTCTTCTCCCTCAAGTCTTTCCTCCTTTCTGCCCAGGAGAGGACATGCATTCCCGAATGAAAAGAATTTATCATCCAGATCAGGGGAAGAGACGGCCTGGTCCTCCATTACTCTGTGTCTGTCCCTGGCAGCCACTGAACTGCCACGCATCCCACTGTCCTCTGCGTGCGCGTCCTGCTGCGTGTGCTGAAATGCCCACTGTCCTCCTGACAACCTCCCTGATCATCTGTTCCGTGCAGGCCACTCCGGGTCCTGCTCCCTGAGGCACCGATCCCAGCGTCCTCCACATCCAATGGCCTGGGTGCCGTCCCCACCCCCTCTCAGAGCCACAGGAACTTTCTGCTGCTGTCCCCATATCACCCTGGGCTGCCCTTAGGCCAGATGTCTGGGAATCTCTCTCAGATTTTGCTGGTGCCAGATGTATACAGAGTTCCTCTAAGAGAATCCAGTCTTCCCAGGCTGCCGTTCTGAGAAGCAAGGCCCAGTCCTTTCCTTGGGTCCCCTAAGCCCACCTGGGATTTCCAGTTGCCTCCCCACGTAGGCCAGGAGAAGAGCCAGGGGCCAGAAACACGAACACCCTCTTGCTTTCTTCTCCCCTTTGAAGCTCTTTGGCTGGGTAACCATGCTAAGTCTTTTATCCTCCTCTTGTGTGGCTGAAAATAGGCTCTTTGTTTTTCTCCTCCCCAGATATTGTTTAAGGGTAAACGTTATGTCTTCTTCCTTGAGGCTTTGGCTCTTGAGAATTAAAGCTAAGTGTGTGGAATTCAGAAAACTTTTTTTTTTCAGGTGTTGTGCCTCTCACACCAATTTTCTGCTACTCAAAGGCTTTTTGTTGTTGTTGTTGTTCTAGCTTATATCTGAGCTCCTCTTAAGACCACATGAAAGATGTTATGGCTACTTCAAGTCGTAGGAGGAAAGAAGATGGTAAAAAGAAATGTAAAGAAAGGGAACTTCAATTACTATTTCAAGTATTATTCACTACACTAATATGTGTTTTTAGATGGGTCATACTGTGTTGGGTTATGTGACATAAACAATCCTAAAAGTTATTTTTAAAACTCTCTGTATTGCCTGGCTGGCATGGCTCAGTGGCTGAGCGTCAACCTATGAACCAATAGGTCACAGTTCAATTCCTGGTGGGGGCACAAGCTCGGGTTGTAGGCCCAGTCCTCAGTGTGGGGCAAGCAGGAGGCAGCCGATCAATGATTCTCTCTCATCATTGATGTTTCTCTCTCTCCATCTCCCTTCCTCTCTGAAATCAATAAAAAAAAATACATAAAAAAGAGAGAGAGAAAATCCTCAATACTGTCTACATAGTCTCAAATACTTAGCATGAGTTATTTTAAATAGAACTAGAAAAAACAGCTGAGTGGTAAGTCTAAGATGACATGGAAGAGAGGCAACAGAGCAGTGGATCCTGTTCTGAGTTTTCTTCTCATCTAAAAATCTGCAGAACTTGGACTTTTGTGGGGCATGGACTGTGGATTCAAGCTAATTTTACCTCAGAGAGGGAGTACACCCCAGCTGACAGACATCTGGGTTAAAGAAGAAATGGCCAATAAATATTAGCTAATTATAGTAGTAGTAGAAATAGAAAGCTTGGTGGTGGTAGGAATGTTCTTGAAGAAGCAGATATCCGAGTGCCAACTGGCTGGGGAAAGAACAACACGAGACAAGTCCAGCCCAGTGTGGGTTTGCAATAGCGCTTGTTTAGAGCCCTAGATGAGAGCAACTGAGACTGATATCCTAAACCACCTTGAATCTCCTATAAATCATTACCTACATCATAAAATGAGGCTCCAGAGGACTTCAAAACAGTAATCGATCAATGTCTGGTTGCTGACCTTGCAAGCAGGTGATGTCTCCGGGCATCTGTTTACTTGAGTTGCTATAACTGAGGACTTTTGGGTTGTCTGAAAGAGAATAGGATAAGATTACTGTCAGGATTCTACAGAGAAACCAAACCAATAATATATATATGAAGAGCCAGGGGCCGTCACATCCAAAACAACTGAATGAACGACCGAACAGACTGAGTGGGCCAACAAGGCCAGCAGTGGGGTTAGTGAGGGACAACCAAACGACTGAGCAGCAGTCTGCGTGGGGCAACCAGGTCGGCGGGGTTGGGGGGGGGGGGCAGTTAGGGGCAACTAGGCCAGCAGAGGGTGGCAATTAGAGGTGACCAGGATGGCAAAGGGGGGCAGTTGGGGGTGACCAGGCCTGCAGGAGGGGCAGTAAGGGGTGACCAGGATGGGGGGGGGCAGTTAGGGGCAACCAGGTTGATGTGCGCACTGACCACCAGGGGGCAGATGCTCCAACTGGTAGGTTAGCTTGCTGCTGGGGTCCTGCCAATCTGGACTGAGTGAGATGGGCCAGACACACCCTGGAGCCCTCCCACGTCCCTCCCCGGCCTGATCATGCACCAGTGGGGTCCTTTAGCCTGGCCTGTGCCCTCTTGCAATTTGGGGACCCCTCGGGAGATGTCGGAGAGCCAGTTTCAGCCTGATCCCACAGGCCACTCCCCTTGGGAGGGCACCAGATGCAGGGCTCATGGCTGGTGAGCACTGTTGCAGCAGCACGAGCCTCTCCCAATCAGGACTGATTGAGCGCGAGCCTGCTGCAGGCACGGTGGGGCCGGGATGAGCGGGAGCGGCGGCGTTGGACTGCGGGTTTCAGCCCGATCCCTGCAGGCCACCCAGAGGGACCTCACCCGTGCACAAATTCATGCACCAGGCCTCTTGTGTGTGTGTGTGTGTGTGTGTGTATGTGTATGTGTGTGTGTGTGTGTGATTATAAGATATATATTTATATTTATATAATATTTTTACCCTATATATTCTATTATCATGTATCCTATTAGGATATCCTATATATCTGTCCTATATATCTACATATCCATCTACTCTTTTTAAAGAAAATATATTTTCATTAATTTTTAGAGAGCGAGGAAGGGAGAGGGAGAGAAAAACATCTATGTGAGAGGGAAACATCAGTTGGCTGCCTCCTGCACGCCCCCTACTGGGGAATCTGGCCCGAAACCCCGGCCTGTGCCCTGATGGGGAATCTGACCAACAACCTCCTGGTGCACAAGGTGATACCCAACCCGCTGAGCCACAATGGCCAGGGCACTGTCTGCTCTTTTGATTAAGATCTAGGCTGAGGATTTTAAGGAGTTGGCTTCTGCAGTTGTAGGGCTGGCAAATCTAAAACCTGCAGGGCAGTTCCAGCAGAAGCTGATGCTGCAGTCTTGGGTCCAAAGATCGTCTGGAGGCAGATTCCTTCCTTCAGGGACCTCAGTCTTTCCTCTTAAGGCCTTCCATTGCTTGGACAGGGCCCACCCACCTCATGGAGGGCAATCTGCTTTACTCAAAGTCTACTGATTTAAATGTCAATCAGATCTAAAAAATAATAATAATACTTCACAGCGACATCTAGACGAGTGCGATACCCAACACCTGGGCAGCTTAGCCTAGTCAAGCTGACACATGAAGTTAACCACCAAAATCAGGGGTTTTGTTTTCTTTAGAGACGAGGAGAGTGGGAAGCATGACTGACAAACGGATTGCTCCGTGTCTGGTTAATCGGACAGGTTTGAGCCCCAGTGGAAAGATGGGTGAGCCCCAAACGCTAGGAGCTTCGTGAGAAGTTCTGTGGGCCCAGGGCTCCTGCAGAGCTGGTCTGTGTGCTCAGAAATATGTGAGCCAGACGTGGGCAGACAGACATCCTGCCGCTGCTGTGGGAAACCCAGCCCGGCTCTGGCCCTTCGAAATGGTCAGCCTGGACGAGCCAGGAAACCACGCTAACATCGAGTCAGGAGAAATGCTGTGTTTTCACTTCTGCCTATTTTGAGCTAGAAAAGAAATGAAATGGAGGAGGAGCTGGGGCCAGGAGAAGGGTATGTGAGGGCTTCCATGGGACAGGCCCTGGACTAATGGCTTTGAATTCACTACTTTTGCATTTAAGTCTATCAAGTGTGTATTCAATTGTGAGGGAAAAGAAAAAAAACAACAACCCAAAATGCTAGAACTAGATTGTTGAAGATCATGACTGGGACTGGGGAATGGAAAAGTCTTTAAGGATTGGGAATTATCACTGAAAACCCTCCAGAGACCTGAAGGCTCGGGGAGGTTCCCAGAGATATGCTCACAGCAGCTTCTCTGCTCAAAGCACAAAGGGGTCAGGTGTTCAATTCTCACTCGATGAATATGTCAATACAGTCACTGAGCACTGCCACAGTCTCCTGCTCAATCCCAAGCAAACTTCCTCTCTTAACGTTAAAACAAGCTGCTTTTGTGTCATGAGAATGCCACTGCAAGTGACCTGAGCAAAACAGAATTGAGATAAAAAAAATTACTTTCAAAAATCTCTGTCTCTACGTATTTGCCCTATTTTTTTGGCGTTTATTGCATGCATTATGTATCTGGCAAAGAGACAAGTAATATCCCTTTGTACCACACTTAGGGATTTTGTAATATTTTTAAATTTTCTCGCAATGGGAGCTCTATTGTCTAGTCTACTGTGAGTCTATTATCCTACTTCGGTTTTCAGGGATCCTGGGCATACAAAGGTGGGTCACAGAATAGAAGGTCTTTGTTTAGTCAGCCTCTACCCTCCCTCCTCTCTTTGTTCTCTACTTCCAAACTTTTAGTTTAGATAATGCTATCAAAAGCTGCACCAGGATACTACCAGTTAAAATAGAATGCAGTTTTTCTCAGTTATCAGAAAAAGTTAACAGAATTATCTCTATTTAGCTTTTTTTTTTTCCCTCCTAGACATTTTCTTAAAATTGTTTGCGTTTGCCATTCCCAATTGAAAACGAATGAACAAATTGCTACAAAAATATTAGCATAAAATTCAGGGGCAGCTTATATAACGGATCTCCCATCAACACATTATTGTGATTGAGATATATTCTATGTATGACTGCAAAAATAGTCACATAAAGAATTATATTTGGTAATTCTATATCTTGGTAGAATATTGTTTCATAGTCTGCAAAGACCATGGAATCTGAAGATCTTTCCGACTACCAGGTGCTCTTTAACCGGGCATCCTAAAGAAGAAAGAGTTGAGATACTGGTCTTCTAGAGAAGCTACCCACCTCTGTTGGCATCCCTATCACTTTAGGCTGCCCTGGCCACACTGCCTTCTGCTTCAAAGGTGGGGGTAGGAGGTCTGTTCCTAAAAAGGCGAAGTCAAGAAAGACCCCATGATTTTGATGTAGACAGAAATAGCAGACACAATTATACTAATGGCATAACTTTGATATAGCATAAGCAATAGCACAATTTTAAAAAAAAATATTTTTATTGCTTTCAGAGAGGAAGAGAGAGGGAGAAAGAGATAGAAACACCAATGATGAGAGAGAATCACTGATTGGCTGCCTCCTGGGGTTGAGGGAGCAACCGGGGCCTGTGTTCTGACTGCGAATCAAATCGTGACTTCCTGGTCTGGTATTTGTATAGCACAAATAGTACTATAGTTTGCAAGGCTTTCTGAGGAATGGCCCAGAAATTTAGTCATCATTTGTGAAACCTGAGCACTAAACAACCTGCTGACAATATAATTTTTAGACTAAAATTCCTTCATAAATGTGTGATTATCCATGGAGATTCCTTGCAAAATGGTAGAATGACCAGAAACATAACACCGAAAATAAACTTGATTTGTTCTGCCTGCAAATAATGGGATTGCTATTATGGACTGTGTACAAGCTCTCTGAGTGTGTCTTTGCAGTGACAAGCCAGTCAAGAGTGACTGCCAAATGCCAACGCAAACACAGGTGGTTCTCGACAAGTTAGATCCAGATCAGATCCTTGTTCGCGCCCCATTTTGAACAAATCTTGTTCACTGCTTTTGTTTACAAAAATAGATTCTCTGCCAAAGAAAAGAAGGAAGAATTTTCTTGCAGAGCCAGCACTCAAAATTACTCATTATCTCCACAAGAAACCCAAATGTAACCCAAATACAACTCTTAACTTCTGTTTACTAGAAATCTCAAATTGTCCTGGCTACGAGATCCATGATCTTGTTCATTTTGCCAATATTTAGCATCTATGTATAAATAAAAAAGAGGAGGGGGATTAAGGTAATGTTTTATCAATTATATGCATTCTATTTTGTCATTCTATTACCCAAGTGCCGAAGATACATTTTACTAGAAGTTAAAGATAAATTAATTTTTGTAGATCGTTGGCTTTAAAGCACCACAGTACATTCCTCCAAACTGACTGAACTTCACAGAAAAGTCTTTGGGATTACAAAAAATTTGTTTTTTTTTTGTAAAAACAGCACTGCCAAGATCCTGACAACTCAAGAGGGAGTGCCCTCCTCTTATCTTTTTCCAGCTATTGTTATACATTTGGAATACTTGTTTTTATGGTTTCCTCCTGGAAAGTAAGCCTGATTTTATCCTTGAAAAAGGATTACTTTTCAGAAATATTATTTTTGAATTAAAATTTTAGAAAGTACACACTTTAAGGTCTCTCAACTAGTCAATATACAATAAATGTTTTGCTTTAAAAAATAAAATTTATCCTCCACAAATGTGCCTGCTTTGTTTGATGCATGACACTATGTCATGATTATAGATTATGGCTTGTTTTTATTAAAAATACCTTTTAAAATACACATTCTTTATAATTGTTAAAATATGCAACACAACTATTTGTAAAAAATTTAAAAATCTTAAAGAAAGTGACAATTTCCCACAAACGCACCACCCAGATGAAGTTGTTATATCAGTATATTTCTTTCTTCTATTTTCTGTCTCTTTACATTCACGTATATACAGAGGTGCACACACTCATTTTGAACACAATTTAGATGGTATTGTATATAGTTATGTATCTGGCTTTTTGGCTTAAAATTTGTGTGAGAACTACTGAACTATCATCTAAAATGATTAAAATGGTAAATTTTATGTTATGTTTATTTTACCGCAATTAAATTTTTTTAAAATATATTTTTATTGATTTCAGAGAAGAAGGGAGAGGGAGAGAGAGCTAGAAACATCAATGATGAGAGAGAATCACTGATGGGTTGCCTCCTGCACGCCCCCTACTGAGGATCAAGCCTGCAACCTGGGCATGTGCATTTGACTGGAATCATACCTGGGACCTTTTAGTCCACAGGCTGACGCTCTACCCACTGAGCCAAATCGGCCAGGGCCACAATTAAATAAAATAAAACAACTTTTAAAGAAATGAGCACATAGGTGGTGTTTGGCTAGTGGTGGGCCATGCCAGTAACCAGTTTTGCTTCTTCAGTGGCAGCTTGCTGGAGGCTCCATACCGCATCCCTGTCTGCTGCAGGAACCTGGGCGTATTTGGATCTGCTGGGGTCAAAAGGTCACTGTAGCTAATCTGTTTCCCTACAACTCAGACCAGATGGAGAGCCTTTTCTTGCTTAAACTCACTCAGAGCTGGTAGCCCTGTGGCTAGCTTAGTAATAGGTTAGAGCACAAAGTGTTGGAGTGCAAAGAAAGAAACTTGCCTTTCAAGTTTGAGACCCCACTTCAACATGTCCCAGACTACCGGCGATCCCTGTCAACGTCACCGCAATGGCAGGACCCTGAATTTTCCCAGAATGCATCTCCCACCCTATGATGTGTGTGCCTTAGTTGGGCATCTCGGGCACCTGCTACGTTCTGCTAATCAGGTCTAATCGGCACGATGTTGTCAGTGTAGTGGCCCAGCCTGGGACTGTGGTCTGATCAAGGCCCCAGTGGACAAGTTGTGACAGCGATGCATAAAATTACACTTCCAGATGAAAATAAACTGCCTGTGATGATCTCTGCTTGTTGGAATGAACAGACATGAGTTATTTTGGAAGAATGCCATCTGGAGGGAATGTCGAAGCAAATTTTGAAATGAGCCTCAAAGGATTTGATAGATGGGAATGGTGTGAGCAAAGACAGAGATGAGCAAATGCAGGCTATAGCAAGTGATTGGTGGACTAATTGATACATTTAACAAGTATTTATTGAGCACCGAGGAAGTGCCAGTCACTTACTTTGCCGAGTTTGTGAAAGAGTGGTAGGATGTGGCCGGTCCATAAAGGACAGAATAAGGAAATGGTACTTCATTCCAAAGGCAACTGGAAAGCACAGAAGGTTTTCAGGTTGGAGAGTGAAATGAATAGAGTTGCTCTTTATGGAGATTACTCTGGCCGCGGAGGCTAACATTCCAGGCGGGAGGAAGCACTGAGGACCTGAGCTCGAGTGATGACCGTGAGGAAGGAAGAGGAAGGGCCAGGTGAACAAATATGGAGGAGTCAGAGACAAATGCCAAGGTTTTGAGACTGAGTGACTAAGATCCACAAAAAATGATGAAGCCAAGAGGAGCATTCAGTATTAGGCAGAAGGTAACAACCATAATAGCGGGTATGATTGGACGGAAGCACTCTGAGGGCAGGGGCTGGGATTGCTTTGGTTCACACATTTATGCCCAGTGCTTGGCACAAGGTGAATACTCAATAACGATTTGTCACAACACATGTCAAACGCTCGATCTGACCGAATTTTCACATCCACCCAAAAACGACGGTGTAATTATCTCCCGTCTGCTATCAATTCTATTTTTTAACTACCTCAGGCATATACAAAAATATAGGGAACAATATAATGAACACTCCTATTAGAAATACCTACTTTTCAGCTCGAGAAGCTAAGCAATCCAGGTGTTGTCATTATCTCCACTTTACAGGTGAGAAACCTGAGGCTGAGAGTGGGTTAGGTCACGTGCTCAAGGTCACACAGCTAACCCATGCAAGAGCTGCGATGTGAATGTAGGCCTGTCTGCCTGCAGAGCCCATGTTCTCAACTAACTGTGTGTGCGCGCGCACACGTGTACATGTGTACGTGTGTGTGTGTGTGTGTGTGTGTGTGTGTGACATCAATGGGACATCCAGGTGGAGGTACTCAGCAGGTAGACAAAAATAAACTATGTGAGACAGAGAGAGAATTCAGGACTAGAAATACCAATGTGGGAATTATGTGCATAAAATGATGGCTGAAGGGATGGCAGCCAAAAGGCAATACACAGAATAAGCAGTCTGAGGACAGAGACTTGGGCTTGAGTGACATGCCTTCTCAGAGGGCGAACAAAATGTAAGAGACTGTTTGAAAACCGTGCGTGTTCCCAGAGTAAGTGCTCTATTTATGCCGGCCTAGAGCTTCCCTCTCTGTTCCTAGAATAAGGGCAGAGCTGCCTCTTGCCCAGGGAGTTCCTGCTCGGCATATCTGGCATAGGGCTAGGCCAAAGACAACATCAATATTTCGCATCATCGAGCTTACAAAAGTCCTGAAGGTGAGGATGCTCTTTTTTCTCCAGGCGGAATCCCAAGAGCAGCTCTCACCGTATCATCCTGGGCATCGACTATGCTGCCAGCTGAGACGGGGCTTGGTCAGAGATCATGCCCTCCACCACACGGAACATGGGCCCGTGAGGTTTATTAGTGCTGACCAGGGTTTTATTGAGTTTGTAATCGTTAGCAATGCTACCCATTGAGGAAGCTTTTCTTGGCCAGGCCAGAAGTTTTAGTTGCCTTGGGAGAGATGTAAGTATTCCGAAAAAGTCTTGCAAGTGTTTTGACAAGTATCCAAATCTCCTCAGGCCACGAAGATCACAGGATTTTGGGAAAGTTCCCAGTAAGTATCAAGTTTTTATTTAAAAATTGCTATAGCGATTTATATACAACTCGAATATGTGTGTGATAAACAATTTCCTAAGAAGATGTTTTCCAAAAGAAGTCTGGCAACATAAATAAAGTAGATTAGGACTTGGCAGGTGACATGTGTACTCAGAGCTTTTTGGTGACATTATGAACCCCTTAAAAAGGTCAGAAACACAGAAGTAGAGACTAGATTATTTTGACTCTCTCGGTTACCCCTTCTCTATAAAGTCAGGATAGGCTAGGTGAGGTACAAAACCTAACCTTGAAATCTCAGTGACTTTCATGCAACAAACACCACAAAGGGTGTTCTTTTCACTCTAAGGATTCTGCTATAACTCTTTAGAGTCGCTCCCTTCCCAGGAACAACTCAGGGAAACAGTTTATTTCTCTCTCATCATTGATTTTGACCTAATGCTGAATCGTTTGGGGCCACAGTCATGTCATGTATTGAGAGTGGATTTATCATCATTATTCCCTTTATAACCTCAGTAGATGTCCTCCACATAGCAAGGCCAGGGAGAAGAAAGCTGAAGGGCCACACACAGATTTTGCAGAACTCTGGCCCCAAAGTAACGCATCAATTGTTCCGAACTGGTCACTTGGCACCACCCAAGAGTAACAGGATGGAAGAGTGTCGTCTCCTGCATGCCTGTGAAGGACAGCATTAAACGCTGGCGTGTAGAGTCATAGCTACTATGTTCACAAAGGCGAAAGGCACTGAAACCTCACGCTGATGGAAGAAGGGGCGCTTATGGTATTCCGTGGCGTGGGGAATCCTTTGATGAATGTGCCGTCATTGGTCTTACCCCTAGTGGGTAATGTTTCGCTTGACGGTGAAATAGTTTTGTTGAAATATACTTATTCTCCACCCAAGATTCACAAATGCTAAAGAAAAATGGCCATTTTCCAACCCACTGGGCCAAGGCTGGTGTCGTGTCAACCTGGGTGTGTATCCATCTGCCAGCTATGTGGTGTTAGAGGCAAAGTTTTCTCTCCTTCTCGCTTCTTGGTTCTGAGAGATTTCTGCTGCGTGAAGGCTCAAGATGCAACATCCATTCGAACGACTTGTGGTTCACACCAGACATACCACATATCAAACTTCAGGAACTAATGATCTCCAGTCCATCGATCATTTTCTGAATGGTTAACACAGAAAATGGAGGCAGGAGATTAATCTCCCCAGGGCTTCTTTTGGGATTTCCACATGCTCTGCTGCCCTCTTAGTTAGTTCACGTCTCCTTTCCTTGGTGTTATCCTTATCACCTGCATTGGACATAATATTCTTCTCCTCTAGGTCTTCCTTCAATCCCCCAGCATCTGCCATTGTATCTTGGGCACGACCATTAGTCACTTAATATCAATGTTTCTTACACAAATGAATGGCTAGTTTCACTTTTTGCCCAGCGTAGGACCAGCATAGTCAGACAAGTCAGTGTATCCTGGGTCCTCTCACTTCCCTGCTCTCCAACTCTTGCTGTTTTGTTCAATCTCTCCTGACGCACTGGGTAGTGGTTTGGAGCAGCAGTGCAACTTGGGGATGTGAGGCAGAAAGTGCAGAATGGCTGCCAGAGGTCCTCACAGTTTGGGATCTAATAACCTGGATGGTGACGGGCTGAGGGACAAGTCCAACAGGGGTCCTGAGAAGACCGTTAGTTCAAAATAAAACGTTTACGTATAGAGACTTCTTTCCCTCTTGTTATTGTTATTTCTAGTTTGCTGTACCTTAATTTATCCTAATCATTTGAATGGAATTCTTTACCCATTTTAAGCTAATATTGATTTTATCACTACGATTTACAAAAGCTGTATTTTGAACTAATCAGGAAATTTTTTTTCTTTGCATTAAGCTATTTAAATTTTCTGGATTTACATCTTGTCACCTACCAATTCATATTTGGGATGCTTAAAAAACACACACACAAATATATGCTAATATGAAACAGGTCAGAAGTATTTGTATGCAAAAATTACTCACCCAGTAAACTCTTGATTAGTCATGAGTAGAGGGATTGAGAGCCCTGAAAGCACATAATTCCAAGATCAGTAAACCACTCAAATGCTCCCCCCACCCCAACAGATAGAGGGTTGCTAGTACTGTTGGAATTTTGAGACAGAAGCTACCTTTGAGCTCATCTTCATTATAAATGCAAAGACTGAAGTCAGTGTTGACTGGGTACCGAAGCCCTGCCCACTCTATTCCAGGTGTTCTTTAGTGAGGGAGAAATTATAGCCCCGGGTCAGTTTTGTCAGATGCAAATAGCAATTGATCGTGCTTCTCCGAATTGCCTCCCAGAGCGGTAGGATGACATGATTAAAAAAATATGTGAAGGAGATTTGTAAATTTAAAAATAAATGATTAAAGAGACATGTATTTGGAAGGCTGCAATGTACCTACCAGGCATGGGACAAGGGTTTAAAAAGTCTCTACAGTCAAAGAATTTACAATCCAGTTGGAAAGAGAGGTGAGAGCGAGGATAAAATTGGGTATTATCCTAAGGACTATGTACAGTTTTATGAAATTTTAGTGATGGTGGAGCAGTGTACAGGCAAGGTTGCAAGGAAGGTGGTGTGTGTGGTGGGGGGGGGGGGCGGGGGGGGAAGGTCATGCATTCTCTTTGGCTTTTCCCAATGGATTAATCCCAACAATGGCAACAACTACTGTTTAACATAAATGAAAAAAAAAATGATAACTTACACCCTAGCTGGTTTGGCTCAGTGGATAGAGTGTCCGCCTGCGGAGTGAAGTGTCCCAGGCTCCATTCCAGTCAAGGGCACATGCCGGGGTTGCAGGCTCCACCCCCAGTGTGGGGCGTGCAGGAGGCAGCCGATCCATGATTCTCTCTCATCATTGATGTTTCTATCTCTCTCTCCTTCTCCTTTCCTCTCTGAAATCAATAAAAATATACCTTAAGAAAAACGACAACTTATCATGGATGGTTTTTCTGTTCAGTGAAGATGGCAGACGAGCAGCCAGCCAACACTGTGCCAGGGAAGAGCGTCTCTCCCAACAGTGTTGTCGCAAGTTGAGGAGAGATGCTCGACCTGCTAGGTCACCTCCTCGGGCTCCCACACTGTTGCCGTTATTTCCGCGCTCACTCCCAATGCGGTGCGGACTGCGGGCTGCTGATCTATACAGAGTCCGCCAGGCCGGCTGGACCCGGAGCGCACGGGCAGCCTTTTGGGGCTCTGCCCTGAGGTCCCACTCTCTTGGGACGCCCTGGAAGGACGCCCGTGGGCCTGTGGAGCAGCTAATCCCCATCTCTCCTCCCAGAGGCCACACCCAAACAAGGTCCCCATTGTGTCTGGGGGAACAGCAGCCCCGCAGCCTGACGCTGGCTGCCCTTCTTCCAAGGGAGCGAGTGGCAACCTTGTAAGCCGGAGGCGGGGCGGGGCGGGGCGGGCGGGCAGGTGGCCGCGGGCAGGTGGCGGGAGCCGCACGCTCTAGGGCCGCGCGGGCGCCTCGTGCTCCGCCGCCCGCCCCGCGCCGCAGCCGCCGCACCTGGAGGCGGAGCCAGCCCCGCAGCCGCCGCTCCCGCGCGCGCCCCCCGCCCCGCGCCCCTCCCTGCGCTGGGCGCGCGCGGCGGGGCGTGAGCCCGCGTCCTCCCAGGACCTCGCCGACGCGGGCCCGCCATGGAGCACATCCGCACGCCCAAGGTTGGTGGCGCGGCGCGGGCGGAGGAGGGCGCGGGCGGAGGATGCTGAGCCGGCGGGAGGCCTGGCTTCCCTGCCGGGCGCGGGCCGAGGCCGCCCCGCATCCCGGGAGGAGGGGCGCCGAGCATCCCCCGGTTCCCTGGGAGCTGCAGCTTTCTCTCGCCGCCTCTCAGGCCTGGCCTGGGCGGGGGCTGCACCCCAACCTCAGGGCGTGGAGGTGCTCCGTGGACACGGGGGTGGGCGGGAGGGAACCCCGCTTGTCTGTTGAGCAGTGAGGCTGCTGATCTGCTGATAAACGCTCCGTTCGGAAATCTCACTGTTTTGCTGCTGTCTTTTTTATTTTTTTATTTCCTGTTGGCTGCTCTGAGCAGTCGAAAGAGACACGAGCCTCCTAATGGCAGGTGCAGGGCATCTGCTTAGTGCAGGTGGACGGAAGGCATTCGGAAGCTTGTGGAATCTCAGGGTTCAGACCCCCCCCCCCAACTCGCCCTCCTCCGCGGCATCATCAGGGCCCCGCAGCAGCGGGCCTTACAACAGGGCGGATGATCAATATTCACTGCAGGTTCGATGTTATCGATCCTTTCCTCTTCTTACCCTTTCCAGCCTGTCTCCTTCCCTGGGGAGAAGAGCGCAGCTTGGGGGTTCGTCCACTGGTGTGTTTTGAACACCAGTTTTTGTACCCTGATCATTCCAGCTAAATAACTGCTGTGCCGAACCTTCCTACTCACAGTGTACTAGTAACATAAGTTAGAGTGGAAGCTGATCCGCTCTCATGAAAACTCTCAACTAGTCAAAGAATTTATTTGAAAAGCCTATTGGCTGTCTCTCGTTACTACCACTGCAGCTGCTTTCATTTCCAGCATGATCTCTTGTTCAAGATCTAGGTTCTGGACAGTTAAGTCGAAGCTGGGTCTGAGTGTTCAGAACTTGGGTAGCCCCAGGGATCCCACACATCTCATGGGGACAAGGGAGCCATTATACTGGACTTTGTTAACCGAGGAAGAAGAGTTCCCTTTTAAATTCTGGAATGGCTCCTAAGTACCCCTTTGTAAAAGCGGCTTTATGATTATCTCGCATCAGTGGAAGGATCAATCTTTTGGTTTGCTAAAGATGTCAGTTGCAACAATAAATTTCAGTTGTATTTATCTTGCACGTTGGAGTGAAATTGTTGCTTCGCAGTCAGGAAGTTGTAAACGTAGAAGAGAGTGCCATCAAACCACAAGGTGGGTGGCTCAGAGCTTTCAGAGTTTAAGTGCTGCTAAATTATTTATCCCAGGATGATGAAATTAACTCATGGATTCTCTCTGCCCTTGCCAAGGGCATCCTTTCTTTGTCGTTTTCCGATAGAATATGAATTTGGGGAGTAAAGGCCTTCTCTTGTCCGTTTTCAACATCACCCAGTACAAAGCCAGTGTGTAAACCTGAGCGGCAAGCAATATTCTTCCTTATTCTTAAAACTGGTTTTCATAAACACCTTCTAAGCAGTGTAGAAATCCCCTTCAATCAGGAAATGCAAAGAAAAGGGAGGAAATGGAAAACTGTCCGAAAGGTCATTGAATTGAAGGTCATTAACTTTTAGGATGATGCAGGTGGAAAAAACCCCCAAAACTATAGGGTGGGTGGATCCGATGCATTTACCCATTCATTTCATTCCACAAGTTATTTTGAGCCTTTCCTGTGCCGGGCTCTGTGTTAGGTCCAAGAGCATGAAGCATCACGGAGTTCCCAGGCTGGAAGAGGAAGCAGTTGTAAATCTGGACAAACCTATGCACAAAGGACAGTGGGCAGGGAGGGGAGAATGGAGGGAAGATGAGCTCTACCATAAAGGGCTGAGGGGTGCTTTGTAGAAGAGCTGAGTCTTAACATGCAAGGAGTCAAGGAGGACCAGGCGCAGTGGAGGCAGCTGTCATTCATTGTGTGAAGATGATGCATTGTCAGCAATCAATTACAACCTCAGAGAAGCTGAGACCCCTGACAGGGATAAAGGCAGAAATGACGACGTGACTCCTCAAGGCTAAACAGCATCTCTTTGCATTTTCCATTTTTAAGTGCAAAATGCATTTCCACGGACTAAATGAAAAAGAGAACAAGACAACTTGCAGAGTGTTTATTGCAAAATATGTAATTATTGATGGTCATATATTCCTCTTTATCACATGCTTCTGTTATACTCTGGGGTGCTGAACAGGTAGCTTGCCTGAAACATCATGATTTCATGTCTTGGGTGGCTTACAAGGAGCGAACACAGAGTTGTTTATCACAACTCTGGGCTTGAAGGGATATTGACCATGTGGGTAGCAGGGGTCTATTTTAAGAGGAAAAGAAATGCATGTACAATGTACAGTTGCTTTCCTGCTATAGTGAAAGTCGTTCGTTTGCTCTTTGTAAATTCTGTGATCTCCATCACAACCTCTGTGTCTGCTTCCGTGTCGCAGTTCAGCTTAAGGAGACAGATGCGAGTGAATAATCTGGAGAGCTTTGTGACAGTTCTTCTTGGGTGTGTGTGTAACTGAAGGCTCTAACAGAGCATATGCTAAGCAGAGTATTTTTCTCCCAGAATGGTTCCTTTATAGCAGTGATTGTCAACCTTTTTTAAAATCTCATGGCACATATAAGCTAATTATAAAATACTACAGGCCCAGTACACCAATTTGTACTGGCTGGCCCGGCCCTGATCTGCTGATCCGGGGCCTTTGGGAGGAGGAGACAATGGGAGGTCCGGCCCACCCCATAGGTACAGATCAGGGCTGGGCCAGTTCGGGGGAGGGGCCATGGGCAATTGGCCAGTGGGCCCTGCCCCCAATTGGGGTGGGGGGGGCCAGTTGGGGGTGGGGTCGGCTGTGGGGAGGGGCTGTCGGTGGTGGGCTGGCTGGCCCCACCCCTGAATGGTGTGGGGAGGCTGATCAGGTGCGGAGCTGGTTGGGGGGATGGGCCGTGGGCAGTTGGCTGCCGGCCCTGCCCCTGATTGGGGTGGTGGGGACCCATCAGGGGTGGGGCCGGCTGGGGGGAGGGGCTGCAAGAAGTTGGGTGGCCGGTCCTGCCCCCTATTGGGGTGAGGGGGGGTGACCATGGATGGGGCTGGCTGGGGGGAGGGGCTGGGGGCTGATCAGGGTGGGGCAGGCCCATTGGGGGTAGAGCCAGCTGGGAGGAGGGGCTACGGGAAGTTGGTCTGCCCTGCCCCTGATTAGGCCGTTTGCTGGCTGCAGTGGGCATCATAGTGACTGGTCGTTCCAGTTGTTCCGGTGTTCCGGTCCCTGGCTTTTATATATATATATATAGGTAGATATTTTGTATTATATATAAAAATATTTTTGCTGATCTGACAAATAATAGATATAATTTTGACCCATTCACACCCGACAGCTATTGTTGCGTTGACTGTTGTCATTATTTTCTTTGACAATCTAAGGGAAAATTGCTGATCTATAGAATAAATGTTCCGGAGACAAACCAGTTGGCAGTTAGGTTGAAGTGAGGACACCAAACATTGCCTAGACTCATCGCCGTGAACTTTTGGGTTTCTACTTCACTGTCTGGCTCTCTTTACCGCTGGGAGAACTTGCTGATAAGAAAATCCTCTGCTGGGACAATTTGGGTTCAAGTATTACTGAGTTGTTGAAAGTTTCGGGGCTCCTGGAAGTAGCCTGCCATGTTTGTAGGTTTGGCTTGGTGCTGGGTACAATGCTAGTGGGTCCTAGCATCCTGTTAAACAATCTCTACTTTTTGTGCTTTGGACTTTCCGGCAGACATTTTTCCCCAAAGGTGTAAATCTAAGTTGTAAAATGGAATGTGATGACCTGTCAAAGCAGATTTTGAAAAGATCTTCCCTTCCTTTCCACTCAAACCCCCTAGTCCGAGCCACTATGCTCATAGCCTCCTAATAGGTGCCCTCATTTCTTCTTTGCTCTTCTCTAACCCCTTATCCATGGAGGGAGCCTGGGTGATGCCTTCTGGACCCGTTACTTTCCTGCTCAAATTCTTGGGTGGCTTCCCCTTGTACCAGGATATATAAAGAGAGAATCCCCAGAGTGGCCCGTGAGGCCTTGCATGGATGGACTTCTTTTTACATCCTCGCCCTCAACCTGTGCGTCTTCTCATTATTCACTACCCACTGATCACCACTGGCCCCGTGGGTTTCCCGAATGTGCCAGGTCTTTCCGGCCTCAGGACTTTTGCACTGCCCGTTCGTCATGGGGATACTCTGGCCTCACTCTTCACCTGGCTAACTCTCTCACCTTTGAGATTAGATATAATTTCCTCTGAGAGGCTCTTGCCCAGTTCCCCATCTATGTCAGATCTGCCTGTTATAGTCCCTCGCAGATCCCAGTATTTCACCTCCTGCCCCTGGTTACACGTTTTCTATTTACTTGAGTGATGATTTGTTTCATGTCAAGTTTCCCCTGCTAATGCAGGAGCCCTGTGAGGGTGAGGATCGTATGTTGTTCACCCCTCAACCCAACCCAGTTTCTGGCAGCAAGTAAGCCCACACCAAGTAAATTAACATTCAAATAATAGAAAGAATGAAAAAGTCTTGATTTCAGCACTTAGGTTTTTAGTGTTTCCTGTAGTAATCCAGGCCTCTTTTACGCATGACTAATGACCGTACTGTGAGTCTTCTAATAAAACTAGTGCTAAGTATTAGAGAATATCAATATATTATGTACAATATATAACACATATATATAGTGATATGTATTTTGTGATGATATATAGTTTGAATGAGGTAGAATTCAAATAACATTCACCATTTCAGTAATTTAAAGTGTACAATTCAGTGCTTTTCCGTCCATTTCCCATGTTGTGCAACTATCACCACTGGCTAATTTAGAGCATTTTCACCACTCCCCAAAGAAACCCAAGACCTATTTGTAGGCCATCCTCATTGCGTCCTCCAGTTCATGACAGGCACTAGTCTACCTTCAGTCTCTGTTAGATTAGCCTAGTCTGGACATTTTATATAAATAAAATAATACAATATGTGGCCTTTTGTGACTTCTTTCATTTTGTATGATCTTGTCTAGGTTTACCCAAGTTGTAGCATGAACTGGTATTTCATTCCTTTATATTGCAGAATCATATTCCATTCTGCGGATATACAACCTTCTGTTCACTCATCACCTGATGGGCACTGAAGTTGTTTGCAGTTTTTTATTGTTATGAACAGTGCTGTTATGAACACTCACATCAATTCCCTTGGGTATATCCATAGAAGTGGAATTACTGGGTCATATAATAGCTCTATGTTTAATTTTTTAGGAAATTGTGACTACATCATGTATATATAGGGTGTCCCCCAATATATATATACACACACTTGGAATAATTATAAAGGCAGAATTTGTTAAAATACATTTCATTTTCAAAATTGAGCTATAAGCTGTTAAAGTGTGTATATATTTTTTGGGACAACCTGTATCATACAACTATATAAATCCTTCCTCTTCATATGCATCCAACAATATAGAATGATTTATATAGAATACAGGACCTAGGTACTTTGGAAACACTTGTTTAAAGGCCACGAATACATAGGTTTACATCAAAAGGGAATATAGATTTCTATTGTTATATAGTTAAACAGTTTTTGAGAAAACGCAAAAAGCATGAAGTTATATCACTCCAAATTCGCTTCTAATTTGTAATAACATGCCTCTTTTACAGTCATAGTGTGTTTTTCCTTTATAGAACTTTTGCCCACCATTGCTTTGCATATATGTATTTTATATTCAGAAGTCATCCACCTATTCACTGTTTTAACACTTACATATTATTCATTTGACTATAGTTTGCTTAACCTGTCTCTACAGTAGGGATTTGGGTTTTGTGCCCTTATGAACGTCCCTGGTACAGTTTTCTTAATGTACAGTATATTGCTCAGAGTAGAATGACTGACAGTAGGAACAGTCTTATAAGGGTTCTTATTACGTGATATTTTTCAGTACTTTAAATCCTCTCATATGGTCCAAGGTTTAGTCCCAGAGAGCAGAGGAGAAGGTCTTGGCTCGATACAGAGAAATTCTTTCCCACAATTATACGTGTTTGTATAAGAGAAATGAGTTTGTCTCTTGAAGGACAGGAGGTGTCTAAGCAGGGTCCAGATAACTCATCAGAGAAAACATGGAGGCATCCAGAGGGAGAATGGATCCGAACTATGTTTGACTTTCTTCTGAGCCAAGTGCCCAGCTGCCCTGAGATTCATACTTCTGGTACAGGGCACGCACTGTGTCCCTTGGCAGTCCATAATGACCATGGACAGCTCTCACGATTAAGACGTTTTCCTTATATTTGGTCAAAATCTGTCTCACTTTACTAATTCTGTTTGATGTCATCTACCATTTAATGAACTTGACCTCCATCACCTCCTCAAAATCGGTAGTTTTTCGTAGTTGGACTTAGCTCGGTCCCTTGGGATATTGCCCAATACATCAACCCTCCTTCCAGAAAGTGGCCCTTCAAGTATTTCATTCGATGCTGCCATCTCCCTAGCCTTTGCATCCTACCTAAATCGTTAGCTCAGTACCACCTGTTCTGGCAACCACCCAGTGCCTTGGTTTTAAGTCCCTTTACCTTTCTGCTTGCTTTACTCAGTGAGTTACAAAAGCATTTGATGACTTTAGGTTTGGTTGCATTGGGGGAGAGTAATGTTTGGTAACTATTTTCCAATTGTATATATCATTGAGTTCCAGCTCAGGAAGAGAGCCCCTAAGTTGTCTCCACACATTGTGTGTGAGGTCAGGTCTGCCCTACTGTTTCCTTGAATGATAGTGTCTTACACTTGTCTTCGTTGAATATTATCTCATTGGATTTTGCTTATTGCTTAATCCCGTACCCTGTTTTTAGATCCTGATACACATCTGCTATTCCTCTCAGTTTGGGACCATTTACTAATGGACTTGCCCTGGATTCCCTCATCTGTGATTTTATCCAGGAAGAAACTAGACAGGCAGATGTGACTTCTTGGTGACTAAAGCCACTTGCCCCCGTCTCCCAGGATCTTGATCCTGATAACAGATATACTAATTCTTTCAGTTTGATGTCATCTACCACTTAGTGAACTGACCTCCATCACCTCTTCAACAAGCTCATTCAAAGAAACAGCGTAGTCTGCGATGATGACTGAGTGGATGTTCCTGCCAATCGGTGGCTTCTTTTTCTAGGTTCTTGCAAAATCCCATTAAAGAACCCATTTTAGAATCTTGCCTAGAATTAATGTCAGACTCACCAACTTATACAAAATTCCATATCATCCATTTGAAAATAGGGATCTCATCTGCAGGTTCTCTCTGTGATGGAGAGATCTCAATGGAGTCATGAGAAGAGGAGCTTTCTCGGTGTCATTCACCACCATGATGCCATCATACTGTTCTCTCCTTTTAACCGTTCATTTTTAGATTATAAAAGTATGTTACTTTTGATTCTATTTGGAATCAACAAAGAAACTAACCACTGTTAATAGTTTACTATATTTTATTCTCTCATTATCTTCATTGTATGAATACTCAAACTTCTTATTTGTTGGTTTAGAAACTTAGGATCACCCCATTCAATTTTGGGGTATGCTACTTTTAACCTACTGTATGTAATCTTTGAAAACATGCTTTTAGAAGGATATGTGATTTTTTTAAAATCCTATGGAAATGTCATTACCAAATTAACCATTTTCACAGAAGGCTATTATAACAATGTTATGATGAACATCTTGTTTATTAATTATTAATCTGCATATGTGATTACTCCCTTAGGATAGATCCTGTAATGGAATAACTGGGTCACAGAGATGAACAATTTTATGATTGATCTTTGTTGCCAAATGATTTTTTTTTTAAGTTTTACCAATTTTCAGAAACATGGTATAGTGTCTTTCTCACTGTGCCATTGCTTTATTATTTAAAAAAACATTTGCTAATATAAGGTGGGAAATAACATCTTGTTATTTCATTGTATTTTTTTTTATTACTAGTGAGGTTGATGTGTTTTCAAAAATAGTTTTTTGACCATCTTGTTGTTTTTCTGAATTATCTCTTTATATCTTTTTCCATTTTAATAAATGGTAATATGTGTGCCTCAATGGATGAAAGTAGCATGGCGGCATTTGTGCCACCATCCAAGCTTTCAAAAGTGATCCAATGAAGGGATTCTACACCTAGAGACATTGGTGAAGAAAGAGAAAGGCATACATCTGTAACCTCCTGTATGTGTCCACTTTATTTACTTACTAGTTAGTGTCAACGTTTCCCATTGAACAACTGATTTGGTTTGGTCATCACTTCTGTCACATCTCCACAGGCAAAACTGTGTCCGGAGTGCTTGTTTGCACAGCACAGATGGGCATATATTTTCTCATCCCGATTTTTTATTCGTTTTTCCATTCTGAACAGGACAAGCTGTGAAGTATGCATGAAATTAATAAACCTCTTGACAAAACACTCAGGATTCCGTGACTGTGTCCCAAGTGGTGGTTTAGTTTTGCATTCTTATATTACGCGCAGCGGGAGTCCAAAAGCTCATTTTGTCCCCTATTTCTTAGGCCAGGAACAGTTAAAACTATTTTTTTCCTAGTGCCCTTTCCCCTGGTGGACAGCTAGTTGAAGCCTTTGGGAGTAGAAGTACTTCCCAGGACATAAGCCCAACCCTTCCTCCCACAGCCATTTAAACTGGTTTAAAAATAACCCCCACTTAAAATTTTGTGGCAGGCTATGACAACTTTATAAGAATTGTATGTTTACTTTTCTCCTCTCTTTCATTTATTAAAAACGTTGTTTATCAGAGATTCCCGGAGAAATAAATTTATTGCCACGCTATTATAGAAAGCTGCATTCCTTAGGGCCCACAGCAAAGCACAAGGTATTGGGAATGCTGCAGGTACAGCTACTTGCACACTGGGGGAAACTGTTCAGTCAGTCTGGTAGTGAAGGTGTAAGAAAGGAATCCTGTCTTCTCGAGCTACGTGCGTAGGTTCAAAGTCACCGTTCATGCGGTTATTCATTCACTTGTACTTTCAACAGATGTTCCTTGAGTGCTTCCGATATGCCAGGCACTGTTGTAGGCTCTGGAGAGCCAATGGTGAACAAGAACGACAGGGTTTCTGGTTTCATGGAACTTACATGGTAGAAAAGAATTAAATAACAAACAAATAATACTACAATTGTTTAGAACACTATATATATTTTTTTCACTGTAAGCCACGACCTTAGAAAAGCCCCCATTTCTAGAAGCTGTCCTTGCCAGATCCTGCTACCCTTCCCCTGTCAACCTTGCCCTTGCCTCCTACCTTATGCAGAGAGAAAGCCGAAGTCCGAACATTGTCCTGGAAGACTCTACAGGTCATTGTGGCTCCCTGTGGCACCTCAGCTTCCGTTCTATGCCCCTCACAGACTCTCATCAGGCATCCCACCTCCTTCTCCAGCCGTGGGCAAACTACGGCCCGCGGGCCGGCCCGTTTGAAATGAATAAAACTATTGAAAAAAAGAGACCGTACCCTTTTATGTAATGATGTTTACTTTGGATTTATATTAGTTCACACAAACACTCCATCCATGCTTTTGTTCCGGCCCTCCGGTCCAGTTTAAGAACCCATTGTGGCCCTCGAGTCAAAAAGTTTGCCCACCCCTGTTCTAGACCCTTGAACTTGTCAAAGCAGACCTGGCCCAGGACCTTCCATGTGTTGCACCCTTTACCGCAAACACTCCACTCCCAGAGTTCCTCGTGGCTGACTCTCTTGTCTATGAAAAGACCCAGTCATTGTGTTAGAGAGGACTTTCCTGGGCATGTTAATGCCCCTCCACCTCCAACTGCTTCTCCTGCTTTCATTTCCTTCCTAGCACCTTCTGGCATGTGTGTGTGTGTTTGTTTGTTTGTAAACTTGTGTATTTGGTGCCTGTTCCCCTGCCCAGCCATCCCCAGGCAGAGCACGTGTGAGCAGTGACATTGTCTTGTCCGCAGCTGTATCTCCAGCATCCAGAGCACTCTGGGCCTGGCCCCAAGTAGAGATGCACAACGAATATTCCTTGAGCCGAATGAACCAAGAACATGGTTTAGTTAAGTGACTGTGTGTCCAAGCTTCAGTATCTTCAACCTTGGTTCTTCTTCTTCTTCTTTTTCCTCTTATGTTTAACATAATTATGCTAATGCCTGCATTTTATTCATTCAAAAGCACTTTACAAGAAACTATAAGTATGGCTTTCAATAGGAATGTTATACGTGGACTTGATCCGAGCTCACAATTTAAGTTTTTGCTTTAAAGTTAAAAACCTTGTCACCAAAGCTTGAATCTGAAGGATTCTCCCAAAACCTCTTACAACTGACAGCATGCAGAGACATTCCTCACAGTCACCGAGTTCCACTCCGCAGTTCGCCCTTCCACTGGCAGGACACTGGTGTCTTGAAGAGTCTTAAATTTCCAAATAAAGAATTTTAGGAAGAGCTCCGTATTCATATGTAGCAACCACACAAGGAACTTCTGACCTACAGCAAAGATAAACTAACTTTCTCCAAACTTCTCAGATTCTGCACCACTTGGGAAACCTCTACCCAGTATGAAGACTAATTAGATTTTTAAAACAAACACACTTTAAAAACCCCTTGAATCTAGTTAATCTGGATTAATGGTGCAGCTTTTATTTTTACCTGCTGGCTGTGTTCACATCAGCTTTTCAAGACTGTTTGTTCAACTGCAGCTGTGTACATTTTTCCCAGCTACAGAAAAAAAGTAAAAGTCTCAGCTCCGTTTTAGTTACATGGCATTTAGATTCCACATTTGCTGATGAAATCCCTTTTTTTTCCATCTCTGTTTCTTGTACTTGCAACATCTTCCACAGTTGAATATTTCTAACCTTCTTGTCTGAAAACTCAAATTCAATAATAAAGTGTTCCCGGTTCATCGTCTCTGACCCACCTAAAAGCCCTCACATGCTTTGTTTTTGCCATGGTCGTCTTCATTTTCATTCACTGGACAGATATCTCAGCACATGCACGTGCTAGGCATTAGGGTACAAAGGTGAAATGTAGTGTCTGTCCTTAAAGATCCTACAGATAAAGGTTGTTCTTTTGCTCTGAAGTCACTGTACAAGTCCATTATTTCAGGAAGCCAACAAGCCAAGGACTCTGTATCCTATCTCCTTCTTTTAATGTAAATTCTAATCTAAGTGAGGGCCTGGCATTCTTCATGGTGCTGCAGGGAATATTAGAAAGAAAAGAACTGCTGCCATCTTTGAGAATATACAGGGTGGGGCAAAAGTAGGTTTACAAGGGTTCCGATGGAAAATAATACAATCATTAATAAATAATAATACAAGAATAAACCCTGTTTTGAGTACTGGAAACTATAGACCTACTTTTGCCCCGCCCTGAATGTCCTTGGAGACAATTAGAGTGGTACAATAAAAGTAGCGTGGAATAGGCAGTGTAGGGTAAACGGGAAATAGATCGTAACGATAGAGGTGTCACAACAATTCAAAGGATAGAGAGTGATCCCTGTGGACTGGGGTGGTGAGGAAAGGTGGGCTTGAGGAGGCGGGTCCTGGGATTAGGCTGGAGGGAACGTGTGGTGCTGGGCGAGTGGAGTCCTCAGTGTTCTTGGTAACTCAGGCCTCATGGCCACAGAGCAGTGGTGCAGCCTTTCTTACTGGGTCTCAGGAGATGCCTTCCATCCTCATGTCTGCTTTATGCTCATTTCCCAGAACAGGAATGATGGGCTCCAGAGGGCTGTCCTGCAAGAGGAGAAGGAGAAAAATGTGGTGCCAATTACAAAGTCTGTCCTTGGGGACTTGGAGCCCGGGGGTGAGGCATGGGAATGTGTAAATGAGCTGGAACCTGGCCTTGCCTTGTGTGGACGGGCTGTACCCCTCCGTCCTCGGGCACCGGCCGAGACTTGCCAGAGGCTGGTGGGACGGATGTGTAGGCGACTTGGCTCTCTGTGCCCAAGGCTGCCTCCTCTCTCTGGACCAGCAGTCAGTTCCATTTGGCACGACCTGGCCTTAGACAAATGTTTTCTTATCGTTCCCAAAGGAGCTGTATCAGTAGACGATGTAGACTTTGTCGTTAGTGCCTTTGTCAAAAATATGTCAACTGCAGAAGCATTTTAGAATTGTAGACATATTTTCACAGGGAAATCATCATCACAGTAAAGTTAGCCTCTGACTTTCTATATTGCTTCATAGTGAGGTCTTAGTCTTCCACACGAGTTTATTATCTTTTTAGATGACTATTGTTTTTTTGCTAGTAAACCGGCTATTCTTTACGAGGTCACTCTATACATCTGTTCTCTAGGTTCTCTAGGTTATGGTGGGCCCAGCATCTGCTCTTCATTTGCTATCCTCTTAGCATCTTTCGTCCTCTTTTTCTTTTATTTGTGCTCGTTGGAGATGGTATTTTTGGTTGAGGTTATTTTAAGGTGGTGTTGAAATAAATCCCGGGACTGTCCGCTTGTTCAAGAGTGCATGTTCTTTGAAGCCTACACATCCAGGGTCAACCTACCAAAATAAATGACATGGGCCCTGTGCAGAACTCTCAAGTGCCCGACTCTTTATTTATGACTGTTGGCTGCTGGCATGATGTTTATAGAGTCTTCCGAGCACCAATGGGCTCCCTTTCTCTTCTCTGCCTTTTCCAAGAATCCTTAGCACTCCCGTTTCTGAAGTAGCTACGGCACTGTGTCACTAGCTATTTTAGCTTTATTATCCTTCTCGGGGAATTTTTTAACTTCGGTTAAATGTCAGTCAGAGCTCCTGTTTTGACAACTGTACAGGTAGATGGAACTCAACAACCTGCCCACTTGTAGGCATTCATGCCTAACTGAGATCATCCAGATATTTTCTTCACCTTGACCTAAGCTGGATAAAAATATCCTTGTCTGTTTAGGAAATGGGACTGATTTTTTTTCTTCTTTCTGAAGCCAGTTTTGCAAAGCTTACTTTTTCACAGAGTATGACCTTCTTTAATGGAATCATTTGGAGATTAGGAGATGGCTCAGAAATTTATAGAAATTTGTGCATCAAATGCCTATTTTCTGTGTGAAGAAAAGACTTAAATTTTCCAGCAAATTGGGAAACATGTAGATTCTTCACTTTAGAAGTGGACACACTAAATACCCTTCTCACATGCATACAATCCCAGAATCTTTATCCATTTTCCACATGTTCTTGTGCAGCCAGCATAAACAAATAGTCTGGTCGAGCCCCTCCTTCCTTTCCACCTTCCCTGTAAAAATTAGACCAAGATTACTAGGATGTACTTTTCTACCAATATCTACTCCTGGTCTGTCCTAACCCCTTGGATTATGAGTCTGTTTCACACTTCAGTTTAGTCTCTCTGAATCTCAGTCCTCCTCCTTCTGTTACCCAGGCTGAAACTGGTGCTGTCCAGAGAAAAGATGGTGCTTGAGATGAGGTTGAAGATGTGGGTTCTCTAGGCTAAGTAGATGCTGATAGAGAAAGAAACAGAATGCAGGATTACCTTCCATGCATGCATTCTGGTAGATTGGGGGCAGGGTGGTGGTGGGGAACATGTGCTGGGGTTGGACGGCCATCATTTGTTCTTCTGAGGGGTTGTACCTGCGCTGCTCTTGGTCCTGCATTTTAACTGTGGCGTGCACCTCAGTCCACCCACTCATCATGTCATTCCCGTGACCACACCAACTGCTTTAAGGATAAGCATGTGACCCAGTGAAATGCATTGGGCTTTTGCTTGGTCGTGGTGGAATCAGCGGGTGCTACATCTATCCCCTGGCCATGGATGTGGTGGGAGAGGAGGCTGGGTTGCTGGAACCATGGTGAGCAGAGAGCTGGGAGCCAGCGAAGAGGGGACCTGAGAGATGAGGGTGAGGAACTGGCTGAGTTGAACCTCTGGCCAGTGTGAAGCCAGCCTTACCACTGATCTTCATGGGTATATATTCCAATAAAACCCCTTTGAGTTAGAGCACAGGAGGTTGAGATTTCTCTCTCTTGCTCCTAGAAGAATCCTAGCAGGTAGCAGTGGAGTCAGGTAATCTGTAGGCACGGTTACTAGTTAGGAGCCTTTTGATAAATAGTGTGGGTGCCTGACACAGAGTAGACAACAAATTAATAATGTTAACGGATAAATTAATTAAAAGGCTTGAACTGATGGATGGTAGCTATTTAATTTTCGTAGGGTTCTGTCATAGGTACCTTGTGTTTTAAAAAATAATTTAGCTGCAAAGCAGGATACATTTGAAAAGAGTGAGTTTTTAAGGCAGCTTGAAAATAGGATACTTTTCCTGCAGTCTCACTGTGTGTAGCCCACGGACATTGGTTTCTGTGTTATATCAAAGATTCTTTATGGATTTTAGGAAGGGCAGAATCTTGTATTTCTTTTGGTTGCATGTCATATATTTTATTGGAGTACACTTTGTGATTTTCACCCTTCCCTCAATATCTGACCTCGGAATAAGCGGTCCTGGGAAAATACTTTCATTGGTTTTATAGTTTTAAACAGATTAAATCTGCCTTTTGGGAGGATTGGTGTTCCTTCCAAATAGCAGGAGTAGAAAATTCCTGAAGCTTCATGACTACATCCTTTTATTTGTTTAAGCAGTTTTATGCAAGCAGGAAAAAAAGTATTTAATTATTTTATTTTTTAGAAAGCAACTTTAATATGTAACATTTTACATTGTGATTTTACTTTTCCAGTTTTATTGAGATATGTAAGTTTAATATCTGTACAACGTAATGATTTGATATGTTGTGAAATAATTACCACAATAAGTTCAGCTAACCTCTATCACTTCACACAGTAAAATTTTCCCTCTTGACATGAGAACTTTTAATGTCTACTCTCTTAGCAACTTTCAGTCCAGAACTGAAAGCACTTCTTTTTAAATTGGAAAATCTAATGGTTCTTTTCTTCTGCTAGTGTAAAAGATTATAACAGTTCTAATATTCTGAAGAATTGTTTATTGTTTCACTGTTCCTTCCATGTCAAGGTATTTTGCTACTATCACTGGGTAGCCCATCATCGTTGAATCCCCTGTCGTTTTCACTACTCTAACAGGAAATGAAGTCACAGACGTGAGGTGTTGGTTTGGTGGCAGCAAGAATTAAATCTCTGAAGTCTTTGCTGTGGATTTCCCAGCGATGACTGTTCATTGGTCACTCCTGAGATGGACGTGTTTTCTCTGACACATGCAGCTCCTCCTGGGTGGAATCAGTCATTGTCCGGGAGCTGTGGATTCAAACTTAAAACATCTTAGCAACACGGGGCACCTGCCATAATAAAACCATTCCAAATCTCTAACAGGATGGCCGTTTCTATAAGCAATACACGGCTGGTGAGAAGTGAAACTCGATTAACGAAGTGGTTCTCCCCGCGCTGTAGGTCATTCATTGCACCCTCTGGCCTGACCCTCACCCGTGTGCATTTCAAGGCAGGCCTGGGCCCAGGCTCTCCAGGCCGACCTCAGTTCCCCCTTCCAGATCAGATGAGTGAACAAGCAGGGGGTTCAGATGCCCCACCGAGTTGCTGTATAACCAATTATCAACGCTTCTCTAGCCAGAGCTTTTCCTTGCCCACCACATTCCTCTGTAATTGAAAGTTTAGGGGAAAAGGAGGGTAGGCTTTTGAGCCATGATGCTTTTTCTTACTCTACCGTATACCACGTGCAGGCGCACATGTACAGTGCGATTGAAACTTCGTGGCCCATGCGCAGAAGTCGTTATTTTGTGGAAGAGCCACACTCAAGGGGCCAAAGAGCCGCATGTGGCTCGCGAGCCGCAGTTTGTCAACCACTGGATAGGAATCTGCCACAATTGTGCTTCCTTCTTCACCATCAGCATTTCTGGAAAGTTAGTCCTGGGTTGGCCTGAGTGATTCTCAGCACTTAGCTGGTGGGGGTGAGGGAGTGGGCACTGCTCACAGCCAGAACAGCCTCCGCCCCCAAGGCCGTGGGGACCCAAGCCCGGCTGTGCTGCCCTCCCCCAGTCTCCTCATCACTGTGCTGACGTCACCCACACTGTGACGGACCCACGTTTATTATCGTGAATTCTAAGCTGCCGCGTTCACGCACATTGTCTGTGTTGTATACACGTTGTGGCTCATGCTGTGTTCTGCTTACAGTGGAACATTTTAGGAAAAATGGCCTCTGCCTGTACTTTTAGCTTCGTATCATTGTAATGGTCTCAGGTTTGGTTTCTGCACAGGTCCTCCTTGTCACATAGCCACTTTCTGGCCAGTGGTGTGGGAATCTGATGAGTGGGCACTGAGAAGCCAGACTGGTCTGTATGCCATGGAGCATGAATAGCATCATTAGACTGTAAAAAAAAAAGGGGGGGGGGTGGCTAGGTAGATAGTTTTTAAAATATGGTTTCAGAAATCAGGTTGGTGTTCTGAGGTATACATACATTTTACATAATTCTTTATCTTAAAGACTTTTAGGAGCATGAAGGTTAAATATGACTTTTAAAAAGATGCAATCGATGTCCTTTGTTAAAAAAAAGGCAACTTTCTTTCGAGCACCGCAGTGAGATAGTTCATTAGCGGTGTGCTAGGGCGGGCTCATCTTTCCCCTTTGGGCCTCGAACCCGGGCTGTCAGTGCGGCCTCGGAGCCACGTCCAGAGACTTTGCCAGCGTCTGTTCTTGCAGAGGCTGGTGCCTCTTTTCCTGGGGAAATCACAAGAGTTTTCTTGGCCAACCCCGTTACTGAGTGGCTGGGTTTGCGGAGGGTTTAGCATTGAGTCATCACTGCATCTTCACAGCGGCTGTTCTGTGTGCTTCTAGCTTCTCTACGTGGTGCCACGGAGTTAGAACTGGGGCCGGCTGGAGGGGAGAAAGCCGGTAAAAGTACCCGTCGGGGCCTCATGGACGTCAAAACCCAGAGACAGTAACTCAGCCGCCAGCGCCCAGCCGTTTGGTTTCCAAATCAGAGCCAGAACCAGAACCAGGAGGCTCGGGCCTCCTGACTCACAGACAAGTTCTTGACTCTTCGTGTTGGTGGAGTCAGGAAATGTCAGGATACCAAATTTAGTATGACACACTATTTATCTAGCTGCTTTTCTTAGATTAGAACATAAATTTCTCTCAGGTTTTGGCCGCTGGAGACATTTTGATTTTCCCCTGTTCAACAACCTCTGGCCCTCTCCCCGCAAAAGGCAATGACCTCCAGCCTCATTTATATGGTGCTGAGCGTCCTCCGCCCCCGGGAAGCCGGTGGCCGGTGCCATCGGTCCTTCTCCAGACAAGGAAACCCTACCCTGCACCTTGGGCTTCCTGTCCTGCAGGAGATGCTGTAACTTTTCCAGGTGGTCCCCGGTGATTCTGGAGCCCACGATGTCCAGCAGTCCAGTGTCCGGCCTGCCGGGGACAGAGGAAAGGCCTATCCCGTGAAGGCTGTGATGAGTCGGTGGCGCGATGGGCATGGCTCAGAGGCTCCATGATTCGCGGGGGCCTCCTGATGCCAGGCGGCGAGCAAGGAGCAGCTGGGCCTGTGTCCCGCAGCAGGTGTCCCGTTTCAGGCCTGGCGCGGCCGTGTGGGGCCTGGTGTGCACACTAAAGCTTTTCAGCCCTGGCCTAGAAAAGCCAACGGAATCTTTCTCCCCACCCCACCCCCGATCTAACCTCAACCGAGCAGGGATGGCAATGAAAAGGCTGTGAAACTGGGGCACAGTGTTTGCCTCGGAGTCTGAACGATTCTTGACGAGAGACAACTTGATCAGCTCACCCTTTTGTTCCCCATGGAACCTAACACGGTGCCGCTCATCGGCGTTTGTTGAATGGAATTGGAGGCTTGGGGTCCTCCCTGGTCTCAGCCCTGAAAATCCTGACCATCTCCCTCGCCAGCATTGGGGCTCCGGTACCCCATTCCCAGGCTTTCTGTCTTTGGGTTTGTCTCAGAGCATATTCTGATAGTGGTTTGTGCATGTAGTTTTGCAGAATAGTTTTGTTCAAAAGCACTCGATTTGCAAATACTCCTTTCGTGTGTAAAATTGCTTAAAATAATTGTTCACTGGTCATCCTAAACATGTTGATTTTGAAGGGCTAACATGACCTCAGAGGCACTCACCAGTGCCCACTGCCTTGGTGAACTTGGGCTGTGGGGTTAGACAGATGTTAGTCCCAGGCTATGCAAGGACCTAACTCCTGGGGTTGCTGGGATTCCCTGAGGTCAGATGTGCAAAGTGGTACCGTAGTGCATGGCGTAGAGGCAGTACTCTACAGCTATTCGTGATTGCTTCTATTATTATTTTGGTAACTTTTACATAAGCCAAATGACAGGATTGGCCCTCTCCAGGAGATAGTGGTAAAGTTATTTCAACACCCCATTCCATTCCCTTTGGAAGTCCAGATCTCGCCCCAGGATTTCTGCCACCTCCTCTGGAGGTTTGCATCTTCACAGTCACCCCAGGCAGATCTTCTGCTTCCAATGAATTTGTTCAGGTTAGGGATTGTCTCAGCACACACGTGTGCAGCTCTGTTATGACACAGCTATGAGAAATCAGAACCCGCCCCTTGCTTACTGCACAGCCGTCTCCAGCTCATCAAGGCATTAGGTGTAAAGCCCAGTCCGCTGAGGATCTGGGGCAAAGGAGAGGCTCATGAAACAAAAAGACTGGGATTAGACTCTTCCTCCCCACCCCTGGGATTCTCACCTCCTCCAACAACCCCTAAAATGAGGTAGAAATAGTTTCTAAAACACACCAAAAGATTAACAGTGCTTGTGTTTGAATTATGGGACTAAGGGTGATTTTCTTTCCTTCCTTCTCTATTTCTGAATCTTACAACATTACGTAAATAAGTATATGTTTCCACATTTTTTAAAAGACCAGTTGTTTAAGCTGGGGAGAGAGAGCTTCTTAGGACTGGGGAGACTTCGGCATCGGCAGGATAAACTCTTGCCCAGTGGTCCTCATCTTCTCTTTCTCATCCTTTAAAACCCATTTTCCACAAATTCCTTCTAATGGGAGTTATTTTTCCCTTGTGTGTATCTCAACTTGAGATCCCCCTCGTTGGCAACATTACTAAGCTCCTTTCTTGAAAACGTCTTGACATGCCAGTTGCTTCTGGAAAGCTCCTTGTATGCTTTGGCCGTTGGCTGCTTTGGGATGGAGTCTGAGTGGCCAGTCTGCCCCCCTCTGGCTTCTGTCCTGTCCCACCCTCACTCGAACAAGGAGACGAGGGCCTCTACTCTCCCAGCTCCCGGAAGCTCACTCCTCCAGCCACTGTGTTATGGCTTCTGATGCCGATGGTCCCGGGTCCACTTCCAAGGTGACCAGCATCTTTCCTGTTACTGAACTCCATGGGCATATCACAGTTCTTGTCTTGTTTGATCTCTCATCGGCGTTTGACATACTAGTAAACACTCCTTCTCACCCTGCTGGCGTGGCTCAGTGGTTGAGCATCGACCCATGAACCAGGAGGTCACGGTTTGATTCCAGGTCAGAGCACATGTCTGGGTTGCAGGCTCAATCCCCAGCGTGGGACAGGAGGCAGCTGGTCAGTGATTCTCTCTCATCATTAATGTTTCTATCTCTTTCTCCCTCTCCCTTCCTCTCTGAAATCCATAAAAAATACATTAAAAAAACCACAAAACAAACAAACAAAAACACTCCTTCTCTCTGAGACCTCTGCCTCTGCACAGCCTCCCTTGGCGTCTGATTGTTCTCCTAACGGGCCATTCCTTCCTACTTTGCTTTTCTCATCCTTTCGCTCTTGTCCATCCTTTAAATGTTGGATTTCTTCGGATCTCCTTTCTCTCCCTCGACATGCTCTCTCTAGGTAACTTCTTTTGGTCTCATGGTTTCAGGTGCCATTTGTATGCCAATGACTACAAACTCCACTGCATTTCAGCAAATCTGGGACATCAGTGATTGTAAGATGCACCAAGATTTATGTTCCATAAAGAACAAAAGCACTGCCAAGGAAATGACACCACGGCTTCTTACCACATTAATCACAAGATGCATTGCATTTTCAGGAATGTCAGAATGTGGAAAATGTCCACCCAGGAATTGGTGACCTATTGTAATGTTTTGCACCGATGAGCTGCCGTTTGCAGAGCAGGAACACCTAGGGGTTCCTAGGAAAATGTAGAGGAATTGCAGTAACTTTTTCTGGAGAAGCTGGTAGCTCCTGAGGGTCATCTCTCTCCCAGGATGCAAGAGGCGTTATTATCACAGAGCTCATTGTAACTGTTGATGAGTTAGCATTAAATTCCCTGAACAACGAGGCAGAGTAATTGAGCCAGTGGGTCTTCAAGATGGTGGCAAAGTTCTCAAGATTTATTTCATTTTATCTCAAGTTGACTGGCTCTAGAATCACAGTCAAGAAGGTTCTGGCTACCTTAGTGAAAGCCACATGGTGGAACTGAGCAGGGTCCTGACCTTCACAGAATTTCTCAGACACCTGAATTTTAGTTCTGTTTTAATTTTATTTTACTTATTTTTTAAAAAAATCTTGATTGTTGAAAATATTACATATGTCCCCTTTTCCCCTCATTGACCCCTTCTAGCCCACCTCACCCCGTCTCCAAACCTTCACCACCCCACCCTATTATCTGTGTCCATGGATTTTGCATATATGCATACAAGTTCTTAGGTTGGTCTCTTCCCACCCACCATGAATTTTAATTCTTATTACCTTTAAACGGCATGACATGCCAGTTGTTCTCTTTCGTTGTGACACAGCACTGGGAAATCAGGCTGTGGGTGTTTTCCTAATGGTGTCTTGTCTCTTTTTCCGTTCTTCTACTTCAAAATACTTTGGACAGCTGTGGGATGGGTAAGAACTTTTGCCAAATTTTGAAATGTAACTCTCCTGCAGCGGCCTCCACAGGTAACAGGAAGACATTAACTATTCTAATCTACCACCATCTGTGATCCTTGTTCAGCTCAACTGAGGTTTTCTACAGATAATCTAAGTGGTGTAGCTTCCTTCACTTCCATAGGGAGAATAATTCATACTAGATCTCCTTGTCTCAAAATATTACCATATGTTCAGTATGATGATCTCAATAAAGTTTTGTTTCGTTTCTATATATTGTTAACTGGCACATCACCCTGGACAGCTGCT
This sequence comes from Myotis daubentonii, assembly GCF_963259705.1. Taxonomy (NCBI): domain Eukaryota; kingdom Metazoa; phylum Chordata; class Mammalia; order Chiroptera; family Vespertilionidae; genus Myotis; species Myotis daubentonii. Next base: position 209,998,710 of record NC_081841.1, on the reverse strand, counting down.
TAATTTAGTTAGGCCCATTTTAGCATGCAAATTAGTTTTTTCCCATAGAAATGTTCCAAAAATAATATATCCCCTTGCTCCTCTCTTCCCACAACTCTCTTTCATAATATCTTTGTTGGAGTTAGTTTAAAATAGAATGTTTAATGACAAAAGTTTGAATAAAGTAATCCAATCATGTGGGAATTGAAAAATATTCTCCTTAAAAACTCTTGGGTCAAAGAAGAAATAAAAATTCCAGTTATAGTCTATCTGGGAAGCAAGAATGCTAATACTGCAAGCAAAACTCATAACATGCAGCCAAAAATTTACTTTGGAGGAAAATTATTGGACTTGAAATTTTGTTACTAAACAAGAAGAATAAAACTTAATGAGCTGATTATTAAACCTGAGCTTTTGGAAATGAACAGAGGAACAAAAGCCACATATATACCCGAAGAAAGCAAGTTAAAACATTTACTAAGAAGCACAAGCATAATTAACAATTCGAAAGAGAAAAATTATTAAATTAGTAAGTCCAAGATCTGTTACTTTGAAGAAAAACCTTTGTGCTTGGCTGGCAAGGCCCAGTGGTGGAGCCTGGACCTATGAACAAGGAGGTCATGATTCCATTCCCCGTCAGGGCACATGCCTGGGTTGCGGGCTCAATCTCCAGTGTGGGGCATGCAGGAAGCAACTGATCAATGATTCTCTCTCAGCGTTGATGTTTCTATTTCTCTCTCCCTCTCCCTTCCTCTCTGAAGTCAATAAAAAAATATATATTTTAAAATAAAGAAAACAGAAAAACTTTTGCATATCTAACCATAGGAAAGGAAGAACATAATTTACAATATTAGGAGTGAGAGAAGAATTAAAACGTAAGAATTGAAAATCAGCAATTAGGAGATAATTTGTAAGTAAAATAGATGTCAAATGAGATTTAGTAAGAAATGGAAATATTGAAGGTTTTATAACCACTTAAGACATTGAAATAATTATTTAAGAGTCATTTCTGAATATAAAAGTGTTTCAAGTAATAAATTATTTGTATATTGAAATCTTCCTAATCAATTGATATAATCATGGCCATGATGAATTCACCTAATGAAAGTAGCACAAATAGCCAGTCTCTCTTAAAAGCATAGATGAAAAAAATAAAACCCAAAACAAAACAAACAACAAAAATACTGCAAACAAAACAAAATAATTAGCACAGATAAAATGTAAGCAATATTAAAACATTAATACACCAGTTCCAGGTTGGTCATACACCAACAACCTGACTTCTTTAATAACTAAGAAATTTATTACTATGGATAACACAGGATTAACGCTAGAAAGCAAATAATTCATCCAAGTATTATTAAAATGGCATACTGTTTATTTCTGATTTTCAAAATTAAAACTCAGTAAACTAAGAATGGATCACTTCCACAATGTGATAAAAAATACCAAACTCAATGGTGAGATATTGGGAGTGCTCCTGTTAAAAACAGGACTGCACAGGAAAAGATGCTCAACATCATTAATCATCAATCATCAGAGAAATGCCAATCAAAATTACAGTGAGATACCATCTTACCCCTAGCAGAATGGCTGTAATAAAAAAGAGATTTCAACAAGCATTGTGTGGAAAAGTTGGAACCCTCATACTGGGTAGGAATATAAAATGAAACAGCCCCTCTGGAAAACAGTCTGAGAGTTCCTGTAGAGGTTAAACAAAGAGTTACCGTCTGATCCAGCAATTCCATTCCTAGGTTTGTGTGTATATATATATATCCAAGAGAAATGAAAACATATGCCCTCACCAACACTTGTATAAGAACATGCATAGAAGCAATATTCATGACAGCCAGAAAGTGGAAACAATCCAAAGGACTATCAACTGACAAATGGATATATAAAGTGTGGTATCTATATAGATAAAATCCCAGCAACCCAACGGCAAAACGACCAGAGCGACCAGTCGACCAGTCGCTATGATGCACTGACCACCAAGAGCAGGCGTTCAACGCAGGAGCTGCCCCCTGGTGGTCAGTGCACTCCCACAGTGGGAGCGCCGCTCAGCTGAAAAGGATGGGCGGAGCTCCCACAGCAGGCTGATCCTCGAAGGCCACGCCCCCACCAGTGCACAAATCCATGTACCGGGCCTCTAGTATCCACGTAATGGATTGTTACTTGCCAATAAAACAAAATGAATATGATGCTAAGTTAGAGCAACCAGTCACAAAGTATAACATATTCCATTCATATGAAATGTCCAGAATAAGCAAATGCACAGGGACAGAAAGCAGGTTGATGATCGCCTAGTGCTGAGGTGATTTGGAGGGAATGCTAATGGGTACAGGGTTGTTTTTCTTGGGGTGGGGGTGATGAAGATGTTTTAAAATTGATTGTGGTAATGTTTGCACAATGATGATATGTACAATGCTGTGAATATATTTAACACCATTGAATAGTCTACTTTCAATGGGTGAATTGTATGAAATGTGAGTTATATCTCAATAACGCTGTTATTAAAAAACGGAAAAAAACCCACAAGAGTGGCTGCTGTCACCACTGTCATTGTTATTTTTAATGGTCTAGTAGTTCGTGTCATTACACAAGGGGGAAAAGAGGTATAAATACTGGAAAGAAAGAGACAAATTATTATAGAAAATATTCCTCTCTACTCAAGTAACTTTTTGAAGATCCAAGTGACTTTATTGAAAAAAGCTTTAGAACCAATAAAAGATCTTGGTAAGGAATCAGTTATAAAACATATAATTAGGCCATAGGTTATTGTCCTTACTGTATGAACTGTTCTGATGAATATGTAAGGAGTGATGGCCACCTAGTAGGAAAGTAAACCAATGCTATGAAGACCATTGACGAAAGAGACAGAGGGATGGAGACCCATTGAAAGAATGTGGAGCATATCAGTAACAACAGAAGTACTTTTTCAAATCCGGAAGCTGTTAGGTTCTTAAATGAACATCTTTAGGAAACAACCATTCACCAAGTCTCAAGAAGTATGCAGCCACCCTGGAGTAAATGGTCTGACTAAAGAAAATATTTGAAGTACCTAATGCTTTATTTACCTCATTAGATCCCTGGAAATTGGGAAGAAATGGGATGGGACCTGGAAGACTGGTTTGGTTCTAAGGGCTCAGAGGAGACTGGACGATGGGTGTCTTGAGTGCTGCTTGCCCTTGGAGTTGTCCTTGCAGTGTTCGTTAGGTTGGATACCCACCTAGGTCTTCCCTGGAGCAGTTGGGAAGTCTTGGGCTCTCCAGTCACATCAGGACCACAGCTTCTCCTTTTGGCTAAAGAACGGGGCACATACAACCCACTAGGCCCTAAGCTGCCTCATGGAGGGCAAGTAACCATCCTGACTTGAGGGATGAGGGTTGAGCCATTGTCCGTCTTCAGGTTTTCACTTGCCCTGGAGAGATTGTCTTGTCATTTCCATTACAGTTCGTATTGGAATGATCCCAGTGCACACATCCTTGAAATTGCTCTGCATGTAAGAAATATCTTCTTGATAAAAAATTGTTTCCAAGAAATCTCTCCTAACAGTTCAAATGAGCTCAGTGGTGAGAATTCCATTTGTTAGAGAGATTTTACTATAAGTGAATGTGAGCATCTTAATTTGAGAGGTTTTCCTTGGAAAATGCAGAACACTTCCCTGATACTTTTTGCTCCCAGATATATATTTCTATTTCCTGCTCATTTATGTGGAAGCAAACAGCCTTGAGACAATTTCTACAACCATGAAACACATAGGAAAGTATATTTTCTTTTTAATAGAAAATAATTCATACGTAGTTATTGTGTGAATGCTGAACTTTGATACACACACTACCTGCCTTAAATTAGAATTACATAATTACAGTGAAATGAAAACACTGACCTATTTAAGATATAGAAAGGGTAATCTTAAAGAAGAGGTTTTATAAATCTTTTGTGGTACATTAAAGGTCATATTTAAGTAATTGGGGAAATTTTATCTTTTGGTATACAGATTCATATTCTGAGAGCTAATTAATTTAAGGGGGAAATTTTGGTTTTTTCTTATTGGGGAAATTCTCAAATTGCATTTTGGATTAAGAACAAGATTACCTACTTGTTTTTCACTTTCCTGACTAGCTCCGGTGCTGTAACTATAACTGTGTCAAATGCTTTTCCTAGGTCGAAAATGTCCGCTTGCTAGATCGAATATCTTCCAAAAAAGCAGCCCTAGGAACTTTGTATTTGACGGCTACTCATGTCATATTCGTGGAAAATGCACCTGACACAAGAAAGGAAACATGGGTATGCATTCCTTATTTCCGTTGTTTGAAGTAAAGAGCTGGATCCTCCATTCTTTCGTTTGTCCCCAGGGTGAGGTGGGCGGGCTCTTGGTGTGTGGGTATTCAGGGGACTGTTTGGGGAATGTGACCTTCGCCTTTTCCTGTAGAGTCCACTCTACTTCATCTACATCAGCGGTTCTCAACCTGTGGGTCCCGACCCCTTTGGGGGTCGAACAACCCTTTCACAGGGGTCGCCTAAGACCATCCTGCATATCAGATATTTACATTATGATTCATAACAGTAGCAACATTACAGTTATGAAGTAGCAACGAAAATAATTTTATGGTTGGGTCACATGAGAAACTGTATTTAAAGGGCCAGAAAGAAGGTTGAGAACCACTGATCTACATATTCATTTTAAACACTAATTGTTTGACTAGAAAGCCACAGATACAAGTGGTTCATGACACAGCTTTTGAGTAGAGATTCTGTAATGTCAGTATCTCAGATATAGTCATTTTATTCTGTTGTCTCCACTTTTCTGATAATTAAAAGGAAGGGAGGGAGGGAAGGAGGGAGGGAGGGAGGGATGGAGGGAGGGAGGGAGGGAGGGAGGGAGGAAGGAAGGAAGGAAAGAAGGGAGGGAAAAGCAAAGCTAGGGAAGTGTCCTATCATCAGGCATGTCCGGTATGCAATCATGAGACTGGATATTCCTTATTTTGTATAGCCCGCTCACCATGACATTGTGACAGAACCGCTGAATTGTAGATTGGCCTTTCTCTAGTCCATAGACATTGCTCTGTTTGTAGCTGAAGGTGGCAGGCACTACTTACTGGAGAGGAATTGAAAGGATGAAATGCTTGCCATGGAGGACTGAGCAGAGACCCTCCTGAGACAACGGACATGCCCTTCAGCATGATTTCCCTTAAAAGAAATCTCCTCTGCAGCCAGCCTGACCCCCAACAACTTAGCAAACAAGTGCAAGTTGCTATTGAGCTTGAGCATTCCATGTGGAATTCGGGAGCACGGTGGCCCCTCCCGGCGGAGTCATCTCTGACTTTTGTTGATTGCAAGATTTATTTTACTAACTTCTCATGACCTTCTTTCATTTGAGCTATTAACCGCAATCAGCAGTTGACTACCAAAATGTTCCCTTGCCCGGACTTGTGCAAAAGAGTATGCTGAATCATTGGCTCCAAATCATGAGCCTGGGTATCCGAAAGCTTGACACAGAAAAAACAAAACGGGAAATCTAGTTGGTTCTTTCCCAAAACATCTCAGTTCTTGTTATCTGAGTGCAGGTGTTGAGCTAGCTGAAGGCTGGGGAGTGTTGCCGGTCTGTCTGTGTGGCTCCGAGATCTGTGTCACTCCTTGCCCTGTGTATCCGTTGTTTGCGCTTAGCTTATCCACGTTCACTTTCGGTTGCAGATTCTTCACAGCCAGATTTCCACCATCGAGAAACAGGCAACAACGGCTACTGGGTGCCATCTGCTTATTCGTTGCAAGAACTTCCAGCTCTTACAACTCATCATCCCCCAGGAGAGAGACTGCCACGACGTATACATCTCTCTGATACGCCTCACGAGGCCAGGTAGGCCAGGGGAGCTCGGCATGGCACGGGGCCCCACCCTTCGGAAATTCACAGGTCACACCCGGCCAGTGCACGTGGCGCCCGAGCATGTCCAGTGTTTTAGGCCTCAGATGCTCTCCCAGGCCTCCGAAGAGGCCAAGAAATCGGAATCATAGCTTTCCTCATCTCTGAGGAGCTCTCCCTGAGTTGCCTCCTATAGGGACCTGTCATTATTCTCAGCATTCACTTTATCTCTGGGGGTTATAAGCGTGTTTGTTTTCCCTTCAGGGTAAAATCATCTGAAGATTACGCCCTTCTGATACTGTGAGAATCACGTGACCTGGATGGAGGTCTAAGCCCAAACTGACAAATTGTTTCCTATGGAAAACATTGCTGTCACACAATTCCAATGCAGTCTTGCCCACCTTGGGGCTTTTAAGGCTTGGTGTCTGCTGCTTTTTGATAGCAACGTATGTGTCCCAAGGTTGGTATAACAGACCGTGTTAGCATCATTGAATATTCAAAGTGCGGATCTGTTGCATCTCCTAAACAGAAGCTCTTTAAGTGTCCTTGGAAGGCAGTTTGGTTGATTTGAGAAGTATTGTGATATATCCCTCATCTTGGGTCTTCCGATGTGTAGCCCATTACCCACTTCTGCAGAAGTGTGTCTTGTCTCCCTGTGTGGCCTCTGTGAGCTGTGGGTTCTTATTGCTTAAAAGAAATACATGTCGCCCGGCCGGCGTGGCTCAGTGGTTGAGCATCAACCTATGAACCAGGAGGTCACGGTTCAATTCCCAGTCAGGGCACCTGCCCGGGCTGCAGGCTTGGTTCCCAGTGTGGAGCGTGCAGGAGGCAGCCGACCCATGAATCTCTCTCATCATTGATGTTTCTGTCTCTCTCTCTCTCCCTCGTCCTTCCTCTCTGAAATCAATACATTGAAATACATGCCTGAGTTTCTGAGGAGAACACAGTGAAAAGAGGTCCTTGATGTAAAGGTCATAGTCATGGTAGTGCTACCCAGAAGTCATGAGTAAGGGAATGGGGTATGGGCGTGTAGCTACTTTGCTGAATGCCTTGCGATGCAGGACCAGCAGTTTGATGATGCTCCCCAAGGCAGTGGGTCGGGTCCTCGGTTTCTTGGGCTCTGACCACATCATCGGTAGACAGCTAAGAGCTAAAGTTAGGTCATGAAAACGGTGCCAGGGGCTGTCAGAACCTGACGATTCTGTGTGCTCCTCTTGGAAGGCAGCTGGTTGGAGCGTTCTCCTCTTGCTGTGTTGAAAAGAACTGCAGAGTTAGCCAGGAAAGCGGTTGAACTTTTGGGAGGCGGCACTATAATTGGAACAGAGGTCTGGGAAGAGGGACATGGGGCTGCATGCAGCCGAGAATGCGAGGACAACTGTGGGCCAGCGGTGTCGGTGTCACTGATTAATGGGCGGGCTGGATAACAAATGTGCTCCGACCGGGTTAATGGGGTTAGGAATAGCCTGGAGACCTGGGAAAGGGCTCAGCAGCTGGAAGATCCCAGGCCGGTGAGGGCTCCGGCCCAAGGATGGTGAGCCCCAGGACCCACAGTGGGAGGGTCCCCCACAGGGGCAAAATCACAGTGTTCCCCTGGTTTTAAAAATGCACACTTTTTCTTAAAAGTGAACATTTGAGAGTTAGTTATTAGACAGCCACAGATCAAAAAAGGAAACCTTAGTAATTCATTGAATTAAAGCCGTTATCTTAAAAGGTTTTAAAAAGCCACCAGCATTTTGAAACATTGGAATGAGCAGTGACAGTTTACGTAAACCACAGTACTTTACTAAGTGTGGGAAGATGAAGTAGGGCCCAAGCAGTTTCACAGTTGAATGTTCAAGGCCGTGCTAAAAGTAGGACAGATTCCAGTCTATAGCCGTGGGAGTAGGGTTTTGAATCTGGGTGGAGGTGGGGAATGGGGGTGGAGGGGGTCCCAGCTGGGGCCAGGGGTGGCTTATCAGAACCATCCAAGGATCTTTCACAAAATACCTTCCCCCTCCTCCAGGGACATCAGAAAAGAGGCGTGTGTGTGTGTGTGTGTGTGTGTGGTATGCTTTGAGTTCTAGTGGTACAATATAGCTCTGTGCTTAGTGGCTGACACAAATGACGTACTTTCTTTTTCCTTTATGGACATAGCTAACCACAAGGTCCTATAGAGGACTTTTTTTTTTTTTTTTAACAAAAGAAGAAATGTTGGGGGGTCCATTGAAGTCAAGGCCTGTGAAGGAGGTATTTCCAAAGCTCTTGAGATTTTCTTTTCCCTGAATTAGGATTTCTGGGGAAAGGGTAAGCCAAATGACTAGCACATTTGGTGACATTTTATTGGTTTGCCTTTTTAATGAACTAAGATTGGTCAGAATTTGCCCTGGCTGGTGTTGTTCAGTGGCTAGAGGGTTGGCCTTCAAATGGAAGGGTCATGGGTTCGATTCCAGTCAAGGGTACATACCTGGGCTGCAGGTTCCCCACCACCTGGTTGGGGCTCACGGAGGGGTGGGGGTGGGGCGGAGGGACAGGGCAACCAATTGATGTGAAGTTGAGGATTAACAACAACAGCAAAAAAGATTGGTAAGAATTTGGTCATGGACTATAAAGATCGCAGTAAAAAAAATAATGTAGCCAAATTCAGTGAGTTCCTTAATTCTTAGTAAAGAAATAACTTAGGTTAAAATAGTGGCGTGGCCCTAGTGAGAAAATAAGTTAGATTCAAAGTGCCAATCAGGTTATACAGCTTTCAGATTAAAGGAAGACCCCTATTTCTCAGAGGACCTCCATTTCCCCATGTTCTTTATGTTCTCCTTCCTCTAATTTGCTGCCTACTGTTTATTTTTGTAACAGTTGTCTTTCCCTCTGTAGTGTTGGTGGGCCCTTTAGCATTTAAAACATCTCTTTTATTTCCCCATTTTTACTAAACTATTTTTTCATTTTATCTTAGTCCCCAATTCTTAAAATCTCATAATGCTCAGCTGGTGTGGCTCAGTGGTTGAGCGTCAGCCTATGAACCAGCAGGTCATGGTTCCATTCCCAGTCAGGGCACGTGCCCAGGTGACTCAATCCCTGTAGGGGGCCTGCAGGAGGCAGCCGATCAGTGGTTCTCTCTCATCTTTGATGTTTCTCTCTCTTCCTCTCTGAAATCAAGAAAAATATATATTCAAAACATAAAATATCATAGTTGATGTAGTGTCATTTGCTGAACATAATTTTTTATAGTCTTTGTCTAGTCCTTGCAGCGTCAGTGGATTTTACAGTGGCCATTTCCTCTCTATTGATTATACTGACCTCTGAGTCCACAGCTCTTTTCCCCTAAGTGTGAGCTTCCACAATCCTGATGTTTAATTTGAACACTTGTTTGTTGAAAATACACAGGAAAAGTCTCATTTTCATTTTAAGTGCAAAATCCAGTAATAGCTGTGTTATCTTCTCACCCCTCTTTAAATGGCTTTCAGGTTCATTTATTTTAAGTTGCCCAATTTAAGCAGACCATTTGGAGCAGTTTAGCTTTCAGTTGTTACTTTCGAATCCAAAATGCCCACATTTCTGTGTCTCTCTGGTGACTTTTCCCTTCCCTCGCCCACCCTTCCCATTCAGCTGCTGCTGATTCATGTTTGTTTTTCCTTTCAACTAAAAAAAAAAAATGTGTAAGGGAAACAATCAATATTATTATTATATCGTTCAGTTTTTACATTGGTTGTTACATGTTTCCTTTCGATTTGTAAAGTACTTTTTTTTTAATACTAAAAAAATATATTTTATTGATTTTCTTACAGAGAGGAAGGGAGAGGGATAGAGAGTTAGAAACATCAATGAGAGAGAAACATCGATCAGCCGCCTCCTGCACACCCCCTACTGGGGATATGCCCGCAACCCAGGTACATGCCCTTGACTGGAATCGAACCTGGGACCCTTCAGTCCGCAGGCCGATGCTCTATCCACTGAGCCAAACCAGTCAGGGCTGGAAAGTACTGTTTCTTTTCATATTAAATTACTTCCCCTCGTAGGTAGTCTATAATAAGAGGAGATTGTCCCCATGTTTTTTCCCCTAAATATTCTGTTTGCATAACCTTTATCCTGATTCATGGGAAACAAGCGAGGTTATTTTTTTTTCTTCGCCAAGTGCTTTGTTTTACCCACAGCTCCCTCACTGGGTGGAATGCACACCCGTCCCTTTTTATGGGAGGGAAGCAGCAGAGGTTGGGTGCCCAGGCAGGACCTTCTGCGGGCCTGGTGGTTCCAACTCGGAGGAGTTTCCGCTGATGGCGTGCATCTTCTCTGGGAGGCAGGAAGTGGGATGGTCTGAGAGTGATGGAGCTGCTGAGAGCCACAGGCCCTGAAGCCATGGCGGTGACACATGCTGAGTTAATGATGGGCGACGGGGCTAAAATCGAGCCATGTCCGTGAAACACGCATCCGCCTCTCTGGGCTCCGGTCGAGCGGATGCTGTCCGCTTAGACCCCGAGACACTGATTTGGCTTTTCTGGGAACATAGGCAAAGTGCTGTTCCCTCCGAATTTAATGTGATGTTTTCAGATATTATCCTTTTTCTTTCTGAATAGATAGAAACACCTTCAAGCCTGTCTTTGTTGAGCAATTACATGATTTACGTAGGTCAATAAATACTAGAATAATTTACACTTAACTTCTTCTGAAAGGAAGTTTTAATGAGAGGCGCACATTCCGTTTACCTCCCCAGTCCGAGGCGTGGGGCGTGTTTGCTTCTCGTGGGAGGAGCTCCTGTGTCCCCTCGTGACGGCCCCTAGCGATGGGGCCCTGGGGTGAGGCACCTCCTGTGCAACCTGCCGCCACCGGCAGCTGAAGACGTTCCACGTGGGCCGTGGCGGCCCAGGCTCGGGGATGTGAAAAGCCAGCGGCGTATTGAACACGTCTGTTCCAGGAGGGGTGACCCATCAGGGGTTTGCCCTTCCTCCAGGGGACAGGTACATGTTTTCTCAGTTCAGATTCTGTAGAGACTAGACCAGCCGTGGGCAAACTACGGCCCGCGGGCCAGATCCGGGCCATTTGAAATGAATAAAACTAAAAAAAAAAAAAAAAGACCGTACCCTTTTGTGTAATGATGTTTACTTTGAATTTATATTAGTTCACACAAACACTCCATCCATGCTTTTGTTCCGGCCCTCCGGTCCAGTTTACGAACACACTGTGGCCCTCGAGTCAAAGAGTTTGCCCACCCCTGGACTAGACTCTATAGACTAGACTCAACCTGTGGGTCGTGACCCCTGAAAATATACCCTGCATATCAGATATTTACATTACGATGCATAACAGTAGCAAAATTACAGTTATGAAGTAGCAACGAAAATAATTTTACAGTTGGGGCTCACCACAACATGAGGAACTGTATTAAAGGGTTGCGGCATTAGGAAGGTTGAGAACCACTGCACTAGAGATTTCTCTAGCCCTCCCCTTGTTTTTAACTTACTTCCCTGCCACTCACTGAACAATCTGTGAGGTATTTTGCAGGAGCTGGAGGGGAGGGGAAGAGAATATTGCGAATGGGAACTCTTCAGTGACATTTGTCACTGCGTCAATGACACTCTTTCATTTTTCCAAGCAGACTTCTCCTGGGCTGGCCTCCGGGTGGGTAGTTTGCCCGCATTAGCAAGACTGGGCTCTGACTGACAGAAATGTAGGTTTCTCTGCCCTTATATAGGCCTTGACTTAAAGTGGGATGGACAGGTGGTGGATCACCCTTTTTTCTTGAACTGAAAGCAGAAATCTCGTAACTCCAGTAGAAACCCGTTCTCCTGTCTCCCAGTTGGAGAGCCATCTTCCGAACGCCCGTCACAGGTTATTCTTGCTTTCATTTATGCGCAGTGTCCTCGCCTCTTGCCAGTGAGGACAAGCGTGAGCCCATGCACAGAACACTCAATAATTGTGGATAATAATCCTTCTACCCGTAAACCTATTTGTAAATACTTAACGAGGGGACTTAACGTCCACGATTACTCCTCGCTCCTTAGCTCTTCTTTCGCTCAGGGAACTGGCTTTCTCAAGGGACTTTTTTTGGCATCTTCAGCCGATCGCACTTGCGGTTAGCGGGATGCTGTCAGAGCCTGACTCATGAAAATGGTACTTAGCGATGGGAAGGATGTGTCAGGGTCAAGCCGGCTGTTCCCAGAACAGAATCTCACTTTTCTATGCCGTCGGCTCAGTCAGCTAAGACTGTGAGCAACGCTGCGTACTGACGGCAGCTGCTTCGTGTTGGTGTGTGCAGGAGCCTGGGTGTGTGCATTTTCTTATCTGCTGACATCACCGGAATTCTAAATTCTGACGTTTAGAAACACGACATCAAGAGAGACGGAGGCAGAACGTAGCCTATCTCACTGGTACCCCCCAGTCTTTGAACTTTGCTCTTACAAGACAGGGTGCGTGCCTAATGGGAAAGTATGGTAGTTCAATATGACCCTTATCTTTCTTCCTCCTCGTAAATGAGCTACCTCGGTCGTGATCGCACTGGGAGCTGAGTTTTGATCGCAGGCTGCTTGTGTGTCACGGAGACCGTGTGCAGGGCCTCCGGATGCACATGTTCAGGGGCACTGCCCTGTCCACACCGCGTACTTCAACAGATTAAGGAATCAAGGTGGGACCTAAGCAAACGGTGAGGGGCAAGACATCTATTGGAGAAAAACGGGATGATTAAGGATATGGAACAAGGAAAGACAAGACACACAGGTGGTCGATCAGGGCAGAAGAGAGAAGGATCTGCCTTGGGGAGGGGGGTGGGCGGGAGGGGGGATAGGAACATGTACTGAACGGCCAGATTGCCCAATTCAAGTTCACACTCCCCAGTTGCTAGCTGTGTGACCCTGGGAACATTCTTCAACCTCCCTTTGCTCAGATTTCTCCTCTGTAAGATGAGGCCCACATGGTGCCTGCTAGGTGGGTTCATACATTTGACTAGAACAAATCCGGGATGAAGCAAGGGTTTGGTGAGTTATCAGCCACGAATCACTGTCACCGGAAGTGCTTAGATCTGTACCATCCAGTGTGGTAGCCGCTGGCCGAATGCAGCTGCTAGAGTTTGACACGTGGCTGGAATGAGCTAAGATGTGCTGGTAAGGCCCTAGCCCAGCGGTTCTCAGCCTGTGGGTCACGACCCCTTTGGCGGTCGAACGACCCTTTCACAGGGGTCGCCTAAGACCATCCTGCATATCAGATATTTACATTACAATTCATAACAGTAGCAACATTACAGTTATGAAGTAGCAACGAAAATAATTTTATGGTTGGGCCACAACATGAGGAACTGTATTTAAAGGGCCAGAAGGTTTGAGAACCACTGCCCTAGCCGATTTGGCTTAGTGGATAGAGGTCAGCTTGCGGACTGAAATGTCTCGGGTTCAATTTTGGTCAAGAGCACATGCCCAGGTTGCAGGCTCAATCCCCAATAGGGGGCGTGCCAGAGGCAGCTGATCAGTGTTTCTCTCTGATCATTGATGTTTTTTTCTCTCTCTCCGCCTCTCCCTTCCTCTCTGAAATCAATTTAAAAAAAATAGATGTGCTGGCAAGTGTGAAATATACACAGAATTTCAAAGACAGTACAATCCAAAATATATAAGCTATCAATGAATAAGTTTTACATTATGTACATGTTGAAATGGCAATATTTTAGGTATATTGGGTTAAATACATTATATTAGTAAAATGGATGTCATTGTTTCTTTTCAGCTGTTTAACAGAGCCACAAGGACACTGGCCAGGACGTACACGGCTTGTCTAGATTTCTGTTGGACAGCACTGGCCTCAATACTGCCCGCAGAGAAAAGCAGAGCCCCCCAAAACCAAATCCTAGCTATTACTGAGGGAGAGGAGAATGAGTCTGGCCTCATAGGCATAAAAGGCAGAGATATCCTGGCCGAACTGAAAGAAGAACTTCATTACATATTCCTCAACTTGCCCCTCTTGACCAGGGTGCCATGCACTCTGAACTGATATTTTTTTAGGGATCCTATAAATATTGTCTGAGCAGTACAATCATGACATTTATGTGGTCGTAAAAAGTTCAGATGTTTTCAGTGCAAACATATAAATATATCCTACAGCTTTTCCAACTGTTTTCTTTTTTAATACCATCGAGCATCAAAATGTGGCAGCAGCCTGGGCACTGGCCCATCTCCCAGAGGCCCTCCCAAATCCAAGCTCAGTAGACATAACCTTGACCTCTAATGAATGCAATCGTTCTTAATTAATATTTATGCTTTACATTTTATGTGGTCCAGAAAATATATTTGCTTTCAAAAGCAGCTAAAAAAAAAAAAGAAAGAAAGAAAGAAAGAAAAAATGCAGCCCAGTCAGTGTAGCTCAGCGGTTGAGCATCATACTATGAACCAGGAGGTCATAGTTTCGATTCCCAGTCAGGGCACATGCCTGGGTTGCAGGCTTGATCCCCAGTGCAGGGCATGCAGGAGGCAGCCAATCAATGATTCTCTCTGATCATTGGTGTTTGTATCTCTCCCTTTCCCTTCCTCTCTGAAATCAATAAAAATACATTTTAAAAAAAGAAAGCACAAAATGGAGAAGACCTTGTTTCTAAGATGAAAGCAGCTCTTGCAGAGTTGAGTCCGGTTGTCCCAGGTCTCCCTGTCCCTGCTGGGAGGAGGTGGGTGGCCCTGCCCACAGGACAGGGCGCTGCTGGGTTCCCAGGGGTGAGGGCTGGGCTGGCCTCTCTGTGTGCTCCAGCCGGACAGAGATGCTTTGAAGAGCTTTGGTTCTGCAGTGACTGAGCTTGATTAGGCTTTATTCTCCCTTCCCTTGCAGTTAAATACGAGGAGTTATACTGCTTTTCATTCAACCCCAAGCTGGATAAAGAAGAGAGAGAGCAAGGCTGGCGGCTGCTGGACCTCAGTGAAGAGTACCAGCGCATGGGCCTCCCTGACGACCACTGGCAGCTCAGCGATGTGAACAGAGACTACAGAGTAAGTGGAGGGAGGCATTTAGCGAAAGCCGGTCCTCAGTGCAAATGCCGTGGTGATGACACACAGCGTAGCGTGGCGCCTGCTCGCCCGCCTTTCGTTTTTGTCGCTCTTGATCGATGCGAATGTGTGGCTTTCTATGTCTGTCTTGGTGATTGCTGGGTGTATGTCCTACCGGTTCCTAGAATCAGAAAGTCTGCACGAGGGAACCATGGGGACCATCCCCTCCGCACCCTTCCTCTAACGGTTGAGGGAATGGGAACCCCGACAGGCCCAAGGTGGACCTCCTGGCTGAGCCCGTGGTGGGAGCGCCGGCGGGACCTCATCTCCCACCGAGTCTTTTTATAGCGCAGCAAGTGCTGAGTGGGGCGGCCACAGAGACGCTGATGGCAGTTTGGCACCAGCTCTGCTCTGTACTCACTGAACTCTTGATTGGTACACAAGGTCACCAAGAGGCTTCCCTGGAGAAATGTGGAGAAATGTGTCTCCACTCGCAGAAAGGAGAATGGAGAGGAAGGGAAGCAGGCGTGGCAGGCTAATCCCATGTTCTTCCTAATGGTGGGCTCACAGGTCGGCACTGGTTTCCCCATTCATTTTTGCTTTTTATTATTATTTTATTTTTTCCACCACCATTATTCCCTCCATGCTCTCTTCCACCTCTTCCCCCACCCTTGCAATCACCACACTGTTGTTCCCATTCATTAAAAAGAAATCTATAATAATAAAAGCATAATATGCTAATTAGACCGGACAGCCGGTTAGGAGCCAGTGGTCCCAGATTGCGAGAGGGTGCAGGCCAGGCTAGGGACCCCCACCCCACCCTGCACAAATTTCGTGTACCAGGCCTCTAGTTTTAAATAATAAAAGTAATGTAAGAACATTGCAGAGAATTTACAAAAAAGAGAGAAAAGAGAAAACACACCCACCACCCCTTTGCCCTAACACTCTTCTGTTAAGATTTATCATTTTCCTTCAGATGTTTTTCTCATCTGCATAGTTTAATAACTTTTTTATATCAGTAATGCATTTCATTGTTTAAAATTGGAAAATGCAGCGGAAAGGAACCATTCAAATACGTATAACAAACATGGAATCATACTACGTGTGTTCTGCCTTTCTTCACATGGCATATGTATTTTTTCTGCCAGTAAATATATTTTATATTGTTTAAAACATTATATACTACTAGAGGCCTGGTGCATGAAAAATCATGCACTTGGGGGGGGGGGGCCCGTACCTCAGCCCGGCCTGCACCCTCTCGCAGTCCAGGACCCCTCAGGGGATGTCCACCTGCCAGCTTAGGCCCGCTCCCTGGGGGAATGGGCCTAAACTGGAAGTCAGACATCCCTTTGGCAGCCTGGGAGCCCTCAGGGGGTGTCCGAATGATGTCTTAGGCCCGCTCCCCTTGGGGACATCCTTAGTGCTGCCGAGGAGGCAGGAGAGGCTCCCGCCACCACCACTGCACTCACAGCCATCAGCCCTGCTTGTGGCTGAATGGAACTCCCCCTGTGGGAGTGCACTGACCAGCGGGCAGCTACTGCATTGAGCGTCTGCCCCTTGGTGCTCAGTGCGCATCATAGCGACTGGTCGTTCCACTGTTAGGGTCAATTTGCATATTATCCTTTTATTATATAGGATTACATCATAGGTCTATATCATAGTTGGTCTGCGTAGTTCCTCTTTTTAGACATTTAGATTATTGTTATTTACCATTATTTTAAATAACATAGTGAAAATATTCTGGTAACTATACCTTTGCCACATTGAAAATCCTTTTTTAAAGAAAGCTTCCTATCTGTGGAATTTCTAAGTCCAAAGGTTTACACAAGTTTTTGGACATATTGTCAACAGAACTGCAAAAAAATTGTGCCATTTTCTATAAATTTCCAGGAGTTGTGTATGAGAATGCTTGATTCTTGGCACCCTCCCCAGTAAAGAGTTTATTTCTTTAAAAATCTTTGGACAACTTGATGGTGAGACAGGTAATTTCTCATTTTAATTTCATATGCATGCTTTGTATGTGCTGACTGACCATTTATACCTTATCTCCTGTTAAGTGAGAACATTTCTGGTTACATATTTTGAATCTTGATTATTTTCTTCATCCTGTTATAAGGATTTTCTGTATTGCTACACAGGATGTGTATCAGTCAGTTAAATGATCATATAACATTTTATCAAATGAATTACCATAATATACTTCAGTATTCCCATTATTAGAGACTTAGATTACTCATTTTTAAAACCGTGTGAATTTATTAACTAATCATACTGTTAAATTTGAACAAATGCCCATCTGGCTGGTGTGAAATGGGTCTCAGTGTGATTTTATTTCCATCCCCTTCATCACTAGCAAGTCTGAGCATGTGTTTATTGACAATTCAAGTTGACTCTTCTGTGAATTGCCTATTCATATTTTTGGTCCTTTTTTCCCCCTCTAAGGTTGTCCCTTTTTATTGATTTGTAGAAATTTTTATGTATTCTAGAGAATAATCTGTTATCATGTTGCAATTATCTCCTCTCCAAAGATATTTCTATGCTGTTTCCAGGGTATCCCTTGATCCTCGGAAGTTTTGAGTTGTCAATCTTTACGAATTTGGTTCATGTTTTAGTATATTGTTTTTTCAGTATTTCTGGTCTTTTTACTAACAATACAGTTTGACACTGTACAATTTCAGTAATTACATTTCATTAATTATGGTTGTTATAGCTTTGTAATAAATCTTGATATCCTACAGGCCAGGGCCTTTGACGTTGCTCTTCTGAATATCTCAAGTTCATAGATTAGTTGGAATAGGATGGATGATTTCATGACGCTGAATTTTCTTCATAATGACACATAAATCTAACAACCATAACCCTACACTGTAAGTAGACATTGGGGCCTTCTTGTCTCAACCATTATGAAGTATCTGGCTAATGTAACCAGAGAGCCGGTTCTCACCCTGAAGCCAACCTCTGCAGTGCATGGTTAGCCTGGAAACGAAAGGAAGGAAAACCCAAGGTTAGCAAAGAAAAATTTTTAACAGGACACACCCTTGGGTCAGGAAGACAACTTGGTGGCATAATATTTTCTCGGGAACTCAGGTTCTTCCTATTTTTAATGAGATTTTCATCTGGAATTAGCACCACAAACATGACTCAGATTTAGTCACTTTAAGTCCTACACGGTAGAGGCTGCAAAACATGAGTCCCTTAGCTTGCCTTTCAAACGTAACGCACAGCAAACCAAAACTAACAACACACCGATTGTGTTGAAACAGAAAAGGTGAAAACCCAGGGAATTTTCTGGTTTTACAAATATTGAAATAGGGGAAAAGATGATGTGCCCTTATTTATTACCAATTTAGAAATATAAAAAAAGTTGGTACTTTAAAAAATTTTGGATGAATACTGCACTGAGAAGGTTATGTCTTCATCCATTACTTTGGTTTTTAACCTCTTGGTTGAGAAGATGTTTAATTTTTCTTCCTTCTTTTACATGAGTTATTTCTTCTCACAAATTGTTTGACGTAAGTGGAGCTGGAGGTGCCATCTGATGGGGAGGAAGCTATTGTCCAGGGTAGAATGACACCACCCAGAGAGTGCAAAGACAGTCCTGCCATTTTCTATTCACTGCTCTTGGGCAGGCTAATTATTATTATTATTGCCATCATCATCTCTGTCATCGTTACTATTATCCCTATTTATAAGACACTGTGCATGGTAGTCTAACTCTCTAAAGTAAGATTTTCTTTTGTACCTAACTCCTGAAATTAATTTTTATTATATATATATATATATATATATATATATATATATATATATATATATATATATATATGGCTAATATGCAGAGTGTCCCCTCAGGAGTTCAACTGGGAGACCAGGAGTTCAATCGCTCGCTATGACATGTGCTGACCACCAGGGGACATGTGGAACGAAGGAAGGCCCCGGCCGGCAGCCTGAAGGCCCTGGTCGGGCCTGATCGCTGGCCGGGCCTAGGGACCCTACCCGTGCACAAATTTTGTGCACCAGGCCTCTAATATAACATAATTGACATTCATTAGTAGGCTAACATTTTAATCTATTTCTCTTGGAGTAAAATTTAAAGTATAATCCAAACCAGTAATTTTTTAAAATTTTGTTTATTTTTGTTCTCCACAGCTATGTTTTATGTATTATTTTGATTTATATATAAATCACTTTATGCTACTCATACTCTTTTTTTCCTCCCCATTACACCATAAATTCCTTGAAATAAATTTTAGGTCCTAAAAGTTGAAAAAGAAAGTTATCTATGTAGATATATCTCCGTTCTTGACAACCAGCTCTTATTTCAAAGTGCTCAATTGAGTGATTCGTCCTCAGGAAATACAGAGATCTGAGTAAGATGCCTTGGATGGTACCTCAGATGGATCTTATCTTGCAATTCAAAATACATTCACTGGAAGATTGTAATCAGGCCAACAAAGATCAGTAATAAAGACAAAAAGATCTTTTGTCTTTACTACTGCCCTAGCACCTAACATAATGCCTAGCGCATAGTAAGTATTCAGTAAACCTTGTCTAGTGAGTGAAAGAATTCCCAAAACGATTCCTCTTGGCAAGACCAACCAAGACACGCAAGCACTCCAGGCAGGCTAATTCATTTAGTGGAGGACAAAGAAAATTGTTTCCTTATTAATAAAAAATGATGCAGAAAGCATTTTAACCTAATCTACTTTCATTGGCTGTGACAGTCAGTGTAAAGAAAACTCAGCAGAAAAGCTTGGGGTGGTGAACACAGTACGGTGTATAGATGATGTGGTACAGAATTGTGCACTTGAAATCTGTGTAACTTTGTTAACCAGTGCCAGCCCAATAAAGTCAATAAAAAGGACTTGGGTGGGGGAAGAAAAGCATTTGCTACTTTTCTGAACTTCTCATATTCTCTCTGAACTTTTGTATGTGATTTTCCAAACCAGGCAACAGTTTGGGAACTGCACTGAGTGGTTTGAGAATTTGGTGGCATACACTGTGCTGTGCTGTGCATCAGTCATTGTCAGGATTTTGGCTGTAACTGCGTGAGCCTGTTGCAGAAAAGGCGGCAGCCAGTGCTACCTAGGCTTGTTGTTTTTATTTCCGACTGAAAGTGCTGTCGACTTTCATGAAAGCAGGATGAATTTACTTTTTCCAAATTGGTGAAGTAGTTGTACCTCTAAACCCAAGTTAACTGGCATCGTGAGTCTGACTTTAGAGCTTTTCATGCAAGTGCTTATCAGAATGCCCCCAATTCCAGCTCTGACCCTCAGAGTCTTTCCCTGGAGACCCCACGGGAGAGCAGGAGGCCCTGTGACTGGCATTGCTGTGCTCCTGGTGGGGTGGCCTCGAGGCTGGTACAGGCCTGACCACGATTGCCTGGGCTCGGGTTGGTGAGCTCCCAGTCCTTGCACCTGCCAGCCACCAAGCTCTGCCTTTTCCTCCTCTGTGTAGAGCGAGCCCAGGGACTAGGATAGGGCAGGAGAGTCTTCCTCCCCTTGTGGAGAGAGAGGACCTGGGTGGGGAGACAACACCCGGGTCCCTGAGCAGGGCGGGGCTGAGTACCAAGGAGAGTGGGCTCTGGGTGTCTACCTTCTCTCTGGGTGCCCTCCCAGTTATGGTCCCCATCAGGGCCATGACCTGGGCCAAGCTGGGCATCTTTCGACCCTGGGAGGCCATCAGAGGACCTGGCAGAAGCTCCCGAGTTCCTAGCTCAGCTCTTGCTCCTTAAAAAGGCTGTATGTAGCCCTGGCCGGCATGACTCAGTGGTTAGGGCCTCAGCCTGTGCACCAGAGGGTCATGGGTTCAATTCCCGCTCAACAGCATGTACCTGGGTTGTAGGTTTGCTCCCTGCTCCCAGTCGGGGCACAGGCAGGAGGCAACCAGTCAGTGTATCTCTGTCACATCTATGTTCTCTCTCTCTCTCTCTCTCTCTCTCTCTCTCTCTCTCTCTCTCTCTCTCTCTCCCTTCCACTCTTTCTGAAAAAGCAATGTAAAAAATATCCTTAGGTGATGTTTAACAAAAAGAAAGAAAGAAAGAAAAGCTGTATGTCATAAGCATGCTAAAGCATCTCACCCATTACTTTCTTATTTCATTTAATCATAAATAACTTTGCCATTCCATGGTGCTGTTGTAAGAAGAAAGTGGATAATCCCCAACTTACTGAAAACGTACCAATTTCCCTTCTAAAACTGTTATTTTAAGAAAATTTTACTAGTCGGATGCAATGACTCCGTGTCTCTTGACCCTCAGACAAGCAGGTGTGGCCTGTGTTGCAATGTCCTCGCTCACTGACTAAGGGAGGTGAGACACGGGGAGAAGCCTGGTGTCTGTGGCCGAGATTCCAGGAAAAGCTCTCCCTCCGGTCCTCGTGGGCTGGGCCCTGTGTTGTAGGAACGGATTTTCCTCCAGAGCAGTGATGGCGAACCTTTTGAGCTCGGCGTGTCCGCATTTTGAAAAACCCTAACTTAACTCTGGTGCCATGTCACATATAGAAATTTTTTGATATTTGTGACCATAGTAAAACAAAGACTTATATTTTTGATATTTATTTTATATATTTAAATTCCATTTAACAAAGAAAAATCAACCAAAAAAATGAGTTCGCGTGTCACCTCTGACACGCATGTCATAGGTTCGCCATCACTGCTCTAGAGCGTCAGTACCAGAGCCCACGTTCAGGTCTGGTGATCTTCCCTAAAATGTCTTTGACAAAAATGCTGAACTTACATTTGGGGCCCTTTTTTCTTCTCCTGCTCAATGTTCTCCAAGCTGGTGACAAAGGCAGCGCAGGCAGGCGAGGGAAGGGTCATCAGGGAGCGGGGTGTGAGCTTCGCGGGCTCGGGTCTCACTTCAGCCCCATCTTTCCAGTGTGGAAGGTGGGGTGTTGGGGGGGCAACGGACAGAGGACATGCAGATAGAGCACTTGCACTGCTGCTGTCCTGGCTCGAGGGGTCCTCTCGAAACGCCAGTCAGGTGCTTGGCTTCCAGGAAGTAGCCAAACGGCCTCCGGAGCCGTCTTCACTTTGGCTAGAGATTGACTGGCTGGCGTCGAAGCACAGGGTGTCCAGCAGCAGACACACCGGCCGCTGCTACCGCCGCCGCCTCTGACACTTGGTCAGACCCGGTAGCTTCTGGTCCTTTGTCAGGGTGCTACCTGGTTTCATCCTTATACCAACCCCGTGGGGCACTATTTCTGTCTCAGTCAGTTTTAGAGATCAGAAACCAGAGCGCTCAGTGTAGGGGGGCTTCCAGAGGTCGTGAGGTCGGCAAGTCAGAGCCAGGTCCCAGAGCGCGGATTTCCGACGGCACCGCGGGATCCTTCCAAGGTGCCAGTCTCCACCGTGGGAATCACTGCCGGGCTGCACAGAGCGAGCAAATCGTTTCTTATAAAGTGGGCACATGAGAAACAGAAATAAAGCTGCTATATTGTGCGGGAGCCAGAAGTCCTCATGAGCTGGAAGCTGGGGGGGTGGGGAGTGAAGGATGGGGAGGATTCTTGAAGGAGGTGGCATGAGGTTGGCCCTTGAAGAATGGATGAGATGTGGGAAGGTCGAAGGAAGGAGTATTGAGGGAGGCCTCGGGGGCAAGACTGCACGCAGTGTGTGCTGGGGACAGCGACGGGACAGCACTGTTGGACTTGCATTTCCCACAGTCAGACTGTCTTTCTATTTATTGATTGATTTTAGAGAGAGAGGAAGGGAAAGAGAGAGAGGACGAGAGAAACATCGATTCGTGGTTCCGCTTATTTACGCATTCATTGGTCGATTCTTGTATGTGCCCTGACCAGGGATTGAACTCACAACCTTGTTGCATTGGGCTGCTGCCCTAACCAACTGCACTCCCCGGCCAGGGCCGGGCGAGGCTGTCTTTCAAGCAGGGCAGGCAGCTAAGGTGTTCTCAGCTGCCAGGATGCA
The DNA here is from genome assembly GCF_963259705.1 of Myotis daubentonii. NCBI lineage: Eukaryota > Metazoa > Chordata > Mammalia > Chiroptera > Vespertilionidae > Myotis > Myotis daubentonii. The sequence goes on along the minus strand of NC_081841.1, from coordinate 209,976,027 downwards.
GAATTGCCATGCGTCCCTTTCGATGGAAGAACTGCTTGCTTGCCACTGCCTCGCCTCCCACCAAGAGCTCTGGGAAGGGACCGTGCACAAGGCGGGGTGCTTCCCTTCGCTCTGCTGTCGTAGCCGCAGCAGCCCTTCGTCTCTCTGCAGTGGCTTTGGGTTTCCTCACAATAGCCTCCCCTGTGACTTTTCCGTAGACCCCCCACCTGTAAGTCTGGCGAACAGAACTTGAACTTCTCATGGCGGTTTGCAGAGTGTGACTCGGTGGCTTAAAAACCCGCTGTGTTTTCTGTGACAGGTTTGTGACTCCTACCCGACAGAGCTGTACGTTCCCAAATCGGCCACAGCACACATCATCGTGGGGAGTTCCAAGTTCCGGAGCAGACGGCGGTTTCCTGCCCTTTCCTACTACAGTAAAGAGAACCACGTAAGTCCCCGGCCATGCCTTTGTTCTGCGCCCTGCCTTGCCTGTGTTATCAGTGGGCATTCCTCGCGGCCTTCGGCTGTGCCTGTGTTTGAATTCTTCTCAGAGGCATGAGGGTGTGGCTGTGTGTGGTGCGACACAACACAGCTATGCTGGGACCCTGAGCTCATTGCGATTATTTGACAATAAAATAATGGGACAGAGTCAGAAAATGCCTAAACTTAACCGTCCGAGTGAGTGGTGGGGAGGCGCTAGGCTTGCTCTCACAGACCCTTGGCAAGGCCTCTCTTTGAAAAGCCCCCCAAACCCACTGCCCCTTCTTCTTCTTTTTAATGGCGCATTTTTGGAATGTCTCCCACATAAGAAATATTTGTTTATGGAGAGTGGGTTTATTTTTTAATTAATTAATTTTATTTTAATCCTCACCCGGGGATATTTTTCCATTGATTTTTAGAGAGAATGGAAGAGAGAGGGAAAGACGGAGAGAAACATCAATGTGAGAGAAACTCATCAATTGGTTGCCTCCTGCATGCGCCCCAACCAGGGCCTGGGCCGGGAAGGAGCCTGCAACCGAGGTACATGCCCTTGACCAGAATCAAACCCAGGACCCTTTGGTCCTCAGGCCGATGCTTTATGCACTGAGCCAAACCAGCTAGGGCAAGAGTGGGTTTATTTTTTGACGTTATTTGTAAGTGCTGAATTAGGTGTGTCTGCCACCAACAGAACCACATGACAGTGGCTTAAACAGGATAGAATTTTGTTTTTTCTCACCTAAAACTCCGAAGGTGAGCAGTCCAGGCCTGATGGTGTGGCTCTCCACCACTTATCTGTCAGGGACCCAAGCCCCTGGCACCTGTCTGGGCTGCCATGGGGGGCTTGGCCTCACCGTATTGTATGAGATGACTTTAGTACCAGCCGTCACCTTCTCGTGGTGCCTTCACAGCTTTTGGGGGACGGTTTCTGAAATGGTCACGTGACACTTCTGCTCACATCCGTTGGCCAGAACTGCCCAGGACAGGTGAGAAAATACCGTCTATGGGTAACCATATGAACATCCAAAAACTGTGGTTCCATTTCTGCGGAGGACAAGAGAACAAATTTGGGAAGACGAGAATGGCCTTTGCCACCCACTTGAGAAGCTGTTTGACTGTAGCCAGGTGCAAAAGGTGGATTTTCCAGCTAGATAATATGTCTGTGGGTTCAAAGCCAAGTGAGTCTGTAGACCAAGCATGTCAAACTCGCGGCCCGTGGGCCACATGCCTCATTTATTTGGCCCATGTTAGCCTTTGAGTTTGACATGCTTGCTGTAGACAGTTGCAGCAGGTGTGTGTGTGAGAGAGAGAGAAGGAGAGAGAGAGAGAGAGAGAGAGAGAGAGAGAGAGAGAGAGAGAGAGAGAGTGTGTGTGTGTGTGTGTGTGAGAGAGAGAGAGAGAGAGTGTGTGTGTGTGTGTGTATGTGTGTGTGTGTGTGTATGTGAGAGAGAGAGAGAGAGAGAGAGAGAGAGAGAGAGAGAGAGAGAGACATGCGCGTACCTGCAGGCAGGGAGGAGGGTAGAGTCCCAGAGGTTCTGAAGGGAGGCTTTTCCAAAGTTGCCTCGAGCTGTTTCCAGAGCGAGCAGCAGCCTCCTGTGTTGCTGCTTTAAAGGAAAACATTCGCTTAGCGGTGTAAGTCCTCTTAGTTGAAAGGACGTATGTGATCGTATTTTTAGTTACACTCACTGCTCTGAACTGGGGTCTAAAGATGGCAAGTATTTTATTAATGTCCCTCTTATTTCACTCCAAATATAGTTCAGCCTTTACAGAACTGGAGCAATGGTGAGAGGCAAAGGAAAATATGAATCCTTTTTGTAAAACAAAAAAATGGAACGAATAGGGAAGTTTACGATGTTGTACTTGAAATTAGGATGCCAGCAGCATTTACCTGTTTGTTTGTTTGTTTGTTTGTTTGTAGCATCCATTGATAGAGAAACAAGAGGGAGGTCTTCTGTTCTTTCATTGTGAGGGGGTAGGGATGCTCTGGGTACTTAAAAAGTGAGCGTAGTGCTGTCCGACTGCTTTTTTTTCTGTCCTGAGATTCTTGGGAAGGGTGAGCATTATGAAGGGCAAGTGTGGAATGTCTCAGAATAGGATCGAATTGCTCACAGCTAGACTGCAGAGCCCGGCTTCCCCTGCCGCCCAGACCCTCACCGCTCCCCGGACCCTCACCAATCCCCGGACCCTCACCTCTCCCTGGACCCTCACCAATCCCCGGACCCTCACCAATCCCCGGACCCTCACCAATCCCCGGACCCTCACCTCTCCCCGGACCCTCACCAATCCCCGGACCCTCACCAATCCCCGGACCCTCACCTCTCCCCGGACCCTCACCTCTCCCTGGACCCTCACCGCTCCCCAGACCCTCACCAATCCCCAGACCCTCACCAATCCCCGGACCCTCACCGCTCCCCGGAACCTCACCTCTCCCCGGACCCTCACCTCTCCCCGGACCCTCACCACTCCCCAGACCCTCACCAATCCCCAGACCCTCACCAATCCCCGGACCGTCACCAATCCCCGGACCCTCACCGCTCCCCGGTGCCTCCGGGTGCTGCCCTGTAGGTGCGGTGCGTGCATCCTCGGACAGATTCTCGCCATGTAAATGTTCCCCTCACCATCGAACTCCTCTGCGAGAACCTAAGAAACTGCCCGGTGGCAGCTGCCCTAAATGCTTTCGCCCAGAGCAAGTATCGGGTAAAGGCCCCTCAGAGGCGCTCCCTGCAGCCAGCATTCCCTGCGCCCGACCCTCCGAAGGTGGGAGAAACAGCCCCCAGACAGGCTCCGTGAAAGCCAGGTGTGGGGACTGCCTCCCACCCATTGGACGTACCTGCCCGTCCACCCCCTTTGGTTCCTCCCTCAGTTCCCCTTCCCGCTGGCCCTCCCCCAAGCTGGCTATCCTCATCCATGTTCAGACCCTCCCTCCCTTCCTCCTCCTCACGGCCATTGGACTTGTGCTGCCAGTGACTCAAGCTGAGGGGCCATGCAGTTTGCTTAGAGTCACACAGCTAGGAATGTTAGGGCAGAGGCAACAAACACAGACAGCCCGGGACTGTGTGAAGGGGGCTGGTCTAGGGCCCCCGGGTCAGGCCGGCAGGGAAACACGACGGTGGGGTGGAGGCGGGGGACGGGTGGGTGGCACACGGAGAAGTGTGAGTCTTGGAGGACTTTCTAAAGGAGACAGCCACCACCTGCAGGAGGGGCCACACGAAGACTACAGCATGACCTCAGAGCTCGGCCGTCTCTCCTCCCAGCATCCCCAGTCCTCCAGCAGCTGCTAGAAAAATGCACGGTCCAGGTTTGGCACCCCAACCTGGAGGGTGAGATCCTCTGTTTCCACAGCAACCGTATCCTTAACAGCATCCAATAAAGACATCATTTGGCTGCAGTGGAAAAAACAAAAAGATTGAAGCTGGAGCAGCCCGGCCGGCCTTTCGCTCTCCCCGCTCTCCCTCCCTGGCTGCAGGCCGGAGTTCCTGGAGCCACCTCGGCTCCGTGTCTGTTACAGAAGGCGCCCAGCCTGAGACCGCTGCCCCGCTACGTGTCTGGCTGCTCTGCGCTGTGGTCGTGCCACGGTCCGCGCCGGAGGCTGGCAGAGTTAGCGAGAAGCATGCGCCTTCCCGCGGAGGAGTGCCAAGCTCCCGTTTTATGGAGAAACCGAACCCCTGGCTGAGGCGCCCTGGGCTGAGCTTCGGGACAGTTAAGCCGCGTCTGGACTCAGAGCTGGATGCCTTTTCCTGGAGAGCCTGCGGCGTGGCGCTCTGAGCGGGCTCCTCCGGGCTGTTCTGTCACCGTTTCCCACAGACTCCACGCTCTACCCTCCGCACAGGGGTGCACGCCCTCGGCGTAGATTATTTGAGCCATTCCTGTATTGATTGTACCTGGTGATTCCAGCTTTATTTATTTATTTATTTTAAATATATTTTATTGATTTTTTACAGAGAGGAAGGGAGAGAGATAGTTAGAAACATCGATGTGAGAGAAACATTGACCAGCTGCCTCCTGCACATCTCCCACTGGGGATGTGCCCGCAACCCAGGTACATGCCCTTGACCGGAATCGAACCTGGGACCTTTTAGTCCGCAGGCCGATGCTCTATCCACTGAGCCAAACCGGTTTCGGCTCCAGCTTAATTTAAATATTAAAATAGAATCTAAATCCATAAAAGGAACTTTGCCACAAAAACACAAGTTTTTTTTTTTAGCGGTGAGGCTGTACCTATCCTGGCCTATTGATAACATGGGAAATGTTTATGCTGTTACACATTTTATCGAACAATACAATATGCTCTGTTGGAATTGAGGACTAGGAAGGTTGCAGAAGGGAAGGCAGGTTGAGTCCAAAGACACGCCTTGCTTCCATCTCACCTCAGCTGGGTGAGCCTCTGTGTGTGCCCGCTGCCTGCCGGGGCCCACGCCAGCGGCAGCCTGGGCTCGCCTCACACTCAGAGGCCCCTCAACAGGATCAAACGTGGCCTTGAGTATGTGTGAAGTTTCTAAACGGGCTAGGAGAAAATGATGGCACGCATGTAAAAACGTTTGTTACTAGTCTTGCCGTGAGCAGGGTCCTGTGCGTTGTCGGGGCAGAGGTATTTCTTTTCTATTTCTGCTTCAGCAGGAAAAGGAAAGGTTATTTCAGTGGCTTTCCGTGCCCTCATTAGGGTCCCACCCAGGCATCCATACCCACTCTGATTTCCCACAGACACCCTTGCAGGCCTGCCATGTCGGGGGCACAGGGAGCCGGGGGCGCCTTGTCGGGCAGCCCGCCCGGCGGGTCTCTGCTGCGTCCCGTTGCACAGTTGTCTGACGCCGCTGTGTCGCCCGGCCCTCCCCGCAGGCCTCCATCTGCCGGAGCAGCCAGCCCCTGTCCGGCTTCAGCGCCCGGTGCCTGGAAGACGAGCAGATGCTCCAGGCCATCAGGAAAGCCAACCCAGGCAGCGACTTCATTTACGTGGTGGACACGCGGCCTAAAGTAAGTGTCGCCGTTTCGCCATTCGGATGCGCGCCTTTGCAGCTCTCATTCGGGGGACTGGACCGAGGCAGAGCGAGGGGCTGCCTTCCCGCTGAGGTTCCTTCGCTGCCAAGGGGCTCCTCCTCTTTGCACAGGCAGCACCCCGCCGCTCGGAGGGCTGCTGCCCGGGTTCCCAGGCTCCTGTGTGCGTGCCTCAGGTTCCTCTGACATCCCCCGCTTGTGCTGGGTACACAGGGCACGCACCACATGTGTGTTGTTTAGTTTTATAGATCACGCTCCTAAAATTTCTAAAAATGACCTTCCTTTGGTGAAGGGATGAAGCAACCTCCCCGCCCGCCCCCCCCCCCACACCCCCCCAAACCCTCATAGACACAAACAGTATGGCGATTACCAGAGGGGAAGGGGGCGGAGGGCGGTAGAAGAGGGTAAGGAGGATAAAGCCGATGGGAGGAGACTTGACTTGGGGTGGTGAACACGCACTACAATATACAGACGATGTTGTATAGAATTGTGCACCCGAAACCTGTGGACTTTTATTAACCAAAGTATTGCAGACATAGTCTGTACTCATGGGTGATGTGAGAAATCATGAGAACTGGACACTGTCCAGTGCGTAGACACCTAGACCCTGGCAGTTTTCCCTGCCTCCCTGAGTCTCATTTCATCAGGGCTGTGACCCGTGGTCTGGGTCACGCAATTTGATGTTTTCCTAGTGAGAGGCCCGTGTCTCACACATAGCCTTGTGTTTCTGGCGGGAGTGCGACTGCAGGACAGGTGTGGTGGAGCAGAGGGATGCTCGGGTATAAGACGGGTGTCCCAGCCAGACCACGTTCCAGCAGATGACATGGAAGGGTTCCTCCTTTTCAGATACATCCTCAAAGCACTACATGCGGACGAGCTTCAGACGGGAGGGCCGGGGCATGGGGGGCGAAGGCGGGGGGGCACGGGGAGAACAGGTTCTGCCTGAAGGCTTTCACCTACCGATGCCAGAAACGCTCTGACCTGTTCTTGTCCGATTCGTGCTTTTCCTCTGGCTCGTTGCACTCTACCCTCTTCTTTCTCACTGCCTTCCCTCCTCTTCATTGTGCCTTTTGTGAAGGTCAGGTACAACTATTATTGACTTCAGAGAGGAAGGGAGAGAGAGCTAGAACATCAACGGTGAGAGAGAATCATTGATTGGCTGCCTCCTGCGCACCCCCTCCTGGGGATTGAACCCGCAACCCAGGCATGTGCCCTGACCGGGAATTGAACCATAACCTCCTGGTTCATAAGTTGATGCTCAACCACTGAGCCACACCAGCCAGGCAAGGACAGCTGTTCTGCTCTCCCAAACCATCAGGAGAGACCTCATGGATGTCTGCTTCTCAGACACGTACGCTGAAGACAAGATAGAAAAGGCAGGAAAGACAGGGGCTTTAGTGAGTTGGGGTGCTCTTCTCCTACGCTGTTTTCCCAGGTTTAAATAAAGGCAAACAGATTTGCCTGCTCATGTAAGGGCCAGTGAGCCAAGTGTATAGACTGTGTTATGTAAACCTTCCAGGAAATGTGGCAGCTGTTGAGCGAGGCCAGATTTAAAACAAATTAATCCACAGGATCTGATTGGAAGGGTATATTAAGCACCAAGTATGTTTACTCTCCGCAACAAGACATTTCATGCTGATCCATTAAAGAAAATCGGTGTCGCTAAAGGTGTGCCCTCGGCATGTTTCCCCGCGCGCACACACGCTTCACAGGAGGCGTACACTGCTTGCTGAGAGCTTTCAGACTTTTCAAGACCATGTCTGCCAATCTTGGTTTAGAGTGTCACCCTTGGTAGCCCGGAGACTGAGTCCACGTCTGTTACAGGTGGTGGGCAGTGGCAAATGGGATGCTGGAATGGACTCAAGTCAGCGTGGATCTCCCGTGTTAGCGAACTGTGCGCCTCCTACCCCAGGATCCCACATACGTGAACGTGCCCTAGGAGACTCAGCCCTTGGCCTCTTATGCCGGGGAGGGCAGTGATGGGTAGTAAGTGATAACCAGAAAAGCAGTGACTACCAACAGAGAGAGAATTGGTCTTGTCCAGCTTTATAAAGACACTAGAGACCCGGTGCATGAAATTTGTGCACTTGGGGCGGGGGGAGGGGGAGGTCCCTCAGCCCAGATTGCGAGAGGCACAGGCCAGGCCAGGGGACCCCACCAGTGCACGATCCAGGCCAGAGAGGGATGCGGGAGGTTGGCCGGCCGGGGCAGGACTGTGGGAGGGCTCCAGGGTGTGTCCAGCCTGACTCGCTCAGTCCCGATTGGATGGTCCCCTGCAGCAAGTTAAGCTACCAGTCAGAGCATCTGCCCTCTGGTGGTCAGTGCACGTCATAGCGAGCAGTTGAGTGGCCTTAGCATATCATTAGCATATTACACTTTGGTTGGTTGAATGGCTGACTGGACGACCGGACACTTAGCACATTTGACTTTTATTATATAGGATGCTTACCTCTTATCACTCCTCCACAATCCCCCTTTCCCCAGACACAGGCTGAGCTGTAGAAGAAAGAAGAAAAGGCAGGGGGATTGAGGGCACCAGGGCACACACTGTCCCCCGTCCAAATGGCCTGTAATGAGGGGAAGATCATTGTGCATCATGTATGGGATGGGCGTTTTCGGTTGAGTTGGACAGAGGTTTCCTGTCTGAGTGTAATTCAAAAGCTCCTCATTCTGCTGGGCTGTCCTCAGGGGTGAGAAGGGAGGATTTCCACTCACACAGTTGCGGACGGTAGTGGCAAGAGGTAAAATCATCCCATGTTTTCATGTCTGTGGCACAGTGTACGGCTCTTCACCTCCGCGGTTACGGAGGGAGGGGGAGAAAAGGACAATCCCCTGATAGCCTGTGCGGGGACGTGGCCCAGCCTTCTGCCAAGGTCAGCGTCTGTTCTCCATTCCCAGCCGCGGAGGACCAGCTCCTGTTAGGATTCAGGTGTCGCATGTGCTCAGCTGAAACCTGAGACTCCGAGACGAAGACAGTGACCAGGCTGACCTTTAACTCGATAGCAGGACGCTCGTTGACAAAGCGTTTATGGTTTTGGTATGTTTGACAGGCTGGTTGAAGATTAGGGGACGAATCGGGTTCTTTTTCTTTACATGTTTAGACTGTTCACCTGCCAGGGTCATTCCACTGTTGATATTTATTTGGGGGGTGAGCCAGTCCTTAGCTCTTCACTGAGTGCCTGTCCTGTGCCGGGGGGCGGACATGGACAGGCCAACAGCTCCCGGAGCTCGTGCCCCCCACCCCATTCCAGTGGGTCTTGGTGTCATGGACACCCGCTTAGAAGCCCTCCGTTGCTCTCCAGGGCCACAGGTAAAGGCTGAGCATCTTCATCGGGCCTGTTCGGAAGGCTCTCCAAAGATTCTCCAGCTTCTTCCCTTGCTGGTGCCGCCGTACCTGCGCCTCCCACCTCGCTGCCATCGGTTGGCTCACAATACCCACCTGCTCCTCTGGTTTTGATTCCCCAGCTCCTGTCGTCCTCCATGTTTTGTCTGGAATGCCCATCCCTTTCTCTCCATCCTTCCAGATTATTACCGCCCGTCTCAGGACACATTCCCCCTGATCCCACAGGCCACGTGGGGCGGGTCCCGATTCGAGCTCCTGCTGCCGCCACGGCCTCCAGTCACTCAGCCCCTGCCCAGCCCTGCTGTGTGGGGCTCTGAGCTTTCCCTTCCACCCAGCGATGAGCTTATGGCGGTAGAACAGCTTCTTGCTCATCTTCTTACTGTGCTCATTGCCTGGCACACAGCAGGTGTTCATTAAGTGTTTGTTGAGGAATGAGTAGGTTCCTTTTGTTTCATTTAGGAGCTTTTCTGAATGTAAAGATGCTGAGATTATCAAACAGCCGGGTGGTCTTAGGTTAGGAACAGGGTACCTTTCTCCAGTTCCACTTTTCATTTGTCCGCCGTGTTTCTTAAGCATAAATTGAAACTGGAATGTAGTTACCTTCATTGTTTTATCTACTTGGGAATTTTTAGGAGCTGAAATAAGTAGGTTTTCCTTTGAGTTTTTTGTTGTTTTTAAAAAAATCCTCACCGGAGGATATTTTTTTCCATTGATTTTTGGTGCGAGTGAGAGGGGGATAGAGGAGGAGGAGAAGAGGGAAAGAGAGAGAAAGAGAGAGGTGAAGTGAAGTTCTCACCCAAAGGGATGGGAGACCAAATTAGATTTACTCATAGTGTTTTGTTATATAAAGGACATTTTATCTGAATGTATATAATATATAATTACGTAATTATACGTATAATCGGTCCAGGGGTCCAGGATAGCTTCCTGAACTTTTATTAATTTTAAAGCTGTATTTCCTGCTTTGAGGGTTCAGCTGTTGCCACATTATCGTATTAGGTCCCGTGAAATATGTAGAAACCTTGAGAAAGTACACTTTGGATGGGAGGCTAAATAGCGCCACCTTCTGTTCACTGTGAGAAGCACCATTGACTTTCAAGAGGCCATCTGTGTTGCTTCTTTGCTTCTAAAAGAAGGCTACCGATAAATTCTCCCAGGTTATAGGTGATCAACTACGTAAAATGTGAGCAGACTCCTAATCACAGGTTATCATAATAATAACTGTATAATAGTATTGGGGGTGTATTCCTTGCACTGTTTACAGAGTGCCTCTGCGGCGTGAGGTGAGCAGGCTTAACCTGAATTATTCCAGAAGGGGAATAGCCCTGGGGTTCAGGTAGCAGGCGGATGCTCACATGACCCTGGGAGTCGGTTTATTTCATGAGGCTCGCTGTAAAGGCCAAGCCAGTGGCTTTGGAAAATAATTATACGAAGAAACTCCCCCCCCTTAAAATACTTAAACATTTTAAAGCATGAATGTACGTAGTCTTAAAAATAACATTATTTTAATTTTTTTTTCTTGATTAAGGCCAAACCCTGTATTCCTGTAGCATGCCTGGGAGAAAGGGGACAGACAGCCTTTAGTGCATTGGAAGAGGGTGGCTGAGGGGCTGACGTGGTCCAGCTGATGTCACTCACATGAGCTACATCACGGAGCAGGACCTACTGTGGAAAGGGGACGTTCTGCCACCGGCTTACGTTTCACTTCTAAACGCTTGACTTCTGTTATTTAAATTACGAACCTCATGCAGCTTCTTAGTAACAGGAGCCTCTGAGGTATTGATTTTTTTTTCACTGAAACAAGAAATTATTTCCAGGACTGTTATTTCAGTGTAGGTTGAAATTTAATATAATTTAGTCCACATAGAAAGATGATCCTGGAGACGATGTGGGTAGGGACCGGCAGGGGAGGCCCCCATCACTTGCCACCTCTATCTTTCTGCTGTAACTTTTGCCCAGTTGGATACAGTCTTTCATTCACTTTAATTCTGCTGACTCAAACCTGCATAAACATTAACACTTCTCTGTACGTTGGTTTATTTTTCAAAAGATGGGATAATTGTGGAATATTATTTTGTAGTTTACCCTTTTCACTTAACATGTTAACATGTCACGGGCCAATTCCAAGTCTGTCCGTCTGTCTCTGTGGATAGATGATAGATACGTAGGTAGATAGATAGATAACCTATGTTTCTCTTAGTACTCTTAGTAGTCATTGTTCTATTGAGATATTCACAGATTTTCAGCTTTTTGTTATTATATAAAAAGCTGCAATAAATATTCTTGGACGTGCATCTTTATGTGCTGATACTTTTAATTGTGTCAGATTCTCGTAAACAGGAGACCTCGGTCAAAGAATATGTATGTTTTTGACTTGGCTTTTTAAACTTAGCTTTTTGAAAAGTATGTATTGATATCCTCTCAGTATAGCTTTGTGGCCCTGAAAACGGGTATTGTTTCTGGTGGTGAGTCCCTGGTGTGAGTTCCTTGCCGGGAACAGCCCCCTGTCCTCGGGGCAGAGGAAGACAATGGCCAGTGAACATGTTTTCTAGGATGGGATTACTCAGCCAGACAGCAGGTATTCTAGAAATCTGCACATTTCCGAGCTCAGGCAAGACCTGTCCCCTTCTTGACTTTAGTTAGGACGAGGGCAGAGTCTGTACTTAATAAATCTGAGAGACCATGGTCATTACACTGTTTGCACTGGGAAATCCTCACTTCTCAGATACAGAATTATGCTCATAAAAGTGGTCACAGCCCTTTAACAGGCCCCCAGGTTGCAGTAAGGTGGCCGGAGGACATGCCTCTGCAGACAGCGTCTGCACCCCCTCTCTTCGTTGTACTCAGTGGTTCCTGCTCGAGGCTTAACTGGCCGTCTCGGGGATTCTTGTGGGCCAATTAGAACGGTGCAGCCGTTCCTATTTGAGGTGTGCTTGCTGCAGCGTGAGGCTGGAGGATGTAATCATTTAACCCGCAGGGCCTCACACGGACAGCCGTGTCTGCCGGGACCCCCCTGCCGATCACAGGTGATAATGTTCGGGATTAGATCGGGGCAGGGAACTGCCAGAGGCAGTTTATCCGTAGAATGTGTATCCATAGAACGCTTCTTCCCAGCTCAGAAAATGTTCCCCATGTCGACACACGTATGTTGTCAGGCACAAGCTCAGCATGCGTGTCTGAACCGACACAGCTCAGTACAGTGTCCTGTGATCTAAAACCTGTCCCGTCTCCGCGCCTCATTGTGAATGTTGCTTGGGAGAGCCATGACACGCTCTGGCGGTTCCTGTCCTGGGTATTGCGGGTGACTGTTCTGTGTTGCCTACCGCTGCAGCTTAACGCCATGGCAAACCGCGCTGCCGGGAAAGGCTACGAGAATGAAGACAATTATTCCAACATCAAGTTCCAGTTCATCGGGATCGAGAACATCCACGTCATGAGGAACAGTCTGCAGAAGATGCTGGAAGGTAAGCCACCGCCTGCGCACAGCGTTGGGGGAAAAAAAAAATGCAGTTGAATGTTTCTGTGCCAAAACGGAACAAGGTAGTCTTTGCATGTTAAAATTGGGCCTCTACAAGGATGCTGTTTACACCGGTGGGTTACGTTGGGAAGCATATCCTGTTGCAGGGACTTTGTTTTAGCTTTTGTGTCGCGGGGACTTGGTTAGCAGGCAGGTACTCTCCCTCCTGGTAGTGGCTGATTCACATAAAGCAGCCCTGCGGTTAAAGCAGCAGCCCACGGCTCAGGAACAGGGAAGCGGGCCACACGCCGAATCCGACTGGCTGGCTGGCTGACGGGCCCGGAGATGGGAGGGTGCTGGGGGGCCCCCATCCCCGTTCTAAACAGCGGCAGCCCCGGCAGCGTCCCACAGCTAAACGACACCCACTCACCCCACGGTCACGGGCACCAGGAGACACACGCAGACGACCTACAGTAAAGCACATTACGGCGACAGATGATGTAACACCGAGGAACCATTCACGTGGCCAAACAAGCCGTAAGCTGATTAGCAGAAATTCTGCATTTCAAGCAAAACCAGCTGCGTTTACTGCCCGGGCTCCCTGTGAGCGCCAAGGCCCGAGGAGGAATCTGTTGGCACAGTCAGCACTCCTGGTTCTCGTGGGAACCGGAGCCGAGCGCCAAGGGAGGGTGTGTGTCCTGGGGACCCGGCAAGGCCGTGCGGGCCGTGCGGGGAAGCCCGGGACGTGGCGCTGAGCGCTGGGCCGCGGCTGTCTGAGCAGGACATGTGGTGTCCGGGACGAAGAAAGTGCTGAACGGTTTTGTCCAGGATGCATTTGCTCTTGGTGACTTAGGCGGCTCTCTGCTTAATTGGGACAAGCGGGTGTAGTGAGGCCGAAGGGTAGGGCTGGAGAGACGTGGGTGGCGCACAGGCCTGACTTCCATCCTCTCTCCTGGATTCCTCGGGTCATCTCGGTCACGGTGAGACCGTGAGCCATCTCTGGGGCTGTGTTGCCTGCTGGGAAAGGAGAGGGTTGGGCTGATTTCCAGGGGCCCTGCCAGCCGTGACTCCTGTGAATCTCCAGTGGGATGCCCCTGTTTGCAGACATTTTAACACTGAGCGTTTGAATGGTTAGAACTTCCTTCCTGCATCGGGAAACATCCCTGCCCCAGAGCCATCTCATCCGACCCCCAGGGAATTCGGGGAATCCCCATGTCAGGGCACGGTGACCTGGGCACGGCCCTCTGAGCTTCTCAGACCTCTGGGCAGCTTGGCTGTCCCTGTGCTTTTAAGGTTCAAAAATTGGACTTGGTTGGCCCTGCCATCGAAAGGGTGGTCTAACTGTAGTATGAAGAGTGTTCGTCATTATCAGATCATTGCTATTCTTTATATGTTTCTTGTTAAAAATTTTCATTTATTGACTTTTTAGAGAGAGAGTGGTAGGGAGGGAATGAGGGAGGGAAGGAGCGAGAGAGAGAGAGAGAGAGAGAGAGAGAGAGAGAGAGAGACATTGATTTGTTGTCCTGCTCACGTGTGCATTCATTGGTTGGTTCAGGTGTGTGCCCTGACCGGGGATGGAACCTGCAGCCTTGGGTTGTCAGGACGACCCTCTAACCACTGAGCCACCAGGGCCTCCTTTATGTTCTTCCTCTAGTGGTTCCATAAGCTGCCTTTTGAGAACTGACATTCTCTTTACAGAAAGTCGCTCCTAAGCGTGCATGACATACCACGTTGGCTTTCCCTTTGAAACGAGCGTTTTTTGGTTTCTTATTAGGAGCCTTTTCTCTAATGCCCAGGGCCCGGCTCGCTCAAGGACGTGCGCACTGAGCGGGTCCAGAGGGCAGCCTGCCCTCCGTTTCGTCAGGGACCGCGGCCCTGCATCACCTCCGCCCCGTGTCACTGCAGGGAGCAAGGACAGCTCTCTGGATGCCTGTCAGGACTCCACCAGTGTTTGTCCATCTGTTTCCCCGAGTAAATGATAAACCGCCGTGGAGCCTCAGCGCCGACGTGGTGCAATCCGCCACCTCGGGAGGCTCCCGCCTTCAGACAGCGGCCTTGGCCTCCGGGCCCCACAGCTGGTCCCGGTGGGAAGAGAAGTAGCATTTCACTCCTGGTCAGCCCCCTCCCCCCCCCCCCCCACCCACTGTTACTGGTGTTAGGACAGATTCTGAGGAGCCGAGGGCTGTTTGCATCCTGGCTGCAAGCCAGCTGTCTGTGAGCAAGAGCTGCAGGCTGTTTCACCAGAATCTGAAACCTGGACCAAGTGTGTGTCCTGTGTAAGGCCCTCCTAGCGCTGCTTGAACTTTGACGTTTGACCTATGAGTTCTATGCGCACCTCCCAACGCAACAGTAATGATGCCGCCTGTGTGTGCACAGAGTTTGTAACTTACTACGTGCTTTCCACAGGAGCTTCCCTTTCGATCAGATAGATCATGGTTTCTCCCTCAAATAAGAAAAGGATAGAGAACAGCCAGTAGAAGAGCCTGGGACAGGCCCTTCCCAAGGCTGAGGAAATTGTCATCCGACGGGACTGGATTAAAATCTCCTGGGCATCCTTGGCGTTGGGAGGAAATCAGCGGGGAGGCAGGGAGGGCTGCACATAGAACAACTTCACATCGGGGCTCCTGGAGGTCGGGCTACGCTGAACACCTCTGTGTAAACCGTGTTCAAGGCCGGCAGGTGTTTCTGGGGACGACAATGGCATCAACTTCGTTTTTCAGTCAACACGCTCGTGTTTTGGGTGTTGCCTAGAAAATTGCACTTCTCCCCCCAACAGTTTCATGCCTGGACTCTAGAATGTCGGGTAATCTTGGTGGCCATTGTGTTGTTCTGTGTAACTGACCGCTTATTCTTTGATTTACTCATTTAGCTAAAACTTGAGCCACTGGTATGCCCTCAGTTTTTCATGGAAACGCTCGTATTTGGTTTTCACTGCAATCGTGTGCAGTATATGGCGTTGTCTGCTGTTCATACATGAGGAGCCCGAGTCTCAGAAACGTGAGACAACTCAGGTGAAGGTAATTTTAAAGAGAGGCATGAGTAAGTTGAAACAAACAAACGTATAGGAAAACATTTAAACTGGCTCTGGTAATTTAAAAGACGGAACTTAAAACTTCCAGTTACCATTTTTTACTTAGTTTGTAAAAACGAAAATATGTGATAAAACTGGTACTTCACATATTTCTGGTGTCATTCAATTGGCTTAAAGAAACATATACAGAGACATACTGTATTTTTACCAGATTGCCTCCCCTTGGGGACTAATCCAAAATAATGGTTTTAAAAAAAGAAAGCCATCACATGCCTATTTTTATAATAGTGTTTTGTTTATAATAGTAGTTTGGAGGCCACAGGAATGTCTAATAATAGTAAACAGATTAAATAATTTTGCTCCATCTCTTGATAGAAAATTTTACATCCATTACAAATGATAAATGTTAAGAATATATGTGTACCTTGTAACATGGGAGAATGTGGATACTGTAAGTGAAAAATTCAGGCTGTAAAATTGTACGACTACTCTGATTTACTCCATGGTAAATCAGAAAGACTGGGAGAGAATGTCCAACAAAATAACTGTATCAGCATGGAAGGATGACAGGCCAATTTTTAATTTTTCCTTCTTTACTTACAAAACACTCTCTGTGGTTGGCTTATGACATTAAAAAACAAACAAACACAGTACACGTTATCTCCCAGGTTCTGTGAGTGAGGAGTCTGGCTTGTCTCATACAGGTTTTCCACTTCAAATGCACCCTTTGGCAAATCGGATTCACCCTTTTGCAAAGCAGATTTGCCTGCCAGAGGGTGCACTTGAAGAGGAAAACCTGTATGTAAAAGGGAACCGGGTCCCCCGCCCAGGTCCTGACAGGCTGCAGGTAAGGTGTCGGCCAGGCTGCGTCGTCATCTGGACACGTGGATGAGGAAGGGTCTGCTTCCAGGCTCATGCAGGATGTTGGCAGGGTTCCACTGAGGGTCCGGAGCTTGGTGGCTGTCGGGGGTGGGGGTGGGGGGGCACCCTTAGGTCCCAGGCTGCTGTTCCCTGCCTGTGCACTGCCAGAGCTGTCCACAGCACGCAGGCTGTCTTCAAGGCCTGCTTCTCTCGGGTTAGAGTTTGGTATACGACATTTAAAAAGATGTTTATATTCAGTTTTTTAGGAACACATCCTCCCCAGGATGACATCACAAAGCAGAACTCGAGCCTCGTACTTTCCATCACGTTACGGTGATCTTGGCTGATGTGTTGCTTCGATATTGCACAGGCTCACAAATACCCACCCTTCCTGGTCATGTTACGTTTATGGAGTGATTTACTGATTGATCTGTTTGATATTTTAAGGTATATCTACTCAAGTAATCTATATTGCAATCTTCTTAATATTCCCATTTTACGGATGAGGAAATTGAGGCCAAGAGGCTAAGGGACTTGTGAAGCTCACGACAGTAAGTGGTAGAACCAAGGTTTTCACCTGATTGGTGTGAATCCAGACGCCACACTCTTCACCGTTTGGCTTTATGGCCTCCCCAGGTAGTGGGCTGGGTAGGAGGGACCCTGACCCACCTGTTTAAGATCTGCGTTTGGGTTCTGCCCTCGTCTCACGTGGTCACGCCTCATTTCCTGTATTTGGAAAACAATGTAAGGAGTATAGCAAGCTGTCTAACTCACAGACTTATTAAAAAGTTTCCTCGCAAACCAAAAAGTGCTCTCCTATGGAAGGCGCGTTATGCTTTCTCTTGGGAAGCCATACTGCACTTTAAAACAAGCCCTGCACGCAGTGGGTGAGGGAATGGCTGTAGATTAGTTCGGCCAGGCATGCATCTGGTAGGTCTGTGCTTTCCTGCGGGCGACTCTCCTTAATTCCTTCATTCAAGAGACGTGGGGGAAGCAGCACGTTTCCCAGGCATGGAAGTGCTTGCCTTGTGACATGGCCCGTCTCCACTCAGCACAAGTTCATAAAAGAAAATGTAATAAACCACATGTCGGCCGTGTGGGCGGTTCCTCGGCAAGTTGTTCGGCAGAGAGGCCAGCCTCAGCCTGCTGACCATCGGTGGGAGTGGGTCCTGAGCCAGGAACAGAGGCCCAGTGTCCACTCGGCAATGGGGGCCGTCCCACAGGGGAGGCGCCAGGCAGCTCCGACGGAAGGACAAGCAGATCCGATGGAGAGATTGAGCTGCTTTTGTCCTGTGCCCTGGCGTGGTGGGCGCTGACTGTGGAGAGGTTTTGTGGCCCCGCGATCGTATCGGATCTGTGCTTCTGTGGGACGGTTCTGAGGCCTGATTGTTCCGAAAGCCATTGGATGTAGACGCGGTGGGTGAAGGCAGAGAACTTCCAGTTCGTCATGGGAGGCACCCTGCAGTGGGTGCTAGTCATGCCCCACCTCGCTCTGGGCTCCCTGCCAGCCTGTGGGTGCACCAAGGTCTGGAAGGGGGTCCCTGACATACCCAGCTTCAAGGTTTCCATGACACATTTCTCTCTGCGCAGAGAGTCAGGGTTGTGGCTGTCAGTTCGGATGGCCATTGTGTTTGATACTTTCTTCATCTCTTGACTTTGTGTGAGGTGATGCCTCGTTCTACCTGGAAGAAATGGAGGAGTTCAACCCACTGTAGATCATTCATATTTAAGTTTTTCATTTTAAAGTGTTTCTGGTACGTTACTACAAGTTTATACCATGAAACTCTACCAGAGATGAGCTCATGAAAGGTTATAGAAGGGTTCATCTTTTTTTTAAGTTCTCTGTTTTTCGACTTTTGACCATTGTTAATTTCCTCAGATTACTGACCTATTAGATGAGACAGTCAATAGGACCTGGCTGAACCTCTGGTCGTTACCTTACAGACTTAGCAACATGGCGTGGGCTGCCACGCAGAAAACCCACCTTCCCATGAGAGTGGAACTAGAGAGCTTCACATAGCAGTAACAGCTGTAAGACTTTTTAATGAGTGTTCTGCTAGCCAGGGGTGGGGAACCTTTTCTCTGCCAAGGGCCATTTGGATATTTATAACATCATCCACTTAATATAATTCACTTAACACATTGCGAGAATTCCCGCTCCATGTTACATACTGTTTTACAAAGTATCATACTTTACAAAGATATTAGCTTGTAAGAACATGTAATAAGTAACTTCAAAATGCAACGGGTAATTTTAAAGCGTACCTTTAACATTTACGTAAAACGTTTTTTGTACCCGTTCAATAGAAACTTATCTGGCCACTGGGTAAAGTTAGCAATAAAACTACTGGACCGCAATGTGTTAATATAAATGTATGAATTTATGTTGCTATGAAAAAAGCTTCTAGATTTATTGAATTTCCAGTCCCACCTGCGGTTGCCTTGGCAGGGCCAGACCTAATGATTTTGAGGGCCTTATAAGGCCCACAGGCTGGATGTCCCCCGCCCGTGCTAGACCAACAGTTCTGTCCTATCAGGATTCACTTCGGCCTGGAATCGAACCGTGACCTCCTGGTTCATAGGTCGATGCTCACCCACTGAGCCACACAGGCCAGGCCATCAATAATCTCGTAAGCACTGAGGGACAGAGGAGAGAGCGTGCCCGTTTGGATGTATGTGCTGCGGAATGGATTCCAGCGCAGTTATTTACTGGCTGTGTAACCATGGATGACTTAGTGACTCTTTTAAGCCACCCTTTCCAATTGGAAAATTGGGAGTACATAATACCCTGTGGTAGATAATTCATGAGACTACCAGGCACAATGCCTGCTTACAGTGAGCACTTCGTAAGTAGGAGCTGCCATAGTAACGTCAGACATCCGCCTGCTCATCAGACAGTGACTGAGTCTATGTGCTAAGTCTGTCATTAGGTAGTAGAATGCTTCATTCAGTAATACAAAGTGAAGTACTGGTTTTGCTAGAGCAACAGTCAGGCAGGAAGAGAAGGTGGCGTTCGCTAATAGTGAGGCCACCGGGGGCCATCCCTGGTCAGTCGGGTGGTTGAACGTTTTCACTGTGAGTCAGAGCCGCAGACTTCATCTCCCGGTGACACTATCCAAGGAGAGGATGGCAACAAACAGCGCGATCTAATGAGAACAGTGGCTGTTTTTATCCTGATTCTGCTTTATCTTGATGTTCACTGGGGCCATCCAAAGATGCATTTAAAAATGTACCCCCTCGGAATGAATGATTGCTTTGTGTTTTGTTCATTGGGACAGCTAGTTTGGGATACCTGGGACATTGACGAAAGGGGTGCTTAGAAGAAAGTGTCTCCTGTGAGACTAAAGATAGACGCGATTAATCGTGGTGACAAGGTGAGCTGTGCTTCCCTGAGGCAGGGGTTGGGATTTAGCAGTTTCGTACTTGCTTGCCGGTGACAATAGTCTGCGCTTTGAGGAGCGTGTGGGTCTGGCAGCGGTCCAGCTGATGAGCTAGCATGGAGTGATCCCTCCTGCTCCGTCCCTGCGCGTGCTGCTGTTCCACTTGGGTTAGCTGCTGCCAACATCTTAATCCTCCGTTGCCGGGAGCCGGTCCGTCCTTGCTGTTTCAAGGGACCTGGAATATATGGCATACTGTTCTTAATATGTTTGCTCACCTTCTTGGCACTATGTGTTTTAACCAAGGTCACCTCTCTGAGAAAGGTTGTTTCCCCAGGTAGGGATTTTCCCCTGAAGTTAGGGAGGGAATAAAACCCCTTAACTAAGTGCCAGGAGGGTAATTAATCACTTTAACTACGAACAATCATGCTTAAGCTACATAATCTTTACTCCCTGGAATGGAGATAAGAAACGCCCTAACATTTGGAATAGAGATAGATAGGATTGGAATCAACTGGTATAAATACAGATGTAACAAGACAACAGGACAGAGAACCTAGACATGGCAAAAGATCCTGGACAGAAACTAGAGACAGAACCTAGAGACAGAACCTAGACTCAGAACCTAGACACAGAACCTAGAGACAGAAGAACTTCGCTGGAGAGAAAATGGCAAAAGATCCTGGACTGAACCTGACTACAGAAATTGGCAAGAGAACCTGACTAGAACCTGGTGACTGAACCTGGCTGGAGAACCTAGCAAGAGAACATGAACACACAACCTGGCTGGAGATCCTAACCAGAACTTCGCTGGAGATCCTGACCAGAACTTGGCTAGAGATCCTGGCTAGGCTGCTGATCAACTGAATGCTATCTCCGTGTCCTTCCTTCTTCGCTGACTCCGTCTACGCCTTGGGGAACCCCTGGACCTGCTGGGGTTGGACCCCAGCATATGGCACCCAAACAGGGACCCCTAGGTAAGTGCCCCGCACTCGGGACGGATAGGACTCCACCATAGGAAGAGGGTGGATAGTCTTCGCCGACTCCGTCCACACCTTTGGGAATCCCTGGAACAGGATTCCCCTAGGTAAGCCCCCCCCCCCTTGAAAACCGCCACGCTCGGCACGGATAGGACTCCACCAGGGTACTGCAGACCCCCCTATAGAGGATAAGTAGGGTAAGAAGGTGGATAGTACAGAACTTAGATTGAGAAGATGTGCCATACTGAGTCCAAAGAAAGAAGACTCTGTATTGATTCTTAGATTGAGAAGATGTGCCATACTGAGTTCAAAGAAAAAAGACTCTGTATTGATCTTTAGATTAAGAAGATGTGCCATACTGAGTCTAAAGAAAAAAGACTCTGTATTGATCTTTTAACATATATGCTTGCTAGCAGAGGAATTAAGGTTACTCCCAGTCAGACAATGTTTTATACAAGAAGTATGTCCATGCTTTTCTGAGGAAGGAAAGGTAAATGTAGAGGCATGGGAGAAGGTAGGCCCAAGGAGCCTTATGCTTAACCCCACTGCAGCCTTTCCACCCCGGGAAAGTGCAGGATTGGCAAGCTCTCCCTGGGGTGATAGATCAGGACTCAGGTAATAGCAGAAAGCGCCAATCCTACTCTTAAAATGGATACAAGAGAGCATTTGAGGTTTTTCTTTTTAATGCCTGCTTTTAAAAAATAAAAAAGGGGGAATTTGCCGGGAGCCGGTCCATCCTTGCTATTTCAAGGGACCTGGCATATATGGCAGACTGTTCTTAATATGTTTGCTCCCCTTAGCGCTGTGTGTTTTAACCAAGGTCACCTCTCCGAGAAAGGTTGTTTCCCCAGGTAGGGATTTTTCCCTGAAGTCAGGGAGGGGATAAAACCCCTTAACTAAGTGCCAGGCGGGTAATTAATCACTTTAACTATGAACAATCATGCTTAAGCTACATAATCTTTACTCCCTGGAATGGAGATAAGAAACGCCCTAACCTTTGTAATAGAGATTGATAGGATTGAATCAACTGGTATAAATACAGATGTAACAAAACAGCAAGACACAGAACTTAGAACACAGAACTTAGAACACAGAACTTAGAACACAGAACTTAGAAGTCAGAACTCAGAAGACAGAACCTACACAGAACCTAGAGACAGAAGAACTTCGCTGGAGAGAACATGGCAAAAGATCCTGGACTGAACCTGACTACAGAAATTGGCAAGAGAACCTGACTAGAACCTGGTGACTGAACCTGCCTGGAGAACCTGGCTGGAGAACCTAGCGAGGGAACATGGCTACAGAACCTGGCTGGAGCTCCGAAGCAGAACTTCTCTGGAGATCCAGACCAGAACTTGGCTGGAGATCCTGGCTGGAGATCCTGGCTAGGCTGCTGATCAACTGAACGCTGTCTCCGTGCCATTCCTTCTTCGCCGACTCCGTCCACACCTTTGGGGATCCCTGGACCTGTTGGGGCTGGACCCCAGCACTCCGTGATTCCGGGCCTTCCTCCCAGAGGCTACCACTGGTATTTTATATCCACCCAACTCCCTAGCCTCTCAACGTGCTCTCCCAGTCCAGACGTCCCTGTTCCATCTGCTTCAAGTTTCCCATTCAGACTCCATCATTCCTTACGCCCTGCCTGCAACTCAGCTCCTGGTCATCCTCGCTCAGTTTGTGTACTGACTTATTCTGTTTGTGGTGAAAATACTATGGGAATCAGAGTCAGGGGAACTCGATCGCTACCACAGTGCCCCTGCGGGGCCCCGTGTCTGAGCCCTTGCCGCCTCTGTACCCTGCGATAACCATTTGCACTGTAGGTGGGAGGGTGTGGGGGGTCACTCAGAGGAAACCAGCAAGACCCAAGCCTTCCCTATGGCAAATGTAATGTAAATGGACACGTGTATTTTTTTATTTATTTGCCGCAAACCGTGTCTTTAGATTCAGAATTCATGTGCAAAACGAATCCATGCTGATAGAGCATTGTTCTGTGAACCTGCTGCTTTCAGTGGTTCTCAACCTTCCTAACGCCGCGGCCCTTTAATACAGTCCCTCATGTTGTGGTGACCCCCCACCATAAAATTATTTTCGTTGCTACTTCATAACTGTAATGTTGCTGCTGTTATGAATCGTAATGCAAATTATCTGATAGGCAGGATGTATTTTCAGGGGTCGTGACCCACAGGTGGAGAACCGCTTCAGGCCAGTGGTAATTAGCATTAGAACGTGTGTGTGTGTGTGTGTGTGTGTGTGTGTGTGTGTGTGTATGCATGCATTTACACACAGATGTGTTTATTAGTAGCCATTACACTCTGTGCACTTATGTGTGTGTGTATTTTCTATGCTACTGATTCAGGCAGTGCTAGCAAACGAATAAGAATGTAGGCTTGATTGAACCTTACCATTCTATGTTATTGTCAAGTTCTTTAAAAGAAAACAAAGTTATACAAAAATGGCCTCATGGCATTCTTGTATTCAGATTCCAGAAAACAGCAGCATGAACAAAGCTGGTGTTGTTTTAAAGAATAATCACTGAAAGGTCTCTAAACAGGGGGCCCATGTGGGCTGAGAAGGGCAGGGACAAGAACACCACTCACATCAATCACAGTTGCTGCTAACATCTTAATCCTCTGAGATCCCCAGCCAATTCACTGCAGGGCTCAGGCGTTTCTTCTGTCGCCATGTGGGCGAGTAAAATATGGGGCAGGGGGGCTGTGAACCAGGCTAACCACGCATTGCCATTTTTCAAGGCCATAATTAAGTCCTCTTTGCGTGGTTCCACCTGCGGGGATGGTCAGGGAAGGGAGATGGCTATCGTTTTGCTGGTGCTTTGAAGACCATTTCACTTGATTCTAAAATGTGAAGGGGACAAACCTCACTTCAGCAGAAGCCCTGGCAGTGTGCCACGCCTGGGAATGAAGGGAGGGCCAGGTACATGCCAGCTCTGACCTTAGGAGACAAGACAGACATCCCCAGGGTTCGAATAGGGACTGTCCCTCCCCGACCCCCAACACCTGTAGAGGAAGGGACGCGATTGGTGCAGGAAATGCCTAAGGACGATCGTCAGGCTTATTTCCTTCCAAGTAAGTTTCACATTTCCTCGGTTTCCTGAATAACACACGTATATTTTAGTGTTGCCTGTACATGTGTACGGAATAAGTTGCCCTGTTTTGTAAAACAAATATTGGGCCTGGGCACGAAGCACAGCTCTCTAATCGGTGGCATATGCCTGTGATGTCAGCTGAAATGGACTTCGTTCAGCAAAATGGTTTGTAAATATTGGTTTGGGTTTGGCAACAAGAGTGAACAAATCAGTATTTCTGCCTTATCCTGAGTTTATCCAAACAAACCCACCAGCTTTATATTTAAACACTGAAGCACTAATTGTTCCAGTCTCAAGTGTACCCCATCTGTCCCTGCGTATTAGTCACCTGCAGAGCTGTTTGCTGTTAACGCTCACTCAGCGTTTCGGACACACACTCCCCCTCCGTGGTGACCTCGCTTGAAAACCTGGCGAGGTTATTTTACTTCTCGTGCACAGTTTCCGTGTTCCTGAAAGCAGAAATGTTGAACCAGGAGCCGCTCGCGGTGTGGGAAGAGAGGGGGGGCTGTGGGCCCCGCAGCCGGCCTGGGACATTGTCTCCGGCAGGAAGTGTTAGGCCAGTGATGGCGAACCTATGACACCCGTGTCAGAGGTGACACGCGAACTCATTTTTTGGGTTGATTTTTCTTGTTAAATGGTATTTAAATATATAAAATAAATATCAAAAACATAAATCTCTGTTTTACTATGGTTGCAAAGATCAAAAAATGTCTATATGTGACACGGCACCAGAGTTAAGTTAGGGTTTTTCAAAATGCTGACACGCCGAGCTCAAAAGGTTCGCCGTCACGGTGTTAGGGCCTTGTTCTGCGAGCTGACACCCAGACTTACTTTAGGCAGGGCCGGCTCCAGGTTAGGCGGGAAGCCTGGTGTCTTTATGTCTAACTTGCCGTCATTTCCCTGCCTTGTGGGGAAGCAAAGGTGAACAGGATCATTTGTTCTTGGGCTGAGCTAAGAGCTTAGCTGCCAGATATCCCTCAGGCTCCCCGGTTGAGTTTTAAGAGGCGAGAATGCCAACTCACCGCCCTGTCCTAACAACCATAACAACCGGGAAGTTTGTCCTGCTGGGTGTTTGCCAGAGAAGGTTCCTGTGGGCGATGGGCGGGACCAGTGGAGCCCTGAGGCTGCCTGTGGTGGAATGTGTATGCTTAGGATTAAGCACGGGTCATGGCCTGGGGTTAGCCAGGGGTGGGCAAACTTTTTGACTCGAGGGCCACAATGAGTTCTTAAACTGGACCAGAGGGCCGGAACAAAAGCATGGATGGAGTGTTTGTGTGAACTAATATAAAATCAAAGTAAACATCATTACATAAAAGGGTACAGTCTTTTTTTTCCCAATAGTTTTATTCATTTCAAACGGGCCCACGGCTGGAGTTAGGCAGAAAGACCAACAGCAGGCGCCCAGGGAGTGGGGCTCGCAGAGGAGCTGGTTTTGTGCCTCCCGCTGGGTGGCGTGGGCAGGCAGAGGGGGCCCTGGCAGGACTGCTGCGCTGCCCCCAGGCCAGATCGCTGCTCCCAGGCCAGATCTCTGCAGGGCCGGCTGGGAGGGCAGGGTTGTCTGCTTTCACGGGGCAGCAGATCCAGCGGTCTGTCTTCAGACTGGGCACCCCCACCCTGAGCTCAGGGGCAGATCAGAGGCAGGTCTGCCCCATGGCTTTCTGGGAATCTGCTCCCGGAGCATCACCGACGTAGACTCCTCCCGGAACTACGACGCCAGCCTGGCATGCTGCTCCGTCCAGGAGCCTGCTGGCCTTTGCCACCTCTCCTTCCTGATCTCGCCTTTGCCACCTTACACAAGACCAGCGCGCCCTTTCCCACACCTTCCATCCTATTACCGCCCATTACCCGTGTGCATGAGCTGTTACCGCCCCCACGTTACAGCTGAGGAAACAGGTCCAGGGAGACTAACTTGTCCGAGCGCACACACAGGCATGGAAGTAGGGGAGGCACAGAAACCGGCTTGGGAATGTTATCAAACCTGAGGGAAGAGGCAGGATGGCACGGAAACAGGCCATTTAGTTGGAACATTCTTTTCTTTTCTTTTTTCTTTCATCGGAAGCAACTGTGGCCAGTCTGTGTCTGTTACACTGCTTTCTCCTTTTTTGTGTTTATTTCAAAACAACACATGTAAACGACAGACCCCATAACCTTGGAAACGGCCTGCTGAGTGCCTGGGCCACAGGCTGACCCAGAGCAGTAGGTCCTGTGCACGTCTGTCTGTCTGTCAGGGGCTGCAGCCGGGCACCTCTGCCTGCACCGGTATGCTTGCTGTATACGCTGGCCCTCATTACCATGGTTATCCTCAGGTACCTTTATATTGTTTGTGTATGCATTAAAATTTACATACATATTCTAAGTAGCCTTTCACAACATTTTTATTCCACATTTTCTCTTTGCGACATCCATATGATGTAATCTCACTCCTCTGACAGCTGTGTAATATTCCACTCCATGAACGTATCTCATCGTTTACCCCATCCTGCCGGCGATGGTGGGGAGGGGCAGCACCCACACCTCAGACAAAGGGGCCGTGCTCCCAGCCAGAGGGCACTCCGGTAGCCAGCGCGCAGTGGGTCTCTGGAGCGGTGCTTCCGCTCCAGGCGGGCGTTTGGAAGGGAGATGGGAATCTTGCCTAAAGGAGATGTAGGCAGCATGGTTTTCTTAAGTAGGGCCTTCTGCTGGGAATCTCCGTTATTTCCTTCATCACTGCTGGCGTCTGACTCGGAACTTACTGCCTGTCCTTTATTGGTGGCTATTGTGTTGGGGGAAGTACGAGTGAACCTCATATCTGGCATATTTTAGGGAAGGATATCTGATAAACATGGTCATTAATGTTTACTGTGTATTCCAGATGCACACAGTTGACTCTGGGAGTTAAAGTTGGAAGGGTACTTAGACATCATTTCGTACACCTTCCCCGTTTGTAACATGAAGAAATCGGGGCTGGGAGAGCTGAGTGCCGTGTGCAAGATTAAACAGCAAGTCACTGACAGGGTTGCGAGTAGGAACAGGGTCCCTGCTGCCTGCATCACAGAAGACAATACACTCAACCAAATCCGATGGAACATTATTTAATTTTCAGTGGCTGGTTGATAGGGTTTCTCAAAGGGCTTTATAAAACCCATAAATATGTCACTGGAATGTAATATTTGTGGTATGTAGTCAAAACACTAGCTCTACAGCTTTTTCCTGCTTTATGTTAATGAAAAGATTAGCTTGTGCTGATATCTTGAAGTGCTTATACACCTTAGCTATGTAATATAGACATCACTGGGATCCTGGGTTTTCTTCATTTTCAAAGGGAAAAGCCCTAACTGAGGTTCTTGAAGCAGTTCCAAAGTCCACTCACTGTCTCATTTTTAAGTCCACACGCTTTACTCCCACTGGGTAGGGGTTGTTGGCAAAAGTTGTCCGATCACGTCCATGGAAGACTTTCAGGACAGCTGCTGTTTCTACAGTGGTCCCAGCTGCAGTCGTTGGCGGGTGCGTTCTAACTGGAAAGTGCTGGGGCCCGTCATGGGACTGTTTCCTCCATCGCCCTCTTGCCGCATGCTGTGGAGGGACCCGTTTTCAGTGCTAAGAGGGTAAATAGATCCCGGCTGGACCTTCACTATGGTAATATTCCAGGATTTTCATTGTCAGGGTCTAATCTCTACTTATAATACTTTTAAACTTGCACAACATCCCCCAGGGCCAAAAGAAATAGAAGCCTGACTTGAAATGGTTTCATAGAATCAAGGAAGTCTGGGCATTTACCTGGACGTAAGTCTTCTGGAAAATACTACAGTGAAGGAATTGTTAAACTCCCGACAACATGATCACCTGTAAACGGGAGTGCCTTTATTTGGCTTTTATAACATACTTTATCTTGCAGTGTGTGAACTGAAGTCTCCCTCCATGAGCGACTTTCTGTGGGGACTGGAGAACTCTGGCTGGTTAAGGCACATCAAGGCCATCATGGACGCAGGAACTTTCATTGCCAAGGTACGTGAGGGCAGAGAAAGGAAGCGAAGGGGCAGACCAGCCAGCACGCTCCGCTGCCCTGCACGTGGCTATGATGCCGGAGAGGGGGGCTGCTGTGCACGCCTCCAAGTTCACCGGCCGGAGATGGGATTTTGTGAGAGAGGTCAGTGCTCAGGTAGTTTATGTCAGCACGACAGTCAAGTGGTAAAAGATTTGCAGAATATCCTCTGCAGTCAGGCCTTGTCCTGGGTGGAGGAAATAATTCTTTGTACAGGCGAGTGCGTCCACTGCAGGGACGCAGGCCCTTTGTTGGATAATGCATTTATTCGGCAGATGTTCACTTGGCGCCCGCACTGCACTTGCCTAGGTGCCGAGCAGGCAGTGTGCAATAAACCAATCTCCTCACGGAGCTGACCTTCTGGGGTGCGAGACCAAAAATGAGCAAAGGGAGAGTTTCAGGCAGTGATGAGTGCCGTGACAAAACCTCCCTTTCCCAGTCTGCTTCCTGTCAAGATGCTCAGCTAAAATTCTGCGTGTGTATTTGTGATAGCAAATAGAAATTCTTTCCGTAGCAAACTTGCTATTATTTTTACCTTTGTTTCTCCCTTCCCCCAACCCTGGATCCATTACTGGATCCATTGCTTGGCTCTTATCCTCTTATCTCTGATTTCATAGTTTTACCATTTTTTTATTTTTGTCTTTTCCTTTTGAAAAAAGGCAAAGGCCAATAGGAAACCCATAATTTCAATAAGGGAAAGGCTTAAGGTGGAAACCCAGAGAGGAAGGGGGCGGGGTGTCAAAGGTGGGCTGGGCGGTGTCTCAGAGGTGTTTGTCCAGCACGTGGTATGGGCTGTGTAGTGCACATGCTCAGCCGAGGTGGCCTCGTGGTCGCTTCTGGATCGAGTGTCCTGGGAAGGGAAGCTTTGGCCACCAGCCTCATCCGTCCAATGAGGGTGTGAACACTCAATGAATGAAGTCACTGGCACTTCCGTCCGTGTCTGCGAGTACGAAACTGAACCTCGTCCTGATGCGATGTCCCGTGTTTACGGCCATTCCCTGTGGGCTCTGCTGACCCTGTTTTCCAGGCAGTCGCAGAGGAAGGGGCGAGCGTGCTTGTGCACTGCTCCGACGGCTGGGACAGGACCGCGCAGGTGTGCTCCGTGGCCAGCCTCCTGCTGGACCCGCACTACCGGACCCTGAAGGGCTTCATGGTGAGTCGGCCGCCGGGCCCCTTTCCCACGCAGGGTCCTGAATGTAACCATGAGCAATTTTTTTTTTCCTCATCAACATTATTTTTCTCTTAGATCAGCAAGATGAATTAAAGGAGAAATAGGCTTAAAGGGGTAAATGTCCAAGATGTTGGAACAAAAACCACCAATGCTATTCAATGTGAATTTAGGGGCTAATATGAAATACATTCAGTAGTTTGTAAAATAGTATACACAGCATTTGCTCATAGGAATTTCAAGTTTGAAGTAGTGTGAATATAACAAAAATTCAAATTTTTAAAAATTGGAGATAATCTATATAGAGCAGCGGTTCTCAACCTGTGGGTCGCAACCCCTTTGGCGGTCAAACAACCCTTTCACAGGGGTCACCTAAGACCATCCTGCATATCAGATATTTACATTACGATTCATAACAGTAGCAACATTACAAAAATAATTTTATGGTTGAGTCACAACATGAGGAACTGTATTGAAAGGGCCAGAAGGTTGAGAACCACTGATACAGAGCATGCACAAAAGTCCTTGAGAGGAAAAACTGTTTTGTTTTCACTTACTGCTTTTGTTTAAGCATTCCTTTACAGCTCTGGATGACAGTATTGAAAACCTGTTTACGTGGCCTCTGCTGAAACTGCGCACGTCCTCTTAGATTCTGCACGCTTTGGGTATCAGAATGTGACACGCTGCTTTCAACTGCAGAATGTGTGTATAGTTGCCTGCAGTGGAGTCGCTTTGACCACACTGGACCATTCTCTTAAAATGACTGCAGAGACCTGCTAGCGACTGAGTCTGCTTCCTGCCTCCTGCCCGTGGTTTGGTGGGAAGTGCCCTGAATCCGTGGCAGGGACAGATGCTGACAGACGAGCCATGTGGGTGTCTTTATGAGGATATTAGTTGACACTCGGGGACAAAAGAGGCAGGTTTCCTTTCTCGGGCTTTTTCTTTTTCAAAGTGTCAGCGAACACACCTCCCATCTCAGCTCCTCCCTGCGCTGAGCTCAGAGGGCTGGACCCCTTCGTTTACACTTGGACAGTGGAGGGATTCTGAAACACAACCCCCAGAGGGCCTCTCCTTCACACCATCCTTCGTCACCACCGGCCTTTCCGATTGTCCCACTGCATTTGCGCGCTGTCAAGGACAAACTTCAACCACTCCATACTTTTTAAGGGGAACCTCTGGCCAGCTTAGAGCATTGGTGATATTGATGGGATTCTTCTGTATCATTTACAATTTTTAAAAAAATATCAAGAAAATTTGAAACTCCTATTACCCCCTCACTGCAAAGCAGGGCTGAAGCTCCTACCGTGCCCCCATTATTTTAGAATGCTTCTAATCCACAGGCAAGATCTCTGGATTTTACAGTCTTCCTAAGCAGAGTAAAGTCCACTGGAAAACATTCCAGGTTGTTCCTTGTAAGAAGGTTGGTTCTGGTTGAGATGGGCTTTGGTGTAGAGCTAGGTTATGAGGTGGAAGCACCAATTCCTAGTAGTGTGATCTTAGGTGAGGATCTAACCCCCAATCAGTTCCCCTTTCTGCAGAGAGAGGCTGATAATACCTACCCTACAGTGAAATGAGATCATGTAAGCAGCAGTATGAGCTGTGACTCATAGCACTCAGTGGGTGGTGACACTAACATTTTCATATACCGATTCCCATTTGTTTTTCCTATGGATGACCTTCAGCTTTGCCCTTCCGATACGCACCTCTGTACTGGTGGGCAATGAGAGCTCACTCATTTGCAGGTTACCCAAGTAGAGTGACTTCTACTCCAAGAACCTCTGAATCCTGGTGACCTCTTATTTTTCCTGGTTTGCTTCCCTCCATGATATTTATGTTCTTTCTTGTGTAGGTATTAATTGAAAAGGACTGGATCTCCTTTGGCCATAAGTTTAATCACAGGTAAGAAATATTTTAAAATCTGTTTTAAATGCTTAGGATTAAAAAATTATGTTTAAGTTCTCAATTAACTGGGGGAAATAGCCTTATATGTTTAAGTGTCTTTGTGTATCTTCATCAAAAAGTTAAAATTTCATTGTGCACCTTGTATCACAGATAAATGAAGTTCTGAGTCCTGATGAGAACGAATGCTGACTATTCCATTTCTCAAGTGCAGACATGCACTCTAAGTTGCAAGCTGTGAAAGGTGGTGGAAGTCTTCTTTGATCTTTCACTGAGGGAGGCCATTTGGGTTGTCCTGAGGCACTTGTGTCCTGGGTGACGTCTCTGGGGAGGAACTGCACGTACAGTGGCCGAGGCTTTGCAGCCAGATGCAGACTGTGGCATTTACCAGCTGCGTGGCCTTGGGTGTCTGTCCCCTGAGCGCTGGCATCCCATCCGTGAAACGGGGCTACCCTCCCTATTCCACAGCTGATAGCAAGGGTTTTTAGAAAGTTTACATAACTAGCCTAACTCCTTCCTGGCCCGTATATGAGGCTTTCAGATACACAGAAGCTACTGTTTTTGGAGACCCCAGCCGCATTTTGTTAGTGTGGATGATAATGCCTGACTTGTGTTCTCTAACCTCCAAAATGTTCAATGTTATAGCTGGTGCACGCTAGCCCTTTGTGTTAAAGTTTAAATTTAGGCAGCGTGCTAATAATTTAATTAGGTACTTACTTTTCCAGGAAAGCAAAATGATTCCATTTTACAAATGAATTAAAGCCTCCAAACAATTAAGTAACCTTCTTAAGATCATTATCATCATCAGTTTTGGGGTTCTGACTATATGTGCTAAGCAGTTAAAATCTCTGAGATAGAGGACATACGGACAGAAGGAACTGGGAAATGCTGAAGACTAGATGGATCACTGTTTTATGAGGAAAGAGTATATTCGGCAATCCTATTTAAAGCTATCATTTTTTTTTAGGTGAGTAGAACTGAAACTCTTAAGAAGTTTCCAGACAATTTCTAATGTTTCCATTCTCGAAAAAAACTAAACCAATCCTTACTCATTTCTATTCCTCAAGTGGATCACTCATTTTGAGATGAGGTTCTAAGTTATTTTATACCTGATGGCAGTCAAATTACCCTTTTGTATTCTTTCTGAAATTCATACAGCACTGTAAGAGACTAGTCTTTATTTAGATTCTGATCTCTTGAAAGTTTCAAGATTCTCTGATATACTCTTGAAAAACAAAGATATGATAGAAAGGTATATTAGAATCTGTGGTCACGTGGAAATTATATGCTGTTTTAGTACTGTTCTAGAAACAGAAATATCCCTAGAGCAGTGGTTCTCAACCTTCTGGCCCTTTAAATACAGTTCCTCATGTTGTGACCCAAACATAAAATTATTTTCGTGGCTACTTCATAACTGTCATGTTGCTACTGTTATGAATCGTAATGTAAATATCTGATATGCAGGATGGTCTTAGGCGACCCCTGTGAAAGGGTCGTTCGATCGCCAAAGGGGTCGCGACCCACAGGTTGAGAACCGATGCCCTAGAGACTTGGGAAACCACAATTTTTTAAAAAGTTGCCTTTACTTATTCCTTCCCCCCGAAACAACGCAAAAGTGCAAAACTCTAAAGTTGCTTAGATAATTCTTCACTAATTGAAACAAAGTGAAGGTTTATTCAAAAGTTCTAACGTGCCCTTCCCCCCCCCCAATATATTTTTATTGATTTCAGAGAGGAAGGGAGAGAGAGAAACAACGATGAGAGA
This sequence comes from Myotis daubentonii, assembly GCF_963259705.1. Lineage (NCBI taxonomy): Eukaryota > Metazoa > Chordata > Mammalia > Chiroptera > Vespertilionidae > Myotis > Myotis daubentonii. The sequence goes on along the minus strand of NC_081841.1, from coordinate 209,943,575 downwards.
GAATCACTGATCAGCTGCCTCCTGCACGCCCCTTACTGGGGATTGAGCCCACAACCCAGGCATGTGCCCTGACTGGGATCGAACAGTGGTTCATAAATTGAGGCTCAACCATTGAGCCACACCAGCCAGTCTTTAGTGTATTTTAAAATTTAATGTACTTTTAACGTGTTTCCCTTCTTTACCCAAATCTTCACTACTAAGTTTCTCCTGAAATTGAAATTTTAATTTATTTTTCCCCCACTTCTTTGCATTTTGGATTTATAAGCTAAGATTTACTTAGGAACTAGGGTTGCTTTTGTTGGTTGTTTTTGTATTTATAACTTTCTAATTAAAAAAGCAAACAAAATAACTGGCTATAAAACTTTCCTAATACTTTATTTTATAGATATGGCAACCTAGACGGTGATCCAAAAGAAATCTCTCCAGTTATTGACCAGTTCATCGAGTGTGTCTGGCAGTTAATGGAACAATTTCCCTGTGCGTTTGAGTTCAATGAGCGGTTTCTGATTCACATTCAACATCACATATATTCCTGCCAGTTTGGAAACTTCCTATGTAACAGTCAGAAGGAGAGACGAGAACTCAAGTAAGTGTTTTGGTACTTAGTTTTGTGACTGAGAATTTCAGATGCCCTTTCATAATGTGGAAGACTATTTTAGCGACACACCTACACTGACAGGTTCAAGCTCTTTCCTTTTTCCTGACATAACGCTTCATATGAATCATCCGACACAGGTAGGTCTACAAGTTCATTTCCCCAGCTTCTTCCTGATATCCACACAGGCTGGCGGACCTGGCACACTAACATTGAAAGGAGACTTCCTAGAGTCAGAGAAAGTGATTTTTGCATTTAGAAGGAAACACGCCCCTTTGGTAGATATAATCACATGCAGATTGTAAATAGAACTTGGAAAGCAAATTTGAAACCCTCTTATTTAGGCTAAAACTGTATTGTCCTATCCACAGGGAAAAAGTAGATGAAATTTAAACTTTAAATCAATTGTAAAGCAGAAACTTAAAAACAGCAAAGGGGTTTATGAACTGCAAGTGAGAGAAAATGTTTGAAATTCTCATAAAGTTAAAGTGATTTTAACTGTGGTCTATATAATATCAGGTTTAATTTGGGAAATGGGCTGAACAGAAGGAAAATGACATTTTCTTGCGGATGCTAGTTTGCTTCTGCAAGAAACTTCCAGTGTGCTTCCCGATAGATGGTAATGATTTGGAAGCAGCGGACTGCGCCCTTCAAGCTTGCTGTGTTCCGACGTTTTGTGCTCCGCTCTGATAGACTAGCCACTTTAGTGGTATTTGTTTGAGTTTGAATCCCAGCTGTTCTACTCACTAGCTATGTGACTTTGGGAAACTATTTAATCTCTTTCAGCCCCAGTTTTCTTATCTGTAAAACAGACACATCTTACAGGAATTCAGTGAGGATTAAAGAGAGAAAACATAGAAGCATTTAAATAATACCTGGCAAAGAATAAAAGTTTATGATTATTTAGGGCAGCGGTTCTCAACCTGTGGGTCGCAACCCCTTTGGCGGTCGAACGACCCTTTCACAGGGGTCGCCTAAGACCATCCTGCATATCAGATATTTACATTACGATTCATAACAGTAGCAACATGACAGTTATGAAGTAGCAACGAAAATAATTTTATGGTTGGGTCACAACATGAGGAACTGTATTTAAAGGGCCAGAAGGTTGAGAACCACTGATTTAGGGTGAAAAAAAATTACATAACAGTTTTATTTTACACTCAGTACAGAGAGCAGAGGAGCTGAGATTAGTGCTCTGCTATGCCATGAAAACGAAGTGTAAATTTCCCTGCTACAGAACACGGACACGTGATACTCAGATAATTACTGATTCCTTTCTAGCTTTAATATTACATAGTCTACTATTTATAAGCATCAAGATAGCCCTGGCCAGGTAGCTCAGTTGGTTAGAGCATCGTCTCGATATGCCACGGTTGTAGGTTTGACACCCAGTCTGGGCACATACAAGAAGCAACCACTGAATGCATGAATGGATGGAACAACAAACTGATGTTTCTCTCTCTCAAATAAAAAAGAACCAAGATAGGTCATTTTCAAGCTTATTTCCTTTACAACAGAATTCAAGAAAGAACATACTCTTTATGGGCTCACCTGTGGAAGAATCGGGCCGACTACATGAATCCTCTCTTTAGAGCTGATCACAGTCAGACCCAGGGAATCCTTCGTCTCCCCACAACGCCATGCAACTTCATGTACAAGTAGGTGAACCTCTAGGACCTTACTAGGAAGGGTTATGAGCTCAGAGCTGGCACTGTTTAATATTGCAGGCCAAAGGGTATGAAACACTGAGCTTCAAGGCTTTTTTGGACACAAAATACAACAAAGGAGGATGTTTTAATATCTAACCTGATTTTTTGCCAGTGTCTCCTCTCCCTCGACTTTCCCCTAAATAAGAAATTATCTTAGAAGTTCATGTTCTGTAATAATGATATCTTAAAAATGCAAGTTCCAATTATTTAAAAGTGAAAGGTGGGGTGTGAGGGAGAAAGAAAAGATGGATGGAATAAGCCAAGTGTCTTGTCAGTTAAATGTAGACCAAGCCGTTCCAGGAACCGTGTATAAAACAATGAACGACCCTGTCTCTGCCCTGTAAGTACTTTTCTAAGTAAAGAGTGGACCCACGATATCCCCGATTCTCACTTGCATTCCAGTTTGCATTGTTGTGTAGGATAAAAAGGGGGACCATTCATTGCAAATGCAAATGTAAATTTTTGGTGATTATGATAAAAACAAGCTAAATCCTCAAATTTAAAAGGTTCTACATTTTCCAAATTTACCTCAAAACAAAGAGCCATTTTCTTAACCAAAAAATAGAAAAAAGAAAGAAAATAGTAACATGTGGTACTTCAATCTACTTTAGAAAATTATATACCTTCTAACTCAATACCATATATAAAATTCATGAATTTATTCTGTCAAAAAAAAATTACTAATCCCCCACAAGGAAAACATTAACATGAAATTAATTAAGTGGCTTCTTGAGCCCAGCAGTTGCACTTGGTGATGATGAGGACGGTGGGACTGAGGGATGGGAGATACCCGAGCGCCCTTGCGCCTGTGAATTCACAGTAGGGCATGATTGCATCATGGAGCTCTGCTGTCCCTTCCAGGTTCTGGAGTGGCATGTACAACCGCTTTGAGAAGGGGCTGCAGCCCCGACAGTCGGTCACCGACTACCTCATGGCAGTGAAGGAGGAAACACAGCAGCTGGAGGAAGAGCTGGAGGCCCTAGGAGAGGTAAGACACTTTCCTGACCATTGCTGCTCCATGGACGCCTGTCAGGACTCAGGATAGGTGAAATGCAGCAACACAGACTTTCGTATTTTTAGCCAGTGGATAACCTGAATCACAACCCCTCCCGACCCCCCAGGGGAGCACCCAGAAAACTGGAGCCCAAACCTAAGCAGCACTGAATACATTTCAGACATTCAGACATCTGGTTTGAGGCTCACTTCCACAGTGCGCCGAACTACTCAGCTGTTCCTACAATAGGTCAGGATTTGTTGTTACTGTTATTTGGGAGCACTAAAATGAATTCTTTCTGGAGAATTAATTACTAGTACACAATGACATAAAAAACCCTGATGCCAGGGCTCCGAGCCTAGAGATTCCGATGGAGAATGTTTAGAGTGCCCTGAGACTGTCATAGGGCGGAGAGACCTTGAATCAAAGAACGTGTAGCATTAACAATGAGGCATAAGTTAGGTGTTTAGAATTTCGGAGTTGTGCTAAAAGACTTGCCATTCAAAGTCCACTCATGTCATCATTGGGTCAGTTTTATCTACTCTTCCCAAAGATATCCAAGCTTTATGAAAAGCTGATGACTGTATTAATCTATTCCAGTATTCTTACTAAAATACTAAAAAAAATTACTTAACTCCCTAAAAGCACTGTAATTAAAAACTCTTTTTTCTTTATAACAAACTTCCTTAGCCTTACACGAGATTTTTCCCACACTCGTCTAACCTACCTTTTACACTTCATTCTCCACTACGCCCCTTGATCAAATTTAACCATTCTCTGCTTGTTATGCATAACTGACACCTTCCTTCTTCTACTCACTGTCCCTGCTGCCAGAATGCTCTAACCATCATGTCCAAGTTGAATTCCTTGTCCTATGCATGCTCCCTCCTCTCTGCAGCTTCCTCTGATCTCTTCCCTCTAACCTCAGCACCCCGCCCTCTGAAATAATTCCTGCCTCTTCTAAATTCCTCCATTACAGGAACTCTGCCTCTACACAAAATTCCCTATAGCTGGATCTGTACCGCCTAGCACAGCACTTTTACACATAACTTAATATGAATGCTTTTTGAATGAATAATGTCTTCCTCACTGACATCAAAGGATGAAAACTGGCAAAACGCATTCCGAACAATCCAAATGTCCATCGTCTGATCAACGGGTAAACAAAATGTGGCATATAGGTATAGAAGGAAGGATGACTACTGACTACCAGGTGCTTTCCTGTTACTGTTTTTGCATTTTATAGAAAACAATGCTGAGGCAGGTATTACCATCCTTATATTACAGATGAAGAAACCAAGCCTCACAGGACCTAATTATTTTTTCCAAAGTCATAGTGTACCTTTGAACCCAAGTCCTTCTAAATCCCGTTCTTAACATTATACTCAGCTGGAAGGTAATGGTTACTAAAGGCATGCATATGTAAAAAAGATAAATTATTTATGATTTCCCCTGAGATTATTTCCTTTTTAGAGGCTGGAAAAAATCCAAAAAGTCCGGTTAAATTGCTTCCAAGTGAAGAGCAAGCCAACTGAGCCCAGCAAACACTCGGGGTTCTCCACCTCGGACAACAGCGCAGCCAACACTCCCCAGGACTACAGTGGGCACGTGAAGTCATTCCCATCCAGGAGCCCCTCCCAAGGCGATGAAGACTCCGCTCTGATCCTCACCCAGGACAACTTGAAAAGCTCAGACCCAGACCTGTCAGCCAACAGCGACCAGGAGTCTGGCGTGGAGGATCTAAGCTGCCGCTCTCCAAGCGGAGGGGAGTGTGCGCCCAGCGAGGACAGCGCCAAGGACCGGGACTCTGACGAAGCCGTGTTTCTAATGGCCTGAAGCTTCCCTCGAGTTCCAACATAAAGGACATGCAAGAAACGCCTTCCAAAATAAGGGAACAGTGCAATTTAAGATAAAAAGTAACTCAAGAAATGGTATGTGTAATCGATAATTATAAACTATAGCAATGAAAAGGGGGGGAAAGTCCAACTCTTAGTTTCCTTAGGTGTTGAAGAACAGGAAGTATACATTTTTTTTGTCAAATAAATATTAAGGGTATTATCCCATTTCGAAAATTAGTCTATGAAAGTTTTATTCACTACAGAACAATGAATGACGACCTCTAGCATCACCTAAGGTTATCTACATAAACCTTCCTGGTCACAGCATGTACCTGATCAGCTCAAAAAATGCTCTGACCCTTTGCCTGCACACCTGCTATCTTCATTTCCCCCCACTTATTTCATTTCCTGATGCATATTTTATTTCCTAAAACATCTGACATTATCATCCTTCCTGCCTGTCATTAATACCTCTAACAACAGAGGGCAGTGTTGAGATGTAACCTTTTGATTAATAGGTCTATTTCTGTAACTGAAGAGCTTTGTAATTGCTTCAGCTTATCTTTTAGGTTTCATGATCACTTATTAACTTTTCCTTAGATAATATTTTTTGAATTGTTATAATAATCTTGTTGTCTTATTTTGGAATATCTTATTTCTCCTCACGTTTTAAAAAATGCTAACACTTATAACTCACTTTTTCCTCTAACACGGGTCAAATACCTAATAAAGTAGAAGCAACATTTCCTCTCTGGTTAGTATATATGAATTCAGAACCTATTAGCTTTCTTATTAACAAGCTCTGATTACTAGTCCACAGACAATATTACCAAGAGTGTGGGTCAACCACCACTGAAGTGTAACAGTGTAAAGTTAGTAATTTTTTTTTTTTTTTAATATATAGTGTTATTGACTTCAGAGAGGACGAGAGAGGGAGTGATAGAAACATCAATGATGAGAATCATGGATCGGCTGCCTCCTGCATGCCCCACACTGGGGATCGAGCCTGCAACCCGGGCATGTGCCCTGACCGGGAATCGAACCATGACGTCCTGGTTCATAGGCTGACACTCAACCACTGAGCCATGCCGGCCGGGCAGTAGGCAATATTTCAATGAGGGAAAATCCCAATTAAGAACTAGAGAATTTGGTTGTTTCTACTTAACCAGTGGAATAAGTTCTGCCACTTCGGAAACTGTACGTGGTTAACATGTTTTAAATTACACTGTTCCATCTCTGACTGCTGGAATTAGTTCTGCAAAGCTTGTTTTACTAAAATGCACATTTGAAACAGAATTATTCCCCTGCCCGTTGAAATGGGACTTTACTGGGTGACCTTAACTTCTGAAGAGACATCTAGTGAAACAAAAGTTGCCTTGCTGGAGAGAGATAAATAACATATAAGAAGAAAATAGTATAGCCATAAAGTTACAAAAAGAGTCACTTAATTCCTGTTGCAGTAACAGAACCAAAATTCACACAGGCAGACTCAAATGCAGACTTTTTCTATCCTGGATGACTTATATAACCTATCTCTGAACTAATGTGTCTGTGTTTTAAATGCTGACAGTGACGATTAAACTCCTCTTTTTAGTGACTGGGTTTTAAGGAGATTATCCAATACATTAATTTTGGAAGGAGAAACCAAGCTATGTTAACTGGTATAGAAAAAAACTGGAATAGTTTAACAAACATATACGCCCTAGCTGGTTTGGCTCAGTGGATAGAGTTGGCCTGCGGACCAAAGGGTCCCGAGTTTGATTCCGGTCAAGGGCCTGTACCTTGGTTGCAGGCTTCTCCCTGTCAAGGCCCTGGTCAGGGTACATGAAGGAGGCAACCAATCGATGTTTCTGTCTTTCCCTCTCTCTTCCATTCTCTAAAATATCAATGGAAAATGTCCTAGGGTGAGGAATAACAACAAATAACAAAAAAGAACAAATGTATTATGATGAATTACTTATGTGGCTGAAGAGACTATGTAAAACATTTTTTTTGCTTTAGATAAGCACCTAAAACCAGTGGTTCTCAACCTTCTGGCCCTTTAAATACAGTTCCTCATGTTGTGACCCAAACATAAAATTATTTTCGTTGCTACTTCATAACTGTCATGTTGCTACTGTTATGAATCGTAATGTAAATATCTGATATGCAGGATGGTCTTAGGCGACCCCTGTGAAAGGGTTGTTCGATCGCCAAAGGGGTCGCGACCCACAGGTTGACAACCGCTGACCTAAACCATGTCTTACCTATATTTGTATAGTATTTCCACAATGCCTCATTCTTAGTAGGTGTTAAATGATATTACTGGATCAAATGAACTGACATCCTTGAAGAACGGCTGTGGTCTGCTGGTGTCTTATTCTGGGATCTACCTGGTATATAAGAAAACTACCTGTTGGCAAAAGATTGGGACCACTATGCCCTCCACTGCAGTGACTGCAGGGAAAACTGAAGCTCTACTAACTAGAATAAGGAAAGGTTTCTGAATACCCCGAAGACTCTGCCATAACCTTAGAAGTGACCTCACCTATCTATAAATCCGGAGTAGTTATTATACCTTCCTCCTCTGGTCATTTTGAAGATCAAACGGCACACCCTAGCACAGTGTGAGGAAGACAGGCAATTAATAAAAGATCATTTCTTTATCCAAAGTCCATCTTTAAAGTCCATGTGAACACTAGCCCTAAACACAAACCAAATATTAAAAATATTTCAAGTCTAAGAACATAATTTTGTTTTTCCTAAAACTCTATTGCCAAAAATATTTTCTGGGTGAACAGAAAAATGAAGAAAAGACAAACTGTACTGTATGCTGGTGTTTGAAATGACAAGCACATTGGGATGAATTTTAAACAAAGTATACATCAGGTTGTTTTGTGATTCAGGTACTATCTACCAAGCCTCGGGTATACATTTTCTCATTAGCTTTTACAGCTATCCATTAAATGTGTTCATTCTGTAATAGGGAATAGAGACAAACTGCTGAACATAGTACCAGGTAAATGAAAAATTCAATTAAATTAACTATAAATTCAACCTCCTAAAATTAAATATTAATTTCATTTATTATTATAGTTTTTCTCTTATGAAAAGCTAACTCATAGTAAAGGTCAGAAAATTTCACTGACTTTCTAATTAGGTACAGATTTACTATTTATTAACAAAAGTTTTTAACTTTAACATTAGTAATTTAGACAGCCTATTCTTATCCAACCACATCACATACTTCTATTAAAAATTTGCATGAAAGTTTATGTTGGACCAGTTTAAATAAAAGACAATTTTCTTCTATTAGGTGAAATATTTACCTGTATTGCTTCTTAAATGCATCTTTAGTTTTAAAAATAAAACAACAATATATAAACAGCTGGTTTATTCTTTTGGTTTATTATACGTATTAAAAGTTACTTTCTTGAGATGGCACATTGGCAGGTTTAATGTTTACTGACACCTGGAATATTTAAAAGAAATTGTTTTTGAAAGTTTGATTATCCAGAAAGAAAGAAGAAAAATAAGTCTGTCTACTGTTGAAAATAGTAATTTTTCATAAAAGGCTGAGAGGGGAAAAAATCTAAACCAACCATTTTTGATAAAGAAACGAGGCATTTCAAATTAAAAATACAAATTTAAATGAAGTAATTTTATAAAATATTGAAACTAGCCAAAATTACATGCATAAGTAACCAATAAGAGAGGAGCAGTGGAACTTAAATATGATAGGATTTATCAATAATAAATAAACATTTTTAGTGCAAATAGTGCAGAAAAATTTCTCAAAGTCAAGATCAGAGCTATCATTCTGATGTGTACAAAATCAGTCTTAGTTCTGTATACAATCTATACAGTATACTGTGAAGTCAGCTGCTGTGATGAAGTGCCAATCTGCAAATCATAAATATAAATGTGCTTAGTTATGTGTCCCATTCCTCTTGCAGCAGTTCATGTATTCAGGAAAATCTAGAAAGAAAAGAAATTTTAAAAAACCTAAGAAATTTTCATCCCAGTAAGATCTACCTATAAAGATAACTTGACCACAAGGGAAAGAGGTGGGAAAGGATTCTAGCATGTTCATCTAAGTAAGCAACTGCTCAGTGCCTGTCATTTTCTCAAGCTGTGAGAAAGGCACACTTGATATTAATACTCAACCTTTGCCCTGGCCGGTGTGGCTCAGTTGGTTGGGAGTTGTCTAGTGCAGCGGTCGCCAACCGGTGGTCTGTGAGGTCCAAAAGGTTGGCAACCGCTGGTCTAGTGCACCAAAAGGCTGCTGGTTCAATTCCTGATCAGGGCACATGATGGGGTTGTGGGCTCGGTCCCTGGTAGGGAGCCTGCATGAGGTAGCAGATCAATATTTTATATCTATGTTTTTCTCTCTCTCTCCCTCGTCCTGCCTCTCTCTCTAAAAATCAGCATAATTTGTAAAATAAGGTGTAAAACAATACAATGCTGGCCCTAATCTTAAACACAACCTCGTTGAGAGAAGGGAGTCCTGAAGATCAGAAATGCCTGTGATTTCCCTCCCTGTAGTCTGTTCCCTCTTTTAGGGGCTCTCCTATGCTCCCTTCCTCAAAGTCCACTCCTTCAGCCCAGCTGAGTGGGCAGAGGACCACACGACACCAATCTCCACGCCAGACTGCTGAGGTCAGGATGGACACCACCCATCCCAGCCAATTTCTTTCCCAGGAATTTGTAGTGAGTCCCCTGTCAGTCTCCACTGGCTGCCTGAACTGTTGATGGAAGGGTGTGAGGAAGAGGAGCTGCTTTGGTTATTGTGGCCTTGAGTCATGTTTTCACTCTCTGGTGACTGAGCTGTACTTTCTTGTACTTAGTTCTACAATGTATCCCAGTATTACCCAATAACACAGCCTTTTAATTGTCAGGGTGGGAATTAATTCTTACAACCAAATCATTCCCTGCCAAGACAGATGGAAAAGAAAAGGAAGGGTGTCCTGAGATCAAGTGAGAGCATGAACAAAGACATGGTGTAGACAAAAGAACATGACACATGAGATAGCATAAGGGAAAAATGGAAAATTAGAATGGATAATCTCAAATATGTGGCAGATTATAGAAGGTTTAAACCAGAGAAAAATTTGGCACTGATACTGTCATTGCTAGGGGCCCACTGTAGGTTCTAGCGTAGAGAAATTACATCATGAAGTGGTATTTTAAGAAGATTAGTCTGTCAGTACTGTGCAGGAAGGAGAAACCCTGGCCAGGGGATTGGCCAGAATGTTATTGGGAAAATCCTCCTGAGATGGAAAGGAGACAGAAGTTCATCTTAAAGGAAGCAAAGACAAAGGAAACTAATGAGGATATGGTATACTCACACACCAGCTGAGAGAAAGGAACCAATTATAGTTTACAATACATCAGTATTATCAGATGTTGAAAAAAAACTTTTCATTTAAGCCGACATCATAGTGAGAAAATATCCAAAAGATTTTTATTGGCTATATGCTTATGTATATAACATTATGCTTAACACTAGATTGCCCAAGGAAGTCATTTTGACTGCTTTTTGATTTCAATTAGAAAAACAATTATGTATATAAGGACACAATGTCTTAGAATTTTGTGACTTCTTGTACAACATATAAATGCGTTTATTAATAATTGTAGTTACCTCCCCCTCCTTCATTTCCGGTATATATATATGTGTTATACCTATATTGCCCAAAAGCAGTCATTTTGACTGCTTAGGGAAATTTTAACTCTTACTATTGAATTGAGTAAATTTCTTATATGACCAGTTCGGCTCTGTATTGAAATAACAGTTTTCTGCCAAAACCGGTTTGGCTCAGTGGATAGAGCATCGGCCTGCGGACTGAAGGGTCCCAGGTTCGATTCCGGTCAGGGGCATGTACCTGGGTTGCGGGCACATCCCCAGTAGGAGATGTGCCGGAGGCAGCTGATCGATGTTTCTCTCTCATCGATGTTTCTGGCTCTCTATCTCTCTCCCTTCCTCTCTGTAAAAAGTCAATAAAATATATTTAAAAATAAATAAATAAATAACAGTTTTCACTTTTTTTCGATTACAGTCACATGATAACATATAAGTACTTGATAAATTGTCGATACTTGATAAGTTGCAGTTGCTCAATAAGCTAAGCTAGTACTTGTTATTCGAATCTTTATGCAGTGATACTTGTTCTAAGAAGTTGTTTATTTCTTTTGCGCCCTAAATTCATGAAAGAAATGTCGAATACAAGTGAGTTATTGGAAAAGCTAAGGAACATAAGTTAAGAGTGCTCCGATATTATTCTTTCACAATGCAGTCATTTTGACTGCTTTTGGGCAATATAGGTATATACTAAATTTCAGTCTTTCTAGTGCTAATATGTAATGCAAAATATTCTATATGTTACATAGCATAAGAGCTATAATGATGGTGGCATGCTTAAAGCTGACTCAATAGGCAGTGGTACGCACACTTCAGTCAGGCAATAGGCTTGAGACAAGCCTTCTGGAATGCAACTTACCTATGAAGCATGAAACTGGCTGTGCATTGCTATCACCTGCTGAAGTTTCTCTTCCTTGGCTCTTCTACAGTGGCAAATCTAGAAGATAAATTATTTAAAATACCAGTCACTTCTCCAACTATGTGCCTACTCCTTCCTACATTATGACAGAATTCTATGTAGGATTCTTTTAACCTGTTGACACTTACATTTTGATACTTAAGGCAGTTCAGAATTTAAGAATTAAAAATTAATTTTGTTTGGCAGATAACCTTTACCTATAAACTTCCAGAATGTAAAACAACTGAACCTTTGTCAGTTCTGATTATATATCAATATCTGTGTTTTTAAAATATGAAAATAAATCCTACCATTGTTAACCAGGGAGGTTAACAAACAAATACTTCAAGGTGCAGTTATATAGTACCAACGAACAACAGATGAAAAATCAATGCCTTACTAATGCTACAGCCATAGTTGTTAATGTCCCTGAATTTCAATTTTCTCTCATGGGAAATGGGGTAATAAAACCTGCCCCACCCTCCTTAACAGAATAGGCATAAATATAGAACATGTTTTACAAAGTTTAGTAACAAAGGTTATTTTTAAAATGTGATGTTTCAGAGAAATTAGGTAAATATAAAGGACTTTATCAAAGGGCAAGATACTGCCAAGCAGACTCTGATTTTTCTTTAAATATAATGGAAATACTAGTAACATCAAATAGGAAGTTATTCCACAATGTTCTTAATAACATTTAAAAAATTAATCTCTATAGCTCATTCTCCTACAATAACTGGAAACAAGTTATTACAGGAGAATATTGCAACCATTAAGCACAAACTTAAAGCTAATTTACTAGCTTTATTTCAGAATGACACACTATCAGTTCTAAAAAAGAACCACTGTTTGATTTACCTGCTGAGTACTCACAAGCAGAAGGTTTGAAGTGATAGAAGGATGCTGCTATCTTTCTCAAAGAGGCTCCTTCAGTTTTCTTTCATGGCACTCAAAACCCCAGCTCAGTAATGTGCTAACATTTTTTTACTTATGAATATACTTAATTTGATATTACACTGTCACTTGTCCTAACCAAAGAATATTACATACTGTTCTCTTTTCCATGAAGTTACTGAGAAAATCATCTATTTCAGTTTTTCCCTCCAAGAAATCTTCAGCAACATTATCAGATTCTTCCTCAGCTTCATGTGCAGCTACTTTTAATCTTGCCTGTAGGGCACTTGCACTACAGCTCTGAAAAAGAAAATCATGTATTGTTAGTTCATAATGACCAGAACTCCTTAGAGAGAGAGAAAACAAGGCAGAGGGAGGAAGAAGCAATTTGTTATATGCCTTACATAGGCTCTTTCTGAGGAAATCTGCTACCACCCAGGTCCTCAGTTTGGATATAGGGGTGGATACCTAACACAAGAGAGACCAAGCCATTGTCTGCAAACTCTTAAATGAAAGAACCTGGGCAAATCACTGTCCTCTCTTAGAGAGTCAGCAATCAGATCATTGTGGTAGGCATCCTCTAAGATGATCCCCAATGAACCCCAACTCCTGATTTCCCTGCCCTGTGTAATCCTCTTTCCCATCAATGTGGGCTGGACCTAGTGACTCACTTCTAATGAACAAAACATGAAAAGTGATGGGATTAAATTTAACCAAAGACGTGAAAGACTTGTACACTGAAAACTGCAAAACACTGCTGACAGAAATTGAAGATGACATAAAAAAGTGGAAAGATATTCCGTATTCATGGATGGGAAGATTTGATTATTGTCAAGAAGACAATTATTACCCAAAATGATCTAGTTTTAATGCAATCCTTACCAAAATTTCCACGGTTTTTTTGTAATTTTTTTGCAGAAATAGAGTAAGTTATGCTAAAATTCATTTAAGCTCAGGAGACCTCAAATAGCCAAAACAATCTTGAAAATGAACAAAGTTGGAGGATCCATACTTCCTGATTTCAAAATTTACTACAAAGCTATAGTAATCCAAACGGTGTTATACTGACAAGAAGAGACATATAGACCAATATGCAACAGCAAGCCCAGAAATACACCCTCACATATATGGCCAAGTATTTTCTAAAGGTGCCAAGACCACTCAATAGAGAAAGGACAGTTCTTTAACCACTGATGCTGGGTAAACTGGAGATCCACATGCAGAATCAATGAACCCTTACCGTACTGCATGTAAAATTCACTCAAAATGGAACTAAATGAAGGAACTAAAGCTATTCAGTAATAAAACATCCCTCAGAGGACGGGGGAGTAATGGGCAATACTGCTATATGTCAGTAGCTTAGTGCAATGTAAAACACATAATGATTGCTCAATGGTAGTTGTTTCTTTTATTCTAAAGAATGACCATTTCTGAAATCCATTATAAATTTATATTCTCCTTTACCATCTTTTTTTTTTTTTTTTTGCTGTTGTTTTATTTCTTTTTTATGTTTTATTACATTGGCTTTACCTTCCCAGAACTCGTGATTTTAAAAACACCAGAATATTGTTAATTATGATGTTAGTTACTAATATGAGATATAAAGATTATGAACTCTATTTTCTTTTACTTTTAGAGATTTTTTAAAAATGAGTTTACTTTTATAAAATGCTTTTCATTTTTCATATAACCAGATTTCTAGCATAAAATTTATTTGTGGTGAATTATACTTTATACTTTTATATATTTTTCTATTTGCTCACTTTTCATTTAAGGCATCCTATATAATAAAAGGGTAATATGCAAATTAACCATCACTCTGTCACAAAGATGGTGGTGCCCATAACCACAAGATGGCAGCGCCCAGTCCACTCAGCCCTGCCGGAGTCCCCCAGTCCCGGTGGGGGACGTGGGGGGGGGGGGCACGGCCACTGAGAGTGGGCAGTGTGAGCGGCCTGGCGGAATGCTTGCTTCGTCGCCACAGCGACGAGGCAAGCGTTCCACCCCAGCCACGGAGGGCCTCTGGGCAGCGGGCATGGAACAGCCAGGGGGGGCAAGTGAGGGTGCAGAGGGGAACGAGGCAGCAAGCACTCCGTGCCCAGCTGCAGAATGCCTCTGGCCAGGCTGGGCACAGAACACTTGCGTTGTTGCAGGCCGGGCTGAGGAGACCACCCCCGCCCCCGCGCCCCCCAGAAGCTTACAAGTGAGTCTATAGTTAAAGTTTATTGCAAGAGTTAAACTGGCTTTATAATAACTTTCCCAGAAAAGTTATTTATGGGGATGTTAATATTTTTCTGTTTTGGAGCCAAATATGCTCTTGCATGAGCACAAATGACTTATAATGTTGCATAACTGAGGGCTGTTCATCAGCATCTAAAGGCCTCGTAAAGTCAGACACCTAATAAATGCTTTCTGATAAAAACGAAAGTAACAATGTGGCTGACATACATTAAGATAAAAATTTCTTATGGTAAATAAAAAGAGCTAAACAATCTTACCTCACTAAGTTCATGCTGTCTTTGCATCTTCTTTTCAAAAGTAGATTTCATTTGTGTAAGTAATTCATACTAAAAGAGAAAATAAAAATGCTGTTTTCTTGTATTTATAAATTACATGAATTTCTTCACAATGAGCACCAACTCACCTTCTCTAAAACAGTTTGTCTTTTGGCTTCCAAGCTGGGCTCCAAAAGCAGATTTTTTCCTGTAAGATAAAAATCTGGTTTATTTCTAGGTAAAGGTCACATTTTTCTCAGGAAATTTAACAAGTAAAGGAAGACATACTTGCAAGCTCCTCAATACTTTTTACTAAGTCGTCCTTGTCAGTAATAATTTGTTTTAGTTGAGGCAAAGTAAGAAACTGTTCTAGTAATATCTCCTCTTGTTCATTCATATTTGTAAGTTGTGACACACTAGAAACAGAATAGACAGTGTGTTAATGACTATCAATAATCTAGTTTTTCTCCGTTATGATAAAATTCACTATTTTTCAGTTATCCAGCTGAAGGGTTCTAAATAATTTTGGATGCACACACATGGCAAACTATAACCTTCAAAACAAATAAAACATCAACCACATGGATAATAAAGTAGTCTGAATGTAGTGTCAAATCACTGTAGGACTATATAAAGAGTAGGCTGTATGAACAATCACAACCTCCCAATTTTAGCCTCAGTGCCTTATCTAGCTAACAGATATGTGGCTATCACAATAAAAAAATGCGTCTATTTGTGTGTATGTGAGCAGGCATAGAAGGTTAAGCCAAAATAAAAACTCAATATCCATAGGGTGAAAAAGGCAACTGGATAGGGATGGCACCTAAACCTTTCTGAACATATCTTTTACTTTTGACTACAGATCCATATAAAAGCAAGGCATGATTAAAAATCTAAATTCAATATTAAAGAAAAAAGTTGTCTCTTAAAATTCAAAGCAAACTTTTTCTAAGTTACATAATCATCCAGAAAAAATATTATTTGAAGCCCTAACCAGTTTGGGTCAGTGGATAGAGCGTCGGCCTGCGGACTCAAGGGTCCCAGGTTCGATTCCAGTCAAGGGCATGTACCTTGGTTGCGGGCACATCCCCAGTGGGGAGTGTGCAGGAAGCAGCTGATCGATGTTTCTCTCTCATCGATGTTTCTAACACTCTATCCCTCTCCCTTCCTCTCTGTAAAAAATCAATAAAATATATTAAAAAATATATATTATTTGAAGAGAAAAAAATAGTATTTGGCTGTACATTTCTGGTGTAGTATATCCTGAAGAAAAAAAAAAGTGTAAAACACCCCACAAAATCTTATCCTACATTAAGTATTCATATTAATAATATTGGTATTATTTTTTTTTTACATTCAGTAAATATTTATTGAACATATAAATGAAATAATTTTCACAAGAATGTAAATCACGTAAGAGAAAGGACATTGTTATCCTGGTAACTAATGATCATTCCCAGCATCTAGAAAAATCCCTGGTACATACTAGTCATTCAATAAACACAACCTACAAAACATAAAAACTGATTTATAAAATTTCCCAATTAAGACAACCACAATTTAGAAATAGTGAGGATTAAAAAATATTTTAATTTAATATGGATATGACAGTGATGATCTGTTTTGTATTTACAAATACAACAGACAACAAATACCAATGTTATTCTCCAAGTCATTTACCTTAGTTCGGAGAGTTCGGGAAATTCATCAGGGACATCTGGCATCCTGTAACCAAAACCATTCTGGCTTATCTAAAGAGAGTTTGAAATAGTATTATATTTCAGCCATCTTTCCAACTGCTCCTGTTCTCATTATCACATCTTTATCTTTGCACTTTACACTGTCCTTACTCTCCCTGCTTTCTTTTCTGTATTCTTTTCAGTTACTGTTTTTGATTTTGTTTTTGTTTTTTTGTGGGGGAGGGAGGTGGTCATGTGAGTACCTTCTTAGCTCTCTTTCTTGGGCAAAGTACAGGCTATAAAATAAATCTCCTAAGTATATCTGTGACAAGTGTGGAGAATTATATGTGAATTTCATTGAAATATATGAATAAAGTTACCTCAAATGAAAGGAATTAAGTATAGGAGAACATTAATAAGTTGACAAAAGTCTGAATAGTTACATGACTAAGTTCAGTGAGACAGTAGGGCAGATAAGAAACAGAGTATCCATCATTTGAATATCGATGACTTTAAAATTGAAGACTCATGAAAAGTTATAATTTTGTTTTACTATTAATTGTGGCTTGTTCATAATATTCATTAATACAATGATAAAAGATTTTGGAAAACAAAGTCCACTTGGGTCTATATTCTAATTATTACAAACACTACAACTAGTAAAGCTAGATATAATGTTTTATAACATTTGAGTATTACTATGGGTGACATTCACTAAAGGTTAAAAGTGAAGGTTTTAAATCCCTTTATATGTTGTATGCACAAATATTAGTCTCTTATCTCAGCAAACTCCCAAATGGCAACAGTTACTAGCTTAATTAAGGAACATAATTTTTAAACCAATGGACACTTGAAGCCCTTAGTATGCTATGGCAGACCCTCCACAATCTGCTTCTCCTACATGGTCATTTCTTGTGCCTTTGCCTAAGTCCTATATGACAGCCAGAGAGATCTTTTACAGGCAGCTTCACAAATACACCATCTGGTAATGCCTCCATGCCTCTGCTAATGCTGCTGCCTCTTCAGAGAATGCTTTATATAACCACTTGTCATCCAGACAAATTCATTACCATGTATCAAAATCTAGCCTCAGGCATAAATTCATTCACTCATTTATCTGCCTCATTTTAACTGAGCACCTAATATCTGTATCGGGGTTTAAGTCACTTAAGAATAAAGTTATGAAAAAACAGATTCATATTTTCCTTCTAAGCTCTACCTTGGTCCCTAGCAGCACTGACCATTCCCTCATTTGTGTCTTCAACATAACTTCCGACTTTGTCTTCTACTCTATTGGAAGTTCCTTATTTACAATTATTTGATATGTTGGTGACCTCTCTGAATTTGTTAACTGAGTTGAAAATGTGATCTAATCTTTTTTATCTTTTGTGCCTACCTTAGTGGCTGGCACAAGGAGACATATAAATAATTAATTTAATAAATGTTCATTAAATTAATGTTTCAAGGGTACAAAATATCGGTTACTGAAGATACCAACCTGTACTGAAGTGTCTGCTGTGGGAACAGGTAATGGCAGATTTGAAAGGACGCCAAATGAAGGAGCAGCAGGTTTGGCTGTTGTATAACTTGTTGTTGATGAAGAAACAGTGTCAGTAACAGATAAAGAACTGACAGTCCTGTTAGCTTCTTGTGGGGGAAATGGAGGAAGAAATGGAAAGCCCTGAGAAGCATACGAAGGCATCCCACCTGGGTTACTGTATAGGCTAAAGAGAAAGAGAAATACTAGATTAGAAGTTAGGGTTAATTGTAAAATTATTCCTAAATTTTCAAGTAACAATTGTCATATGTTACAGATGGAATCCGTTTATGGCAGATGACACTTGTTATAACTGAATTAAATATTATATAATTTGATAAAATATAAATATCCCCTGCCCCAAAAAAAGAAAATGTTGGTTTCCATGAAGAAGAAAAATGTTTTAGAAACCATACAAGTTCAACTTCTCAATAGAAGCGAATAGATAAGCCATATTTAAGTTTTAAGCATTCCACTGGCAACAGTCAATATCTTCATAGAGAGAAGGGTAAATAACATTTAAGTCAGAAAATTTATTCAAGTGAAGGTTGCTTAGTAACTTTCACTGTATTAGAACAAATATGATTTAAAGTCAAGACTGATTTTCTAGGGAGGTGAGGAAATGTTCTAAGGGGTGGGAGTGGCTGGGGAGAGGTCAATGGGGGGGGGAGGAGACACATGTAATACTTAAAACAATAAAGAATTAAAAAACAAACTGATTTTCTAGAAAATTTTAAAGAAAAATTAAATGTATAGATGAGTTGCTAAAAATGTTAATATATAGAGATATAATGTGGGTTCTTATTCAAGATGGTGATGTAGGAAGATCCTGAACTCACTTCCTCTCATGAACACACAGAATCTGTAAGCTGCATATGAATAATTTCTTCTGAAAGAAATCCTAAAAACTAACTGACTTCTACACATCAAGCAAATAAGAAGAAAAAAAAGACATCAAAATGGGTATGAGAGGATGAGATACAATCCTGCCATAAATCACACCCGTGGCTAGGCAACCATAATTGGGAGGGAACTCAAAACCCAAAGTTTCTCTCCACGGAGCAGTGTTTGAGCTCCACAACTTTTAAAACCAGCCCCATGAAGATGAGCCCTCTAAACATCTAACTTTGCGAACCAATGGGACTGGCATCCACCAGCTCCCCAAAGCTACAGCAAACTGAGAATCAGTTCTTGAAGCATCTGGTGCACCGGCTTTTTCTGTCTGCTATTCAGGAGATGCCACTGATCACCTGGCTCGGAGGCCAGGGAGCTGGAGTTCCTGGGGCCAATAGGATTGTAATAGTTACAGAGACCACTACCCACAGGGCCCTGCACAGACAGCAGGAACACCCTATTTGCTTGTGCAGGAACTTCGGCATGAGGGGCCGGTTTCAGGTTTGGCATATATCTAGAGGCTAACAAAGGTGCTCTCAGGGAACATGGGTGGTAGACGCCATCTTGCACTTTCCCTTTGCCTCTCTACAGCTTGCTGGTATTTCCCAGAAAGGAGATTATACACTTACCTAGAGCCAGACTTTTGAGACTGTCTCCAACAGGACACTTCTAAATTGCCTGGATGTTGTGGCCAGTGGGACTTAAGCTTGTGTCCCACAGGACAGTATATATCTGCATATTTTAAAAGCTGCTACCACCCACAGCCTGGGAAGCAGCAGGAACTGGCACACCCTGAACTACTGTTAGCTCTTAAAAATATAATAGACTGCTTGAATAATCACAAAGGTTTGAGTCATTCAAGAGATAGGGCAAGGTTCATCTCCTAGTCCAATCCTCAAGACTGGGGGAGGCAACTGTTTTATCTCATGATAGAAACCAACACAAAGAGTCAGGCAAAAATAAAGAAACAAAGTCTATGCTCCAAACAAAAGAAATTATCTCAATAATGGAGATAATTTACCTGATAAACAGTTCAAAGTAATGGTTAAGAAGTTGCTCAAAAGAATGGTGGACCAGAGTGAGAACTTTAACAAAGAACTAAGAAATGTAAGAAAGTACCAAACAGAAGTCATAGAGCAGTGGTTCTCAACCTTCCTAATGCCGCAACCCTTTAATACAGTTCCTCATGTTGTGGTGACCCCCAACCATAAAATTATTTTCGTTGCTACTTCATAACTGTAATTTTGCTACTGTTATGAATCGTAATGTAAATATCTGATATGCAGGATGTATTTTGTTACAAATTGAACATAATTAAAGCATAGTGACTAACTACAAAAACAATTATATATGTGTTTTCCGATGGTCTTAGGCGACCCCTGTGAAAGGGTCGTTCGACCCCCAAAGGGGTCGCGACCCACAGGTTGAGAACCGCTGTCATAGAGCTAAAGAATATGATAACTGAAGGGGAAAGTAAACTGGAGGGGTCCAACAACAGGCTGGGCGAAGCAGAAGAAACAATCAGAACTCAAAGATTGAGCAGTTGAACTAAGCCAATATGAAAAGAAAAAAGAATGAAAGAAAGTTGTAAATGAAAATGGGGCTCTGGAATAAATTTGACAAGTTCAGTGACTAAAAGCAATCTCCAGGGTAAACTGGTCATAAATTCCTAACTGGGCAAGAAGTGTTGGTGGAGAAATGAGAATCCTATGCAGTGTTGGTAATACAAAGTGGTGCAGCCACTTTCTATCACCAAAGCATGGAGGTTCCTCAAAAAATTAAAAATTGAACTACCAAATTCGTAAGTCATAAGAAAAAATAATGACAAATTCTATGATATTAAAAAAACACCACAACAAACAAATCTCTCCACAACAAAGCCCATTATAAGAAAAGACAAATAACAAACTGGGGAAATTTTTTAAACTCATCACAGACACAGGGATAACTGACCTAATATATAAAGAGTTCCTACAAACTGATAAAGGATTAACAACCTAACAGCAGAATGGAGACTAGGAAACAATACACAAGTTGGGGGAGAGGGGGTAGCAAAATGGAGAATAGGACAGAATACACAAGTTGGGGGGGGGATATCTAAATCATAGAAAAAGGTGGTCAACTTTACTGGAATAAGATAAATACAACTAAAATTATACAAACATATTTTCTTCTTATAAATTGGCAAAGATTGATTCTGGTAATATACTACACTGACAAAGGATATATGTATAGGAGTAGAAGTTACTACACTACTCTGTAGGGCAATTTTGCAGTGTTTGTCAAAATTACGAATATGAATACCACTTTGAGAATATATCCAACAAATATACTCACATTTGGGTAAATAATATTTTTAAAGTTATTCCCTGCAACACTGAGGACAAAGAGGGTGGGCCTTTTAAGAAAGACTGGAAACAACAAAAATATCCATCAGTAAGAATCTTATATAGCTCTGGCTGGTTTGCTCAATGGTTAGAGCATTGGTCCGCAGACTGAAGGGTCATGGGTTCAATTCCGGTCAAGGGCATGTACCTTGGTTGCAGGCTTGATCCCCAGCCCGGTCAGGGAGTGTGTGGGAGGCAACCAATTGATGTGTCTCTCTCACACTGATATTTCTCTCTCTGTCTCTCCCCCTCCCTTCTACTCTCTCTAAAAAAAATCAATAGAAAAAATATCATTGGGTGAGAATTAACAACAACAACAAAAGGAATCTTGTATAAATAAATTATAGTACATCCATAAGCCAAACACTTTGCAGCCATAAGGAAGAATGAGTAAATGCTTTATATACCAACATGGGACGCTCTCTCCAAATCATATTATTTGAAGGAAAAAAAAGAGTAAGCTAATAGCATGCTACCATTTGTATAAAAAGAAGGAAATAAAATACTACATGCACATACTTCCTTGTATATGCATAAAATCTTACTGTATTTTGAATTCTATACATGTTTGTATGAATTCTATACATACACAGCCAAATGAACAGCTCTGAGAAGAAAAACTAAGTTTCCAGGGAAACAGAAATGGCAGGGTGACTTTTTAAAAATATGTTTTTATTGATTTTAAAGAGAGGAAAGAGAGGGAGAGATAGAAACATCTATAAGAGAAAAACATCAACATCGATGGGCTGCCTCCTGCACACCACCCATGCTGGGGATCAAGCCAGCAACCCAGGAATCGAACCAGCAACCTCCTCGTGCATTGGGTAAACACTCAACTACTGAGTGAGCCATACCAGCCAGGCGGCAGGGTGACTTTTCACTTCTTATTCTTTTATACTTTCTGAATTTTAAGCCAAGTGACTATATTATTGATTGAAAAAAATGAAGTTAAAAACATTTTGAAATAAACTTATTTACTTCAAAGGATCTCTCATCTTAATCTTAAAACTTACTTTTATCTGTAGGTATATTAGTGAGTTATATATAGATACGTTCTTTAGAACCAATATGATCAACATGACATAATATTTGTACTATTCTTGAATGAATCTTAATAATTCTGAACCATTTTGCTTTATTTTGACCCCTTTGATAGACACAACCTATAAAATAATCTAGGAGATGCATCAAACTTCCTTTTTAATAATGTGCACTTTAGCATATGGCAGGGGGCAGGGCGGGTTGGAGGGGGAAAATGAGGGATAAGGGGGAACAACTATAATGTAATACTTTCAACAATAAAGAATTAATTTTTAAAAATCTGAAATAGAGTATGCCAGCTCAAATTAAAAAATAATAATAATGTGCACTTTATCATAGAACTTATGTAACAGGAGAGCAAGTAAACTTGTTGGCTTCTATTTTCAGATAAGATGAATGATGAGTTAACATCTAGCCCTATCCTAACAGAAGACAGGAAATACTGTTTTTAGATAAAGAATATCAGTGAGGCTCATGACTCCAGGACATAGACCAGAGGCAAAGATGAGAGCTAGGGCTGATGGACATAATGAACCTGATAATCTAGCTACGCAGATGTCCGAGCACAAGATGTCACTGCTACTTGACTTATGAACAAAATGACGTTCTTTAAAATTAAACAGAAGGACTGGGCGATAAATACAATAACTATTCTGAAAAGTAAAAAAAAAAAAAAAAAAAGCAACAGGAAGTTGTACCATCATGCAGTTTCAGAATATCAAAGATATAAAAAAAGTTATGTAAATCAGAAATCAAAATGGCATTGGACATCTTAGCACCAATAGCCTATATTTAGACAATAGAGAAATGCTTTCAAAGTGGAAAAAACACTTCAACTTAGAATTTGAACTGCACCAATTATTATTATTATTTTTAAATATATTTTATTGATTTTTTACAGAGAGGAAGGGAGAGAGATAGAGAGTTAGAACATCGATGAGAGAGAAACATCGATCAGCTGCCTCCTGCACATCTCCTACTGGGGATGTGCCCGCAACCAAGGTACATGCCCTTGACCGGAATCAAACCTGGGACCTTTCAGTCCGCAGGCCGACGCTCTATCCACTGAGCCAAACCGGTTCCGGCAACTGCACCAATTATTAAGTGTAAGTGTATATTAAAGACATTTGTAGGTTTAAAAAAAAAGTCTCAAAATTTATCTTCCAAGCATCCACGTTGTAATTTACAAAAATGTTCACAGCATTATTTCTGGTCCTATATGGCCTTGCAGAACCAGGCCACTCCATTGTCTAGAAGAAAAGGCGATTTTTCTCCTCTTGTATTTTCCTCCCCTGGTCAAGATTTTTGCAACTGCCTCAACAAATCAAATGTAGCAAAAGTGAAGGACTTCAGCAACCAAGTCATTATGGCTTTCTCATAGCTCGCTCTCAGGGTGTTCACGCTAGAACACCACCATTATGTTGTGAGGGAGCCCAGCACACATAAAGGTAACATCTAGGTATACCAGCTGACACCTCCAGGTAAGGCCTCTGAGGAGAGCCTCCTTATGATCAACAAAGCAGATAAGAGCTCACTCTGATGAACTCTTTCTGAGCTGAATACAATAAATGTGCTCGTTGTTTTAAACCACAATTTTGTGGCTACTATGTTATGAAGCCTTAATAACCAGAAAAGATTTTTAGCACGTGGAAGTGGAATGCTGCTATGACAAAAAAAATCTAAACCATGAGAGAGGCTTTGGGATCAACCAGAGTTTGTGAAAGCTAGACGTACCCTCAGGAGAGTGTAAAAGACTGCAGGGCCTCAAAAAAGACTGTTAGCAGGAAAACTAAAAAGATCTAAGAAAACAAAACCAATGAAAAACTGGAAGTAATTAACTCCAGAAAAAAGCAAAAAAGTTATAACAAGAAAATGTAATTAGGGTAAAGCACTTAGTTAAGTGACAGGATATGTGTAGTCAAAGTAATAAAAATTTATTTAAATAAAAATTATGATATAATTTCACTGAATGAGAGTAGGTTTGTGAAAGATAACTAAAATCCTTATTAACCATAATAGGGACCCAATAGGTAATATTTAAATGATAGGATAAAAATATAGCAGTATATACATATTATTGATTAAGATGAAGGTAGCCCTGGCTGGGCAGCTTTGTTGGTTAGAGCAGTACACCAAGGTTGCAGGTTCTATCGCCAGACAGGGCACATACAAGAAACAACCAATGAATGCATAAGCACATGAACAACAAATCAATGTTTCTCTCTCTTTACACTCCCTTTTCCACCCCCCTTCCTCTCTCTCTCTCTCTCTCTCTCTCTCTCTCTCTCTCTCTCTCAAATCAATCAATAATTTTTTTAAAAAAAGATGAAAGTAAATATTAGAGAAGCAGCTAAAAGAACAGTTGTCTCCGAAAAGTATGAATGTATTTTTGTGAAGATGGGGATGCAAAAACAAAGGAGTGCTTTTTAGCATCATCTGAATTTTTAAACTATATTTTGATTACATTGATTAAAATAAATATATACAAACATTTGTTATAAATATACTTACTATGGAAATGCTGTTGAAGTAGGAGCTAAAACTGGAGGATTCTTCCAAAACTCATCCAACAGACTCTGAATAATTTTTCCAAGATCTGAGTGCATTGTAAACTGAAAATAACAGTAATACAGAATGATTAAAATCACTTTCAGAAAAAGAATGTAAGTTCTCATTAGGATAACTTCACTCTAAAACTTAAATATTAAAACCAATTTTTGCAAGTCAAGAATTAAATGGAAAGCAAAGGACATTGTGTCAAACATATCAGCAATCCACAACTTACAGTATTTTCTAGTAGAATCAATACCATAAATCAAATTAAAAGCCTATTTAATCAATGATGCATCTAAAATATTTCCACATTTCACTATTTATAAAGATTGGAAGGTTCAAAGGTAAATACTGAGAGTACATTATTCACGTTAATCAATGTTATACATAGCTTGAGAACTTTAAGGCATATGTGAATTTTATTTCTACTAAAAACTACGGAATATCTACTGTGAACCTCAGCAGGTCCTTGCCACTAAAAAGCAGCCTTTGAATCGGTACTATCATAGACAGTGGAAAAGATTTTTGAAACTTACTGATTCCAAAATGAGATTTTAAGTGCATTTTTAGATTTCTAAAGTATTTAGTAAAAAAGTAATACACCTGTTTTATTACTCTGAAATAAATATACCATAAACATACATTGTTTACTAATGGAGAGGTAACATATACTCCTTGTTTATCCATTAAATGATGTCGTATTGGTGGATAAACACTGATCACTGGTTTTTCCTGAGGAAATTGTGGAGGAAGCAATCTGGTAAAGGTAGAACAGATGAAAAACAAAGACAACAAATGTTACATTACATAGTAATAATCCTAAAACAAAGTTAGTTTAAAACACGTTAAATTTTCATACTTTCATTTGGATTCATTATTCAGTAATAAGTGCTCCTTTATAGCTGCTGAGATGAGTGAAAATATACAAAAGGATACACTTTGGAAATAAGATTATTAAGTAATTCCATACAGCAAGCATGTCAAACTCGGCTGCATGCGGCCCACAATGAACATTTTTGCAGCCCAGCCAACATAACAGTATGTAAGAAATGTTTTAATAAAAATTTCATAACGTAATTTTTACAACATCCTGTTATGCATAATTATTAATAACTACAACGTTCGCTAATGACTGATTATTATAATCGTGTTGCATTCATTTCCCTTACGCATCTTACACACAGGCACACCATTTCTCTCCACTGATACTAGCAGTGAATATTTTAGCAGCCGACTGCCACATCATTAGTCTTGGACTGACTTGTTTGGTGTGCGTAACAGGAAATATTTCGCTTTCGGAGAAGAAGAAAAATAGGTTTATTTGTGTTACGCTTATTAATTTGTGCAGTTATTCAGTGTCTGCTAAGTTAATGTTCAAGAAAAAATGTTAATTTTTATTAAAATGTCTTATTTTATGTTAACGATGGCTCATTTATTTCAGCCCTTTATATTCAGCACATCACTATCAAAATAAACCTACGTTTCTATGAAAATTGGAGCTTTTGTTTTTTTTGTGGCCCACATACACTTAAACCTTATTTATTTGGCCTGTGTTAGCCTTTGAGTTTGACATGCTTGCCTTACAGTAAAACCTACTTAATGTGGAACATGGATACCATGGATTTAGAATAGTCTTCACACTGTATCAATTAATTGCTTTCTAATACAATATACCAATACAAATCTCAGCTAAAAATTAGATCAAGCATTTGTAGCATGTGAGTCACACTAACCCAGCCTGGTTACTTACTGGACCACAGGTCTGGTCATGTCATTTTTTTACACGTGGTTTTCTTACTTTTAAAATGCTGCCAAGAATTATTTCACTATCTACTGAATTTTTAAAGAGAAAATGGAAAGTGATAGAAATGAAACATTAAAGCTGCCTTAATGCCTCAGTTCATATGGCTCTTTTCTAAATGTCCCAATTAACACATCTCTCCCAATTCTGAGGTGAATCACATGGTTTCAAATAAAAAAACAGTACATTCTCAATATAAGAGAGTGAAAACTTCAACCTTTTTTTTGACCTATTACAAATTTAAGATTAGGGAGTGAATCTTAAAAAATGGGATTTTACTGGATATGAGACTATTTTCCAAATTTCCTCTAAAACTCAAAAGAATATGTCCTTTTAAATTGCTTCTCTGTTCCCGTTGGCTCAGAAAACTCTTTGTTGGCAGCAATGTCAAGAAGAAAACTGGGTCCTTGTTGGCTTCTCCTACTTAGCTGTACATAGGACACTTGGAGAGAAATAAAGCTACTTAATTTATATAGTTGAAGATGTTAAACTCGTTTGGTAAAAAGGCAACACGTGGCCTTTGGAGCCGTCCTAATCTGGGTTTGTATCCCGACTATGCTGTCACTACTTATGTGTCTGTAATTTGCCCCAATTTGCTACTGTGAGGAATCAAAAAACGGCTGTACACCAAGATAACACAGCATAATACTTGAATTCACTCCTTCCACTAGGATGTAGTAACGCCTCCTCTGTGCAGGCACTACGCTGGGCAATGAGGATTTGAAGGTGAATCAGCCCTGGTTCCTGTCTTCCAGTTAGGTACCTTTTTACCTCACCCACACACTGCCTCTAGAAGCCAGCCACCTAACATAACCTGAGGTAAGAACTTAATTTGTCCAACTTTCCTCTTTATAAGTTAATAACCTCATGTTTACATTTCTTCCTTTAAAAATAATCAGTAGATCAAATCAGTCTTGAACTTTCAACTTCTTTCGGATGTAAAGGTGACTATATCTCTAATGGTTTTCCATACATGATCTCTTTGATTGTTTGTTATTATCATTCTCCTCTTTCAATCTACTTCCAGCTAAGACTTTAGCACAAATCAATGAAACTGAATACAGTATTCATGATTTTTATATCTTTTTATTGCATTTCCTCTTTTATGGTTTTCTTATGGCAATATACATTGATTTCTTTACAAAATATTTATTCACAAAATTGTGCAACTTTGATAAATTATAGTTACTGGAAAGGGAATATTTAAAATAAGTTCACTTTAAACAATTTACTTCTAATAATAAATAGTCATATTATATAGAAAAATAGGATACAATTTCTACTCACATATTAATGTTAATTGTCAGGTTGTTTACGCTGAATGGCAACCTGTATTCCACATCTTTCTGTATTTCAGCTATACTGTAGGAGAAAATTTGAGAAAAAAATTGTTCCTAAAGTTATAAAACCATTAATATTAAAGACAAATGTTAAATGTTTTTAGAGCCTACTAAAATTATTTTAAGTATTAATCACAGAATCTAGATGGCCAATATAAGTTGTATCTTGAAGGAAAAGTGATCACAGAAAGGTTTATCAAAAAAGAGGCAATAATATTCTGAAATACTTAAGTGTGTGAGAGTATGTGTGTGTGTGGGGGGGAAGGGGGTAGATGTTGAGGTAAAGAGGCAAAGAATTACACTTGTAATAATGTTAGATTGACTTACTATCACTTTATCTAATTCACTGTTAGTAAAAGCGATTGTGAACATGCTTAGTTAATACAGATTGGCAAGACATCGGGGTTCTAACTACAACTATGCCACTAACCACCTGTATTTAAACTTAAAAAGTCTGGATGAGATGTCTCCTACAGTCTTATGCTGGAGACTGCTGGCTGTTTTCCAAAAAAACAAATACTCCCCTTCTTCCTAAGAGAAGCCTAATTTTATTCTGAATTAGCAACGTTCTAGTCTTTTTTGCAGCTGGTTGTTGCTATAGACTTGCGTGCTAGCCAATAAGATATACAAAAACTGAAATTGGGGAGAATTTCCAGGAAAGCATTTTAAAGGGGAACAAAAAACCTGGTATGAGTGTATGTGCCCTTTCTGCCTGGACCTGAGAGCTGGACTTCAATCAGCTGTACTGGACCATGAGTGGCCCTGAGAGTGGAAGGTTAGGCAGAACTAAGCAGATCGAAAAAAGTGGAGCGGGTTCTTGATGACTACGGAAATGCCGAACAACTTCTTTTTATGTGAGAGAAAAACAAACTTTTATTTTGTGTAAGTGACTATTTTGGGAGTCTTTATTACTAGCAGCTGAACATAATTTCCAAGTACTCTAAGTCCCTTATATTTTAACATTCTATATTCAGAATTCTATTTTATTGTTAGTTTTCAGGCATATGTTATTACAATTATAATTTACCAACCAGATTCTGGGGACTCATGTGGAATTCTAACTAACATTCACATTTTCAAAAGGAAAAAATATTAAGTTGTATTAAGAAGTTATGGTTGAGAAAAAACTTAACATTTAAACATACAAACTTTTTCAAGCATGAATACCTTTGAAAGAGGTCTAGCCTTTGCATAATAATTTATTTTGTTTTGGTTACTTTCAACTTCTTTCAGATGTAAAGGTGAATATATCTTTTTTAGAAAACCTCTTATTTTCCTCATTTTTTTGTGCTACATTTTTTGGCCTTTTGATAAAAACCTAGTCTTTAGAATATGTACATTTTAGGTAGTTTGAAAGGTTCAAAAGTGTTGGGAGTTATGAAGAAATCACATATATTGATAAACTTACTCCTCTGACATCCATGGAGTGGGGCTATGACTGAGGAGAAGAAACAGATAAGGAGACTCAAAATGACGAAATTCAAGATTAGGACTTAAAAATTTTATGAATGTTTTTCTCTGGGAAGCAGGTTTGAAGTAGGATACCGACAGCCTCCTCAGTTGTATGAACACCATGTAATCAATAAAGTTTTATTAAGTTTTTTATTCCTCTACATTATCTTGGGACCCATGTCACTGCTTCAAGGGAATACTGGTCACAAACGCATCCACCAGTTCAAAGCCAAGTAGAGCATTTTAGTGACTGAGAGAATGACCTCTTAAGTTAGGCTTCCTGGACACAAATAGAGACCACTAACTTGTGTGGTCCTGGGCAAGTTATTGAACCTGTCAAAGCGTTATTTCTCACATGGGAAATGAGAATATTACAAGCATCTATCTACCTAAAAGAGTTGTTAGATTGAGATAATGGATGGAAAGCCCTCCACATAATACATAAAAATTAGCTATTATTAGATAAGCATTTAGAATTTGCATCTAAGTTGGAGTCTGCCTAAATTTGTAGTATTAAAATTTTAACTGTTTTTAGGCATTGTATTTGGTTAGAAATGTTCAATTCACTGTCACCACAATTAATGACAGCATAATATTCTAGCATATTGTTTAACCTATTCTCTACTTTTAGATATTTAGGTTGTTTCCAATTTTTACTACTGTGAACCATGCTCTGATAAACATTCTTACAACCACATCTTTATGCTGACAGGCAGTACTACTTCAGGTGTAAATAAACACACAATATTTTAAAGCAATACTGTAATCACACCACAAGAGAAAATTTAAACGATGCCCCATTAATAATTTTCTTTTCTAGGTTTTCTGAGACAAGTGTAGTAGTATGGTTTTACCTCAGTGGCTCTAAATCTGGGACTAAAGAAAGCTGAAACAACAGATAACTTTGTTAGTCAGAATGTATGACTAACTGGAATCTTCATTTCTTTAATAGTCCCTAAAACTGTAAACAAATGTACCCTGAAATGCAAGAGGCACTAATTATGGTTAAAAGATTCCTTTTGTAGAACAACCATTCATCTCCTACTTTATATTTTCTGTAAACTTGGATTTAATAGGTAAAACTTGGTTCAACTGAAACAGCTACCATTTTACAGCATCTTGCAAGGAAATACAAATAGAGATGAATATTGTATGGTGTTGGCTCTGAAGGGACACACATGACATGAAGAAATAGTCAAGTAACTAAAGAGCTCAAGGTACTGATACCATGCATTTCCCATGGGTAACTAAAGGACTGTTTATAGGTGAATAAATGAAGGATTCACATGTAAATAAAGATTATAGGAGAATAGACAACTTCCCCTTTTTATCTAAATGTCCAGGAGATATCAAAACAGACTTTAAAAGCAAATCTATAACATTGCTACAAGGCAAGTAGTGCCATAAGCAGAAAAGCAGTTTGGAAGAATCCCTGCAAGGTTAAAAAAATGTGATTAGAGTTAAGGAAAAAGGAAAGGAAAAGATAGTAGTAAATACAGAGCCTAATGACAATCCAAAACATAAAACCAATGCAAAGTGGAGCCGTTTGAAGGTCCTCCAAGCTCAAGTCAATGCAAACCAGGAGTGTGGCGGGCAGAGCAGGAGCAGCTTTTAGGGTAATGGAAAGGGAGACCTGTAACAGCACTGCATGCTAGAGCACTCTTTTCCCAGGACTGTGCCAGCCAGCACAGAGCACCCGGAATAGCACAGTGAAGTAGCCTGAGGTGCTTGTCCCATATTGGAGCAAGTCATTTTTCATTCACCACCAGAGGCAGGCTATGATAAACAGTTAAGTATCCTCAAACAAGTCAACAAGGAACCCCAAATACAGAAACAAACACATCTGAAAGATTTGAACAAAACCAAACCATGCAAGGCATGCTCCAAACTCAGCAAGCCAAAACACAGAAACTCAAGGAAACAGAGTTAATTGAGCAAAGACTATATATTCATGAAATTAAAATCCTCACAGGAACAACAGAAAGTGGCACTCACACTTACACTTACTTACACACACACACACACACACACACACACACACACACACACACACACACACGATATAAAACTGATCCTTCTCCTGGAGAACACTAATGCACTTAGGCCTATTTAAGGCTTTGAGAAATTCTAAAGTGCTTGATTTTGTTTTCTAATATGTTTAACATGGACTTATTTCACAATACCTTTGAACAGTGCTCTGTAGAACACACAGGCTACTAATGACAGATGTGCGAAGAGCTACAGGAACACAGAAAAAACCACCTCATCAAACAGGTGGGGGTTGTGGTGAGACAGCATAGGGACTTGGCCACAGGACTGGAAAATAATTAGCTGACTGCAAACCCCTCCACTTCCTACTCAAAAGCACAGAAGTACCTAATTTTATGTCCCTTCTCAACTGCCTGTTTAAACTACTAACCCCAAGGTGCGACCACTAAACAACCTTTCTT
This sequence comes from Myotis daubentonii, assembly GCF_963259705.1. Lineage (NCBI taxonomy): Eukaryota > Metazoa > Chordata > Mammalia > Chiroptera > Vespertilionidae > Myotis > Myotis daubentonii. The sequence continues at coordinate 209,911,395 of NC_081841.1, read as the reverse complement.
AGGGTGGCATAATGAGCCGTTAGCCAGCTTGCCCTCACAGCCCAGGAGCCAACATAGTTACTAAGCAAAGCAGCTGGAAAAGGAAGTCACCAGAACTATAATGGGAAATTCTTCAAGCCTGCCTTTGTAAAAAAAAACCCACCTTTCGGTGCAAGCTTATGTCCCCAGCTTATGAAAGCAGCCAAGCAGGGCCAGCCCCTGAGCCAGTTCAGAATTCCTCTGGGGTTTCCTCTCAATTTCTATCTCAGGGAACCTAAGAACTGCAACATTGGTAGCAGCAAGGTCTTCTAGGAAAAAAAATCATATCTGAACTACACATAGAAGTCAAATTAGAGCTAACACTCAGGAAAGTGAAATCCGGGAAATGAAGTGGACATTCTAGGCAGAGTAAACACCATAAGGAAAGCTTCAGAAAGGAGTAACACCGGTCTCTAATAGTCTCCGTATCTTTGGCCATTAAAGAAACTTTACAACTCCTTTGTCTGTTGACACCTTTCCATCAGTTACATAACCATCTTCTATGAAAACCAGACACCGAGCTAAGGGGGCTGTACTTTAGGGATCTCCTGAAAGGAATAACACAGCCATGCTTGAATTTTAGAAAGATGCACTGGCAGCCACGTGGAAGAAACAAAGGAAGGGAAGGAGACTGGAGGCAGAGAGGAGACTTAGAACCCAGCAGTAGCAGGGAAGACCCAGTGTAACCAGGGTGACCAGGATTTGGCTCAGGTGAGCAGAGAGTAGAGACAGCTTAGCAGTTCCTGAGTAGGAGGGGAGAGGAAGATGTGGCTGGGTTTAATTAACAATGGAGAGAGAAATGACTGCCTGGTAATTTTTTTTTTTAAGGTAAGTATTGACTGATACCACTAAGGGGAAATTAACTAGAGATAGCATCTGAGCTGTAATGATTCTACCAGAGGCCCGGGTACAGTCCCTAGGCCTAGCCTGTGATCAGGGCCATCTCAACACCACCCACCCTGGCCACCCACCCTAGTTCCCATTCGCCATCAGCTATCAGAGCCTGCGGGCTGGGAGGAGGGACCAAGAGGTCGGATGCTCCACCCACTCACCAGTCCCGTCCCCCACCACCACCCACCCCATTTCTCCTTCACCATCAGCAATAGGAGCCTGCAGGCCGGGGAACCAAAAGGTGGTCAGTGTACCTCATAGTGACTGGTCGAGTGGTCGTTCTGCTGTTATGATCACTGGGCTTTTATTATATAGGATTTAGGAAACTTTTTCTTAAATGGCAACCTACTATATTGTATCATATACTTCACAATTATAACTTTCAATCACTGGTTATAAACAGACTATAAGATCTAATGTATCAAATTAAAATTCACTTAATTATGGGTCTTTGATATACATAATTTTTGAAGTGTACTATGAGCTCAACATCCATTTAGAGTCAAAATGTTGACATTTTATAGATTCTGTAGCTTCAATAGGCTAAGGCATAGCAGATTTTTGGATTTTTTATTGCAACACTAGAGGCCCCGTGCACAAAATTTAGCACGGATAGAGTCCCTAGGCCTGGCCACCAATCAGGGCCAATCGAGGCGTTTCAGCTGCCAGCCGGGGCCTGCCTTCATTCCACGCTGCCCCCTGGTGATCAGCACACATCATAGCGAGTGATCGAACTTCTGGTAAACTCCCGCAGGGACAATTTGCATATTAGCCATATATATATATATATATGATTATTTCCTTCCATAAGGAAGTTTTAATCTCAAATACCTATAATTGTTAAATAATGTAATGAGTGAAGACAGCTTCCTGTAGTACAATAGGGAGTGACTGCAAACTGGTAAAATGGACAAGAGGCAGACTAGTAAGGGAACAGCTACTCTTCAACTCAAAGCTAATACATATTGCTATGTGGGAACAGTTGCCAAATCTTTCCAGAGCTTCCTATGTTAAAAGACAAGTTGGAAGGGGCAAGGACCATATAGGAAATCTCTGTACCTGCTGCTCAGTTTTGCTGTGAACATAAAATTGCTTAAATTAATAAAGTCTATTTTTTTAATTGGAAATTTGAAAAATTTAATGAAAAAAATCTCAAATTATAAATGTTGGAAATGTACTCAGGGGCTGGCAACAATAGGAAATTTCAAATAATTTAAGAATATGAAGATTGGTACTAATATCCTATCTAATAAAAGAGAAACATGGTAATTGGCATACGACCGCTACCCTTCCCATTGGCTAATCAGGGCAATATGCAAATTAACTGCCAGCCAAGATGGCGGCCGGCAGCCAGGCAGCTGGAAGTGAACATGAGGCTTGCTTGCTTCAGTGACGGAGGACTGCAATGTTCCCCACCTGTCTTGCCGGCCTCTGAGCTTGCAGTTTAAAAAACATTGTAACAAATATAGAAGCTAAACAAAACCCCAGAAACCTGCTTTCAGCTGGCCAGGATCTCAGAGCTGGAGTTATAAATTGTTTCGATTATAGAACCCAAACAAACCAGATACCTGCTTTCAGCAGCAGAGGCCTAAGAGCTGGAGCCAGAGCTAAAGCTGGCCCAGAATAAAAAAAAAAAAGAAAGAAAAAAAGGAGCAGTTGTGAGCTTCAGTCACCCGCCAGCCTGAAAACAGCCCTCAGCCCCTCACCCAGACTGGCCAGGCACCCCAGTGGGGACCCCCACCCTGAAGGGTGTGTGACCAGCTGCAAACAGCCATCATGCCCTCACCCAGGCTGGCCAGGCACCCCAGTGGGGACCCCCACCCTGATCCAGGACACCCTTCAGGGCAAACCAGCCGGCACCCACCCGTGCACCAGGCCTCTATCCTATATAGTAAAAGGGTAATATGCCTCCCAGCACCGGGATCAGCGGAGCCGAGAGGCCTCCCGGCACCGGGATCAGTGTGACAGGGGGCAGCGCCCAAACCCCGATTGCCCTGCGGCTGTGTGTGTGACAGGGGCGGGGCCACAACCTCCCTATCCGCTCTGCTCTGTTCGTGACAGGGGAAGGCGCCCCAACCCCCTGATCAGCCCTGCTCTGTGCCTGATAGGGGGGAGCTCCCCAACCCCGATTGCCCTGCGGCTGTGTGTGTGACAGGGTGCGGCGCCCCAACCCCCTGATCGGCCCTGCTCTGTGTGTGATAGGGTAGAGCCATAACCTCCCCATCGGCCCTGCCCTGAGTGTGACAGTGGCGGTGTGCCAACCCCCTGATCTGTCCTGCTCTGTGACAGGGGGCGGTGCCCCAACTCCTCCTATCGGCCCTACTCTGTGAGTGACAGGGCAGAGCTCCTCAACCACTTGATCGGCCCTGCTGTGTGTGTGACAGGGGGGAGCTCCCCAACCCCCTGATGGGCCCTGCTCTGTGCGTGACAGGGGGTGGCGCTGCAACCTCCCCATTGACCCTGCCTTGAGTGTGACAGGGGGCAGTGCCCCAACCCCCCAATCGGCCCTACCCTGAGCGTGACTGAGGGTGCCATCGCAACCTCCCAATCCACCCTGCTCTGTGCATGACAGGAGGCGGCGCCCCAACTCCCCAATCAGCCCTGCTCTGAGCCCGACCAGGGGCTGCACCTAGGGATTGGGACTGCCCTCTGCCACCGGGGAGCAGGCCTAAGCCAGCAGGTCGTTATCTCCCGAGGGGTCCCAGACTGCGAGAGGGCACAAGCCGGGCTGAGGGAACCCCCCCCCCCTCCCTTCCCGTGCACAAATTTTTGTGTACCGGGCCTCTAGTTTTTAAAATAAATATAATTGCCATTTACAGAGTACCTACTGTGTGCCAGAGAATATTCTAGTTTCTTTACATGTACTATATCTAAAATCCTTCAAAATGCATGCATTGCTTTTGTGTAGAAACTCTGGAATGGATCTGCTTTCTGAATGGGAAGTCAGACGTAGTCCTGCCAGAGGTAGATGAGCTTTAGGTAGGCTGGTGAGGGATTCATAAACAATAAGCTAGGGCTAAGAGGCAATAAGCATGTTGGTTAAGAGGTAATGGCTCCAGGCACACTAATTCTATGCAGTAGAAAAAGGGAAGTAATTTGTCATATGCTTACTATGTGCCAGAGACAACAATAAATGATTATATACTAGTATAATACTTAAATATCAACAATCCTGCACAAGAGGAATCACAATTCCTAATTTTACAGATGGAAGCTCAGAGAAATTAAGTAACTTGCCAATAGGTCACATTGTTAGTATATAGTATATATACTATATACTATATACTAACAATATTTTGGAGCCAGAATTGGAATCCATGATAGTTTGATTACAAAGCTTTCATTCACCTAGTCAAGCTGCTTTTCCTAAGGTCAATAACTTTTGCTTACTTCCATTTATGTTGCTCAAATTCATTTTGTCTTTTATCTCTAACATAATGTTTACATCAAGTAACCTGAGGAAACTATAGACTTTCCAGTAGGCAGTAAGAATTCAGGTAGTCAATCGGTCCTCTCACTCCAGTAGCTCTAGGACTATTAAGGTTATGTGAACACCCAAGTTTGCACTGCCAGGTAATGACACATCAGGATCTCCTGACTTCTGGTACAAGGCTTCTTTCATTAAGATTATTAGTCATCCCAGAGTAAAAAAGATAGCAATTCTGATAAACATAATTCCCAAATTAGATTTTCTTACTGAATATAAAATAAAAATAGGACCAGAATTATCATCCACTTTATTAAAATGATGCAGAAATCCTTTGCTTGAGATAGCTGATATCCCTAAGCAAAAAGTAATGAAGGATTACTATTTTATAACTTAGAATTTACATAGTTAATTGCAGATAATAGTTACCATTTACTTTTAGACCTAAGGAAATACAAATAAAGTAAGCTGCCTTTAGATATTGAGAGAGAGAGAAACCAGGACAATTAGGATGGTAACTGTTAAGACCATCAGTTTTCAATATTGTCTGATTGCAGGGACAATGCAGGGAAATACTTACCAGCTTCACTTCTGAGGAATCTTTAAATTTTGGGATTAGTGGGTATTACCTGGGACATTTTCAACTACAACTAATTGAAAATCCAGGTTGAAAGTGGCTTAAACAGTACGGGGTTATTAATGTTATACAGTAAGAGGTCCAGAGGCAGGAAGTGCCCCTGAACTGGTTACTTCAGCATCACAATCTCATCACGGACATTCCAGCTTTCTACTCTGTAGTCAGCCTGTCTTCCTTCCCTGATCCAAGCAGTTCCACATGTCCATGTGGCACAATATCCAAAACATTTCCTTTCAGACATCTTTATAATTGAGAAAATGTTTGAACAGCTCCCCAGTGCCGGGAGCTGGTCCATCCTTGCTGTTTCAAGGGACCTGGCATATATGGCATATGGTTCTTAATATGTTTGCTCACCTTCTTGGCGCTGTGTTTTAACCAAGGTCACCTCTCCGAGAAAGGTTGAATCTGCAGGTAGGGATTTTCCCCTGAAGTTAGGGAGGGAATAAAACCCCTCAACTAAGTGCCAGGCGGGTAATTAATCCCTTTAACTACGAACAATCATGCTTAAACTACATAATCTTTTCTCCCTGGAATGGAGATAAGAAACACCCTAACCTTTGTAATAGAGATTGATAGGATTGAATCAACTGGTATAAATACAGTTGTAACAAGACAGAAAGACTCAGAACTCAGGAGACAGAATTCAGAAGACAGAACCTACACGGAGCCTAGAGGCAGAAGAACTTCACTGGCGAGAGCATGCCAGAGGATCCTGGACCGGGACTGGCCTCGGAGCCTAGAGACAGAGCCTAGCGGGAGAACATGGCAAGGGATCCTGGACTGAACCTGACTACAGAGATTGGCAGGAGAACCTGACTGGAACCTGGACACTGAACCTGACTGGAGAGCCTGGACAGAACCTGGCTGGAGAACCTAGCGAGGGAACATGGCTACAGAACCTCGCTGGAGATCCGAAGCAGAACCTCTCTGGAGATCCGGGCTGGAGATCCTGGCTAGGCTGCTGATCAACTGAACGCTGTCTCCGTGACATTCCTTCTTCGCCGACTCCGTCCACACCTTTGGGGATCCCTGGACCCGCTGGGGCTGGACCCCGGCACCCCAGCAACTTCTCTCCTCCAACTCCCACTGACCAAGAGTAAGTTCACAGGCCTGCTTTCACAATAACTAGCAGCAGGACCTGAACCATCATCATTATTTACTCGCTGGGGTTGAAAGAGCACAGCCTCCAATCAGTAGGTGGCTTTGCAGATAACCAGATAACAACAGGTGTTCTCCCAAGAAGTCAGGGGAAGAGGATTTGGGTGGGAAACAGAACAGTGTGCTTTGGCAGTGGTTCTCAACCTTCCCAATGCCGCGACCCTTTAATACAGTTCCTCATGTTGTGGTGACCCCAACCATAAAATTATTTTTGTTGCTACTTCATAACTGTAATTTTGCTACTGTTGTGAATCGTAATGTAAATATCTGATATGCTATATGTGTTTTCCGATGGTCACGACCCACAGGTTGAGAACCGCTGCTTTCGAGCAAGCTTCTTTAGGAAGTAGAACTACAGAATGAGTCCCATTCCTACCCAGAAAGTCTGGAATTATGGTGATACCTGTTATTCAGAAGGTGGAATATGTCACTTAGAGCCTAGTCAACATGACTCTCAATTTCCATTTTCATGGCAGACAAACATATTATTATGCTCTGGTTAAACACTCTTTGTTGTCACCTATGAGTTTCCAATTTACCTTGCCTTGTCAGTAAGACTTAGATGAGGAAATAGACATAAAACTCATCTAGCCTTTAGGAGGAGAGGCATGAGGAAGATAAGGAAGAATTTCTTAAGGTTAACAAAAAAAAAGGCGTTTACATTCATAGAGAAAGGGAATAAACAACATGCTCTTTCCTAAAATGAAATGTTTAAGAGTTGGAAGGTAAATGAGAGAATTGGGGGGGTAGGGGTGGAGGGTGGAGGGACAGAAATCTGAAGAAGGGAAGAAAAAATAAATCGGATACTTTCACTGTCAGGAAGAGCTGTTGACCTTACATTTGGAGAAGGGACAGATATGAAAAATGAGGGAGGTAGGCAGCACAAACATTCACAATTTAGGAAGTTTTATATTATTCATTAAAATACCATTCAAAACATTTCAACTTTTGCACAGTGCACCTTCAGAATAACCAATCAGTGTCCTTCTGCCCAAAAATCTTTTAAGTATAAATTGTAGTATACTGCACAGATCATTTTTTACTAGCTAGCTTTAACATGTATGTCATGAGTTAAAAAGGCAGATTTAACAAAAATAGGTGGAGATCATTTTTTCTGGAAGCATACCATTCCTGGAATGTACCTGTCTCCTAATTATCCAAGTTTAGTTTATAAATGTGTAATATTTCAACAACAACAACAAACTTCAAGTATTTTATAAAAGAACTTACAGGAATAAAGAGTACTTAAAGTTAAATTTTTATAACATTACAAAATTTGTAGATAATGTCACATGACCAATTATAAGTCCATTACTTCTGGCTCAAAAAAATAAATAAAATGGATCCTTTCTGCATTTGTTCAAAGCATTTACAGATCCTCTTAAACCAACTTCAGAACTCCTTAGATTAATAATTACTGCTTTAGAATCTCACCTTATTTGGGAGGCCAAAAAGATAAATACATTTCAGATCATCGCTTCCCATATTTACCAGCCTTAGCAGCAAAGGACTTTGGAATATTTGAAAAATTCAACTCCAACCCCAAAGAATAAGATTTTGTCAGCAATGAGAATACTTAACAGAATATACTAAAGGCTTAAAGCAATTAATTCCAAAGGTGTGGCTCTAAAAAAGTATTTTGGCAATAGTAGTACTAGTTTAGTACATCAATAGTCATACAAGTGACACTTTCTGAGGGGACAAACTTTTGTTATGTTTGTTTCAATTAAAAAAAAATGAGCCATTTTCATAAGAATATCTTGTAAGAGTAGCTCTTACAGGTTAGTACACAACTCTATTTAGAAAAAGACTTCTAAGAACTCTGTGAACTTAATTTTCCAAAAAGAAAGCCCCCTTTAGATAAAAGAGCATGCTACTCTTTCTGGTTAAATGCCACAAATTTTTACCTTTTGAAAGTTCTGAACAAGTAGAACAATTGAGACAAAAGAACCAAGAAACAGCTGAAGTTCAATCAGCAATAGGCCTCATTTTAGCCAAATTGATTTTGTAGTGAATTTTTACGAATCTATCTAATTTAAAATTATTCTACACCTTAAGTTACTTGCTTGGGAAAAATTAGTAGAGTAACAGATAAAAATTGCCTCTAATCGTTTGTCAACAGGACTTAATTTTATTCTCTTAAAACACATATCTTTACAATGGATGAACAGTTTATTTTAAAAAGGTTAGGGTTGAGCGATGTTAACATCTTTACATCAAAATACATGCTGTGACACTACTAAGTAAATACACTTGCATTAATTCATAGGGTAACATAAAGAGGCGGTGCTAATTTTTGAAAACCATTAGAGGCCACAGGTATCTGCAAAATATAAAAGGAGAAGCAAACCAGGTGACAGTAGAAACGGCTGAAATCACTGGAACTGCAAAATACTTCTGACCTGAGCCGGCTGAAAAGGAAAACCTCCTAGGAAGACAACAGAACCATCATGATGACTATGACCGCTCCCGAGGGTGGGAGCAAGAACAACAGTGAGCAATGCACCGAGACTGGTGGCTGTCCGAGAGGTGGATCTTAAATTAGAGACCTAAGAGGATTGAGGATGCCACTCCCAGGGGACAACTCGCTGAGAAAAACTCGGGCTTCCTTTTCCTCGGATGTTGCGACCGTTCCTTTACCCCCCCCCCCACACACACCCCCATTTCCCACGCTTTGTGAATCTTGGACACTGCGCTTCACAATGCGTTTTGGCCACGTAAAATATCTTCACACTTTGGCCAAAGCGGCCATCAGGTGGCCAGAGGAAAAGGGTAGTGAAGAAGGAAGCAGGGCAGAGCGAGGGATCTTGGAAATAGCCCATGAGCCAGATTATAGTCAGCGGCCATGTGTCAGGAGGGCTGAGCCCGTCAGAATTAGAGGAGCTGAGCGGTGGCGGGGTGGGGAGGGGGAGCAACGGGGGAGGGTCCGGAGGAAAACGCTGAACTGGGGTCCGAGAAGCCAGAGCCCGCGTGCACACCACCCAGGACCCAGGGAGGTCTATCAACCAGAGGCAGCTGGCGCGGAGCCGGCCCGGGAGCCGCGAGTGCGATTCGTCCCAGCCCGCCCGCCCGCCCGCCTCGGGGCCGAGAGGGAGCGACCAGTCACCTGGAGTGGGAGCTCCGCAGGGACTCGATCAGGCGCTGCTTCTGCTGCTGGAGGCTGGTGAGGCCGCCGGGGGACCCCGCTGCGGAGGAGGAGGCGCTCTTGGTCAGGGGGAAGAGCCAGCTCATCCTCCCCGGCTCCCCGGGCCCGAGGCCCTAGCCGGCCCGGCCGGCCTCTCCCAGCGGCTCAGGCCGGGGGTGCTTCCACCGCGGAGGAGCAGACGGACGCCCGGGACCCGAGCGCGGGGCGGCCACGTCTCCTCTACGCGGGCCGGCCTGGCGGTCCCCGGGCCCTCGGGGGCATGCTACGACTGCGGGTACTGGACGCCGGGAACTCGCGGGCCGGGACCGGGCCCCTACCTCCAAGGCCCGGCGCCAAACCGGCCCGACAGCCTCCCCGCCCAGCCTTCACCGCCCCCAGCTTCCGCCCTGCGTGCCCCGCCCCCTGTGCGTACCGCGTCATCAGCCGGAGCCGCCGCCGCCGCCAGGACGTACGCGACGCGACGCGACGCGACGCGACCCGACGCGACGGCGCAGCTCCGTGCGGCGCAGCGCCGGCTCCCCTTCCCCCCTCGCTGGGCGAGAGGTGCCTATGGGGCATCCGCTGCCGCCGCCGCTCCCGCCACCGCCGCCGCCGCCGAGTGCTGTCTCTATGGCGAGGAGGAGGAGGAGAAGCGCGAGCTCGGTGACACAAGTAGATCTGGCGCCTGCAGCCGGCGGCGGGGGCGGGCGGGATGGGGAAGTGGGAAGAGGGTGGGACGGTGGACCCGGGAGGGTGCGCGATGGCGCCAGCTGGAACGGGGCCGGCGGGGCACGGAGCAGGGTGGCGGGCGGAGGAGAGGGAAGGTAGCTGAGGCTGGGGGTTTGTCCGGGGGCTGGCGCGGAGTGATGACGCAGAGGCTTTGTACCTGGGGCTCGGCGGCGGTGGGAAGGAAATGGGGGGCGGAGGGCGGTGGCCCAGGTCCCCAGCTCCTCGGATGCTGGCGCGCGGCAGTGCCCGGGGTCAATCTGGCTGCAGTCAGTGGTTATCTGCACCTTCGCCCTGGCGCTCCGCCAGGGAGGAGATTATCTGTGGCTGGAATGCTTCTGCACCGCCCTCTCCTTTCTCGGGGAGCCCGCAGGGCGGAGATGCTTCCTCCAGCAGGGAGGTCTGTGGCCCCCTTCGCTTCGGCAGCTGCAGTCAGGGCCGTGCAGAAAAGCACTGGGAACTGCAGGGGCGGCCCGCCCTGTGTGGCAGAGTGGGCAGGCTTAGAAAGCTGGGGCCCCCTAGATCTTTGGGTTTCTGTTCTCAAAGCCGTCGGTTACACCTGTGACTGCAGAGTTTGGGTGGGGGCATAATTCCTTTGAAAAATCTTTGTTATGCTATTTTTTTCAAACTGTGAAAAACGAAGGAGCCTTTTCCTGTTCAAGAACCAAAATGTGGTCTGTCCTGTTATCATATACCGTGAAACCAGTGTATATGGCCCAGCAACATGAAGTGTGTGTGTTTGGTAACCAGGGGGAAATGCTATGATTTTTAGGAAATTAGAAAGAAACAATTTGAAATGCCTTGCTTTTTCCCTCCTGCAGTTAATGGACATTCAGACAAGCGCTGTGTGTCTGTTACTTATTGCTCAGAAATAACTTTTTTTTTATTATTATTAAAGTAGGTTTAATTTTGCCACCTCCAGTCTGGCTGGAATAAATGCCAGTCAAGGAGATTCTGTAATCAAATCAGATTTTGAATGTTCTGTTCATTAGGAATAAAAGCAAACATTACTTCTGTCCTAGTAACATGTGATCTTCTCACATGTGTATCAGTATTTCAAGTTTCATTTTTGTCTGAAAATGGTTATCAATTTTATTCAGTGAGTTGAATTCAGAGCAGTCTTTAATTAGTGGGAAATTATTAATATGTGCACATAAAACACTATATAACTGATGTTAGAACCAGGAAACCTGTGTTTTTTTTGACAGGTACACAAATAAAGGATAAAGTATTTTATGAAACAGATCTTCAATCAAGTATAACATTTTGATGCTTGGCAGCTAGACTCCTTGTGCCCTCACTATGCCAGCAGCAACGGTAGATCATAGCCAAAGAATCTGTGAAGTTTGGGCTTGCAACCTGGATGAAGAGATGAAGAAAATTCGTCAAGTTATTAGAAAATATAATTATGTTGCTATGGTATGCCTATGATCAAATATCCTTAAATGCTTCTTATAAAAGGGGAAGAGGAATTTTAAAAGTCTTGAATTCAACCCTTCTGAGTGATTTTTTTTTAAGGGATTAATTTAATTATGCAAAGGAAATTTTGTCTGTGTCCTCCAACCAAAGACCACAGGAAACATACCTGTGATGTGACATGTTGGGTTTATTACTTATTGGAATGAGGGAAAACGCATACCATTGGAGGAAACTTGGGTGAGGCAGTTTTAGATAGGGATTAAGGAAGCAGGGCTTTGTGGGAAGCTGGGGTATCTTAATAAAGTTTTTCTTTTAATTGATTTTTAGAGAGAGGAACGGAGAGAGGGAATGAGTGTGAGAAACATGGGTTTGTTGTTCCACTTATTGATGTATTCATTTGTTGCTTGTTTGGCGTCTGACTGGAGATCAGACCTGCAACCTTGGCATGTAGGGTCGACACTAACCAACTGAGCTCCCCAGCCAGGGCAATGTGTTTTAACTAGACTGAAAGAAGACCCAAGTAAGTCGAAAGCTATAAAGAAGCAACAGTCAGTCACTAACCAAGATGGGTAATTGGTCATTTTCATGGTTCTCTGTGTTTAGTCATGATTACAGAGTGGCCTTGTCTGATGTTGAAGTGTGAAATTGTTTATATTCGACGGAAGAACATTAGCTACAAGTGCCAGGTCAGCCCCTAGCAATGCTAAGGCCTAACTGATAATACCAGATCAGCTCCCATAAGCTAGGAAACTCATGATGTCTTTCTCAAACAAACAAAAAAGGTCTCCCAGTGAAACGTTGTTGATCTGCAGTCTTGTTGTTTGGTTTTTAATTTTAAAAAAGTTATCAGTGGAGTTCCATGAACATATTGCTGTTAAGCATCTCATCTTGTACTTCCGTTATAGCTACTCTACTCTTTTCTAGAAAATTAGCTTTGTGAAGCAAGGGGTTAGTATCTTAATATTTTGTTCTTCCAACACCTAGCATATCACAGTACTTCCAATAGAGTGGTTTTTGAGTAGGGAAAATTTAGAGAAGTTTTAATTTCTTTACTGTTTATAGTGACTTGGTGTTTAGATTTTGCTCTTAGCTTCCTAATTTGAATTTTAATACTAAACTAATGTATCATTTTCTCAGTATTTTTAATACAAATAAATATACTTCTATGGGGAGGGAAAAGTTGATTGTTTAAAATATGAATATTTGAATGTACATAATTTTCTATTTAATAAAGGTGTACATCCTCACAGAATTAAATTTTCTTATTTAGTAGAAATTGCTAGCGCTCACTTATTTCTCAGATGATAAGGAGTGACAACATTAGAGACGTGATAACATTCTACAGGAGTGTGAGTGGCATGCAATTTTTGATGACATGCTTTCTCTGGAGTATAAAGAGAAGACTGTTTTGGCTCAAGAAATTAGAAGGGTTTGATGTTTATATAATCCTTGCCTGAGAAAAGTGATTGGAAAGTATGATGCATTTTCCATTCTTTATGACCAGTTCCATATTGGTTTTAACAGATTAGCATAGTTTCACATACCTCTTGAGAAACATCAACTTACAATTTTTTGTCTCTTCCTTGGGAATAGAGTACTTGGTTGCATTTATCATGCTATATATAAGTAATTTTTTTACTGATACGATATTTAAAGTAAGGAAAATTCATTGAGGTTGTAGAGTTTCATTTTATGGTTCCAAAAAATAATGCTCTTTTCTGTTAAAAGGTACTTTGTAATGGAATATGAGTGTATAGAATATCATCAATAACAGGATTCTTTAATTTGTACCAAAAATTGCTTATTTATTCTAGGAATTTGTGGACTGTGGTTTTTAGTAAATAATGAATTTTAAAACTGTTTTACAGGACACCGAGTTTCCAGGTGTGGTTGCAAGACCTATTGGAGAATTCAGGAGCAATGCTGACTATCAGTACCAACTATTACGGTGTAATGTAGACTTGTTAAAGATAATTCAGCTAGGACTGACATTTATGAATGAGCAAGGAGAATACCCTCCAGGAACTTCAACTTGGCAGTTTAATTTTAAATTTAATTTGACGTAAGTGGGAAATAAATATAACCTGATAATTTTTTTTAGTTTAATTTTTGGAGTTGATTTCCCTCAAGTATAGTGAATGAAATTCTAAGTGAATATGGCATAGTTATCCTGGAAATACTTAAAACCTAAAATCTCAAAGGTTAGAGTGCTTCTAGATATTATAGGTCCAAATAATTGAATAAAGAAGAGTCTCCAATTCATGTAATTTGAATTCTAGAAATGTTATATGAAAAGAATTCCTGCCACATTTTTTGAAATTTGGAAAATTTTGAGTATTGGAAATAGTTCTTAACAGAAAAAAATAACGGATATTAGTTTCACTTTCAAACTTGTGTACAGTTTGAAATACATACATCTTTGTTGTAATAGTTTTGCTTCTTAAGAGGTTTTTATTACAGTCATACTCCAGTTTATGAGTAGCTTATATATCAAACGTGGTAAGATATTTCTTGGAAACTTGGGTGCATTTTCCTGACAAGTCAATGTTATATAAATGATTATATTCCCAGGTCAGGCAACGAAATCTTTTATACTTACACTAAAGACCCAGTGCATGAAATTCGTGCAAGAGTAGGCCTTCCTTTCCCCAGCTGCCGGCACCGGCTTCCCTCTGACACCCGGGACCCAGGCTTCCCTCGCAGCCCCTGCTTGGTCCAGAAGGATGTCTGGTCTAATTAGCATATTACGCTTTTATTATTATAGATATGGGAGAAGTAATACTGTCCTTTAACCTGGTGCTTCTTTCGGGAACCCTTCAGAATCTGGCAGATTGTCTTCCAGAATCTGAATTCTAACAAGCCCAGGGTAGAAACCCAGTTTCCTTACTTGTAATTCTTGTCTATCATTGGTAGGAGTAATCTTGATAGCTTAGAGAAATGTAGATTGTTTGGGCCAAAGGTAGATTGTTTATAAACTGACTGTAAGTTGGAGAAATGTTTTAATACATTCAAAGTGTGTTACAATACAGGATTGCAATGTCCTGTTTGACAGCCTGTACTTGTGTAATGTACTGTAACATCTGATTTGAAAAATAGTAAAAGAAGGTGGTAATGCCAATGTATGAACCTTCCATTCTCTGTAGAATAATGTGAAATTTAGTATAGGAGATTTCAGGAAAAGCAGAGTTGATGATTTTAAAGGGTAGTGTTAGTGTTGCAGTAATATGGCTTATACTTTCATTGTGTTTAGCCTGACTCCTTGTTTTTGGATTTTAAAATGTACTCTTCAGGACCTTGTAAAGGGTAAAAAAATACTTGTCTCTATTCAAACTGATAATAACCTTTCATAAGTACAGTAGTTCTGAAACACAGAAAATGGCTTTTTAGCCTTTTCCCAAAAGACCACTTTTTAAAATTATTTGTTTACCATTTCATTTGTTCTATGTTACTCTTTTTCTAAACTTGTCATTATTAGAACATTGTTTTAACTAAGATACCATTGTGATCTTAGTACCTGAGTAGGAGGAGACCCATCCGTGTCACAGTTTTGGTAAAATTGAAATTTTCCTTATCTATAAACATCATTGTTCTAATAACAACTGCTTTGTTAGTATAGTCTCTGAAAGACATTTTTCTCATACAGAGAGGGCTACTGTAGATTTGCTATACCAAGTTTTGCATCCATTTCCACTGATGTTCATGTCTTGGGAGGTGTTTAAGGAGAAGGATATAGTGAAAAAATATTAAGTAGAAAAAGTCAGTTGGAAGATAAAACAAGTGCCATCTAATGTGGAGACAGAGCCCCATGAACAGAAGCTTGGATATTTTGAAGAAAGGTGAAAATTCCCTTTGTATTATGGCCTCAAGTGAATGTATCAGCGGCTGTGCTAGGCACCAGGGATACAGAATTGAGGGATGTTGGTCGTGGTCATCATAACTCTTTTGTCTGCTTCATGTTATTAAAATCCAAGAATTAGAATTGTTAGGTACTGATCAATATATTATAATCCTCTCCAAACTGAATTTCAGAGTTGATATGTACATGAAACTTGAAGTGGGGTATTGAGCTGTGAAGAAAGCCATGGGCAGAATTCCTCTAAAACTCAAAAGAGATGAGAATGAAATTTTTATAGGGTCATCAATTTGATGATTATAGTAATTGATATTTGAGAGAATCATTTGCACAGTGTGGAAGAGATTACAGGGGATCATGGCTTCAGTAATAACGGAAAGGAAGACTTCCTTTAAGGAAAATGGCAGTGCAAAGGAGATGTGCCGTAAGAAGCGGGGACAGCAGAAACAAAGGATAGCTGTTTCACTGATGATGCACAGGCATTTGAAGGTAAAGGACAGCTGTCAGTTACGGAGTTGTAGGCTGAATATGTTGTCCTTCATAGCCTTTGCAGATTTGGGGGCATCTTTGTGTTCTTCCCAGTTTGGGTTCATTAGATGCTATGTTTAGTAACCATCTGTGTATTTGTGACCATCTGTATGCCAGTTTATTTACCTCTTATGATTTTCAGCATCAATTTAAATAAATAGGAGTTAACATTTTTAAAAATGTAAAATGTGTGGTGAGCCAGGATTTCATTGAGTTTGGAAAGTGTTTCTATATTGTAAAATCTCTAACCTGCATGTTTAAAAATGTGAATTTGTGTAGTAGGCTAAGTTTGTATTTGTAGCTAGAGGTAATTTCAATACATGTACTGCATTTATCAGACCTAGATGAGTTAGTTCCTGACTTTAGGATATACTTGAGATAGACAGCCTTGTATCTCTGTTTTTTGGAAAACTTTTTTTAGAGATTTATGCATGGCTTTCCTTTCTGTTCAATTGTCAGAACAGGGTATTCTGTGATCATCAACTTCAGTACTTAATTCATGTTAGGAGTGGTCACATTATTGTCTATTGCCATTCTGAGCAGATTGATCCAATCAGTAAGCCAGCACTTGCACCTATAGCAATTCTAATATCCTATATAATAAAGAGCTAATATGCTAATTAGACCGAACAGCAGAACAACCTTCTGGACGAAGCCGGGGCTGCGAGGGCCGAGTCCCTTGCACAAATTTTGTGCATCGGGCCTCTAGTATAAGCAATATTTAAAGTAATTTGCTGAGATTGAATTAACTAACATTTTAATATTTTCCTACATCTGCTAGCAAGGTGGAATGATTTCAGAACTTGAAATGGACATCAGGGAAAAGGGACATTCTATTGATTTAGAGCAGTGTTTCTCAGCCTTCTGGCCCTTTAAATACAGTTCCTCATGTTGTGACCCAACCATAAAATTATTTTCGTTGCTACTTCATAACTGTAATGTTGCTACTGTTATGAATCATAATGTAAATATCTGATATGCAGGATGGTCTTCGGCGACCCCTGTGAAAGGGTCATTCGACCACCAAAGGGGTTGTGACCCACAGGTTGAGAACCGCTGATTTAGAGAATTGAGTCATAACAGTTACGGAGTTTCCCTTACCACACCAAGTATTTTCTGTCCTATTTGGAGATTTAGTTAGCTTATCTGGATGGGGTTCCCAGCTTTCTCTTTCTAATCACATGGGTATTATAAAGTATGGAATTTGTTCCAAATGATAAAATATTTAGTCCAATGAAATTCAGATGACAGTACATTAACTTATCTGGATTGAGCTATGTTAACTATGCAGGAACAAAAAAAATAATTTGCATACGTGTTTTTGTTTACTACTTACTTGATCATAATTTGTCAGAAGTAGTCATCTAGGTCTCTCCTGGGGATTGGGGTTCAATGGGCCTGGGTATGGGACCTGGGAGTCCATATTTATGGTAAGCTCTCTGGGTGATTCTTATCATTTGGCAAGTTTGGGCAACACTCACTATTCCACTTCTTGTTTTTTTTTGTTTTTATCTGATGATATAACATTGAACAAAATAGATAAAAATGACTGTCCTCCTAAAGCTTGCATTCTGGTTGAGAGAGACAGTTAATAAAAGCAAGCATGTGGCCCAGAATAATGTGAGTCTGGAGAAAGAATATGTTATGCCTTGGTTGGCTATAATTGCTAAAACATGCCTCCCCTTGTGAGCATCGCGACCTGATGAGTGAGGGTCTAGCTGTTTAAGATAGATATTCTTAGTATAATAAGGCCAAATGATACTGTTGTTGAATGAAAAAAACTTGTATTGGGTTTATTCAGATATCCTTTCTGAGGAGTTTTCCAGGGGAAAATTGACAGTGATTGTTCTGGTTTTCCCATTTTTAAATATTTCAGTGGCTAGTTTTATTTTTTAGAGACATTTGGAAGTAGATTGATTTCCAGAGACCAGACCATAAGAATACATTTCGGCTCAAGTGTGATTTTTCTTTTGGTATAATTAGTTTTGTTAAATGGTTTAATAGGATTGTCTTTGCTAAATGATGGAAAGTGATATTTTTACAGTTTAAAATGTAAACAGAAAAGTCTAGTGGGGCAATGCACAAAATACTTGTCTTTCATTCTCAGAAACATACCTTCATTTTTTCACTTATTTAATATTTTAGATACCCGTGTATACTTACAAAGTAGAGATGGCTTTCTTTTTGGCATAAGTAGTCTTGAGTGATTGGTTTATATTTAGATTTCCTGGCTTGATTTTTGGTAGGCAATCTTGGAGGATTAAGATTGTTAGAAGAAGAAATGGTTGCTGTTATCCCGAGTCCTTCATTTTAATCAGGTTACTGCTCAGTGGGGCCATTTGCAAGGCTAATTATTTATGAGAGGAGGCCTCTCCTTTGACTTGAATACGGAATGTTGGAATGTCGTTTAACGCAGCCACGTCAGATGTTTGCACGTATTCTCTCTGGTGCTGCCCAGAGCAGGTAGATGAGCCCTCACCCTGTAGCGACAGCAGCATCTGGCAGTGTTAAAGCGGCTGCTGAGACTAAAAGAACATGCCTGTCAGTTTGTGGTGCTAGTCCCCAGTGAATAGAAGACTCTTTTTTTCAAACCCAAATTTATTTAACTTTTGAAAGGCTAGTTCAGAGTAAAGATTAAAATCTCGCCATTGGACTGTTCTGCATGATTATTTAATGTGTGCAGTTTCCTGAAATCATGACTGTTAATGATTAAACTCTAATTTCTTTCCATGTGTGTGAAACATTGGAACACCTGGACCCAAGCCAGCCCCCTTTCTTGTTTGTGGCATTGTAGTTGTGGGTCTAAGTTGAGAAAAAGAGTTTGTTTGAAGTATGGCACTTTTGAATGTTGTGTTTCTTCTTCTCCTGCCAGGGAGGACATGTATGCCCAAGACTCTATAGAGCTACTAACAACATCTGGTATCCAGTTTAAAAAGCATGAGGAGGAAGGAATTGAGACCCAGTACTTTGCAGAACTTCTTATGACATCGGGAGTGGTCCTCTGTGAAGGGGTCAAATGGTTGTCATTTCATAGGTAAAGAGATTGCATTACAAATGGCATGCGTGTTTTTGCCACACAGAACTCACACTGCAACAGTTTTGAGTGAAGTGCTTAAATTAAACAAGGAGAAGTGATAAACAGAAAAAGAAAATGGCATGTGTGTTACCGTTTCCTCGCTGCTTCACGTTTGGCTTGGTCACTGTTTCAGCACTTTCAGGCTCAGTTCGATAAAGAATTGGTTGCCACATTGCAGTCTCCTAACTCTGAAGAGACTAATGTTGGTCTACTTAAAGGTTTTACAACATGGGATACATTTTGGCCCATGAGAGTCAGCACTGCATAGTGAAAAGGGTACAGGCTAGGAAAATAGACCTTGGTTTAGTCCAACAATGCCATTTGGAATCTGTTACCTAAGGTTATTTAACATTACCTAGCCTAAGTGCAAGAATTCATTCATTAAAAATACTTATTATCTACCATAAGCCTTGCCCTATGATAAAATTCTAGGAATTAAGATATAAACAAAACAGGCTAAACTTTTTGTCCTCATAGAGTTTACATTCTGGTGGGAATAGGCACACAATTTTTCTAAATGATGGAATTTACATGTGGTTTTTTTTTAGCACTTTAGATTAAGTGCTATGGAGGCAAAAAAGCAAAATGCTAGGGGTTGGTGTGTGGTAGAGTTTAATTTTATTTAAATAAAGTGATCAGGATGGCATCATTTAGAAGAACTATCTTGCAGAATTGTTTTAAAGTATTGTGTTATGCAGGTGTTAATGTTCTTATACTCACTCCACTTCATACATTTTTTTAAAAAAATAAGACTATCCCACATGCTTTACCAGTTCCAGCTCTGGCCTGTGGAATGATTACAGTAAAAGACTGTTCATGTTGTAAACTTGGCGCAAGACTAAGCAGTAATTTTTGAGTTGGAGATACTGAACATACTAATTCTTACCTGTTATCTTTCCTTTCTACTCTCCTCTACTTGTTACCTCGGGAAATAAGACTTCAGTCTCTGTTAATTTGGGAAATGTTTTTGAATTCTTTTTTTTACAAAATTTCCTGGTCAGAAGGAAACAAAAGAATGGGAAAGGATTTGCCTGCGCTTTTACTACATACATTATGGTCTTTCGTTCAAAAGATACTCTGAGCAAGTACTTTGACTTGGCACTGGGTATTGAGATGAACAAAGAGGGTTCGTGTCACTTTAGAGGTTAGTCTAGATTAGACTCTTAGTATTTGAATACTTGTCAAGATATGTTAAGATTTTTATTCTACAAAATGCTATTATATGTTTTCTTCATATTATCTATTTCTAGAAGATAAAGACTAATTTATAAATCCTAAACTCTAATATAATCTTACCTTTCCTAGTAGTAAGCAAAGGCTGTGTTGATTTATATTTTAGGTAGACACCAGAGTACTACGTCTTTGCCAACTACCAGAAATTTAAAGGTTTCTGCTGTTTATTATTTATACCTTGATATTTCTAAGTGGTCTTCAATGGTAAAGCTTTCTTTGCCTTTTTTTTTTTAATAGCAAAGGTGGAAATTTATTGAAGAATAAGCACAGACTCCCACGTGGGGAGGGAGAAAGAGTTCCCTCTTGCCTTTTTTAGATTAGAAGTAAAACTCTGAATAGTTAATATAAATTTTGTTTTGTACCCTCCCCAAAAGATATGTAAATAACATCTCAACAGATGTCAAGCTTCATACTGAAAAGACGTTTTTTAAATGCGATTCCTGCCCTTTAAACTAATGGAGAAAACAATACATGCATTTTGAAGGATAGTACAAGAAAACAACTTGTGTAACAAACCTGTGGGAGCTGGGCTCTACAGGGAAGGCACCTGTGAGAGGTCCCTGAAGGAAAGGTAGACGGAAAAGAGGGTGTGTGATGGCCTGGGATTGTAGGGAGTTGTAAAACTGGGGGAAAGCCAAACAGTAGGTGCAGGAGGTGTTGATTGGAGAGTATGGGTTTGTATTTTGTTCTGTAGATAGTCTCAGCCTTTGCTGCCTTCATTTGCATGTGCAGCATTCCCACTAGTATCTCTTGGGGAGCCATCAGGAGATGGTAACAGAAATAATTTTGAGGGAAGAGAGCACTTAATAAAGTCAGTTAAAGGAAGTGAATATACTTTGGTAGGGAATTAACCCTTTGGATTTTGGAAGTATGTGCCCTCTTTATAAAAAAGATGGGGAGATTTGCATTAGTTTTGCCTTGTGAATGCCAGTTCTCTTGCTACCTGTTTGGCCAACTTTCCATTCATCTTTATTTCTTCATTTCCATAGTTAATTAAATTTTTTAGACATACACTGTGGGCAGTTTGACATTATCCGTGAAGAGTTCTCTATTCAAGGATCAGCAAAATAGTTCAGTGACTATAGGCTTGGGATGGTAGTAGAGGTCTGCATATTGGTGTCTGGAGGATGAAGTACCAAGGTCTGTGTAAGAAGACATTTTCCCATTACAGTTGTGAACTTATTTTCTGGTTTTGTGCACTATTTTTGTTGATTCCTTTTTTGTCTAGAGTGTGACTCACTTAAAATTTATTATCAGAAAAGGTTTTTCATCTCCATGGTATTAAGGTCCCTCTTCTGTATTCTTTTAACCCTTTTGTAGTGGTTATGACTTTGGCTACTTAATCAAAATCCTGACCAATTCTAACTTGCCTGAAGAAGAGCTTGACTTCTTCGAGATCCTTCGATTGTTTTTTCCCGTCATTTATGATGTGAAGTACCTCATGAAGAGCTGCAAAAACCTCAAAGTAAGGCTTCGAGTGGCTTCACCTGTAATTGCACAGTCCCGACCAGCGATGACATGATAGGGTCCTGGTGGGATGGTGATTCAGAACATGTGTCATGGTTTTATATTAAGTGCAGTTGTATTATCTGGTCATTTTTTTTCCCTTGCATAAATAATGCTTTATGGGAAATCCTTTTGCAAAGCTTTAATATATATTAGCAGAACAAGTTTTCAGTAAAATTAAAACCAAGGATCAGATGTTTGTCATTGCTTGCCAGATTGAAAATAAAAAACCAGCAGACACTGTGAGGCTCTATTGCATAGAAGTGCAGGTTCTCACTCTCCCAACATGCACATAATCTATCCACGCAAGATGGAGTGCAAGGGGCCAGCAGTGTGCAGATGTAGTCAGTAGGGTACAAAAGTTTCTCCTTCAGTTGGGCTTGGCTAGAGATTATTTTGTTGGGTCTAGTCATTGGATCGTGTTTCAGGGATTAAATTACAAAACTGAAAGGGTTTTGTTTGCTTTTCCTGCCCCAAAGATTGTCGACTTGTTAGTAGTAAGTGCTATAGTGAGTAAATGTCCTGTCCGGACAGTATCTTACATCCTGACACTGCTTAATGTATAATTGTTACTTTTGAACATTAATTTTTTCAAGAGGAAGATTGCTTTAAGGAAAAGTGTTCCTTTCGTTTGAGGATGCATCTGTGATGGCGCAGCCTCCTAAGGAGCACAGTAATTTCTGTTACCGTGAATAAGCCATAATCAACAGAAACAAACATTTAGGTAAAGTGGTTGCTTCAGAGAGCCTATCTCAAGTTTGATCAAATTTTCTCCTCATCAAGCTTTTAGAAGTGCAATTATGTTATACTTTTAGAAGATGCTAAAAACTTTAAGAGCATTACTTTTACGCAGAAAGAAATATTTTAGGAATTAAATAGGAAACTTTGCTTTGACAGATGAACCAAAATCATAAGAGAAACAGTCTTTTGGCCAAAGTCAGCTTGCCTCCTCATAGAATTTGCCATATAACCAGGGAAATTTTTAAGGAAGATTATTTCATGTTTGTAACACCTAAGAGCAGCAGATTTCTGTGCAATTTAAAGAGAATTCTAGCTATGCGACTTAAGTGAACTTGCAGTAGTATATCCTTACTACTCTAGAAACTCAGTCCATACCCTGAAAGTATTACGTGCTGAGACTCCAAGGCCGGAATGTTTTAATGTGGCCTTGGAAATGCATTTTAAAATGGATATCTGTACAATGACAGTTTCTGGAAACAGAACCAAATTATTGCTCATTATGTGTACGTTATTTGAAAATTTCTAAGTATATCAGATATCCTGAGTATAAGTGACCCAGAATGTTAAAATTCAGGTTCATGACAACAGTGCTTTTTGACCGCCTGAATGACCTACCCTGTTGCTCTCTAAGCAGCTGCTAATGTTACCTAATCCTCGTGCTATTTTTAGCTCAGAAGCAACTGCTGTCCAAAGCTCTGTTTAGGCTGTGATAAACAGAAGGGTTGGTTTGCTAGTAGGAGCCTTAACAATTTAGAGAGGAATTTCTTTGTGTTTGTCTTGTTTTTCCTGATTACGCTTTCCTTCCTTTACTTTCCTCCAAGTGTCCTCCATTATTATTCTTTCCTCCTTTGCTATAGTCCCTTCCTCACTTCCTTCCTCTTTCTCTCTTTTATTCATTCTTTCTCTTCCTTTCTTTCACTCTCATCATCTTTCTTTTTTTAATCTTAGCATTATTAACATAGGCAGATTTTTAGCAGACCCTTCTAAGGAGTTGTATTATAAAAACATTTTCTTTTTAACCAGCAAAACCATAGTTAAGCACTTAAGATTTTATTAGTCATAATAGCTTTGTTTTGTACAAATTATTTGGATGAAACTATTTAGAAATAGCATTAGAAAGTAACTACCTACAGTCAGGTTTATAATTGCTCAGTGGGTGGACTGACTGTGCATGTACTCGATAATGTTACCCTTGATACCTGTTACCATATGATCTGCTTCCGCCATATCTTTAGGAAAGCTATTTATCTATTTCATGCCTTAAAGCATATGATAAAGATAAATTTGCCCAATTAAGATCTAATTTTCTATTAAATTATAAACTTTACCCACATTCAACAAATATTTAGTATTTCACATTCTCTTGTGTTTTCCAGTGTTCATAAGGTCATCTCTACATTCGGAAGTTTATTTATATTTTGGTCATTGTCTAAGTTATATAATTTGTAAATTCAGGCATTGCAATGTTTCTCTTGACAGGCTTTTTTTTTTTTCCCCCTGTCTTCTAGGGCGGTTTACAGGAAGTTGCGGAACAGTTAGAGCTGGAACGGATAGGACCACAACATCAGGCAGGGTCTGATTCATTGCTCACAGGAATGGCCTTTTTCAAAATGAGAGAAGTATGAAGACATCAGTGCCTTTTTCTCAATTGGTTGTTAGGTTGAGAACATTAAAAATCACATGGCAAAGTTTGGGGGCAATAAGTACTTATTAAATGAAAATATAATTAGAGGTACCATGTAAGTCATTTCTACCACACTTGAATGAAAGTATTTTAAAATAAGTCATCTTGAAATGTAGTTTAAGTGGAAATGAAAAAATAATTTCTTTGGAGACTAAAAAATTTACCTTAGAAAGTGCATAGGTCCAACTATTATTATTTTTTAGATGAGAAAACGGAGGCCAGGTGTATACATTTCTAGTGGAGAACTCTAGAGTTCTCGCTATAGACCACATCAGTGCTACTCTTGCCAAGTCTGGGGACTCTTTCATCTGTTTCCTCTGGCATTGTCTTAATCTTAGGCATTAAATTGCTGGTAAAAACATTATTTGCTTATTCCATTCTTCAGTACTTTGAGGATTAATAGAGTAGGACTTGTGCTTTTAGAAGATTGCGTCTTACCAGAAGTTTTTAATTCCAAAGGGTTAAATAAAATCTGAAGAAGTAGTTGAGTCAAAAGTCATATTGAGCAGACCCTCCTTTAGTAAAAGGCAGAGATAAAGAACATAAAGAAGTTGGGTGTGGAAGAATAAAATTGAATTAACCTGAGTCTATCCTTAGGTTAAGTGATAGGTACAGGTATGCCTCGCTGTAGGTAAAATGCAAAGAAAAAAGGTTATTTGTGCAAAAACAAGATAGAATGGACTTTTTGCTTATAAAAGCTTTAGTTTTTACAAAAATTATTATAAAATTCTTTTTTAGTGTATCCTCTAAGACATTGAAAAATTGACTAAGTAGTCTTTTGGGAATTTAAAACTTTTTATAGAAATATATTAACAATAGGAAACATAATATCTGTTTTGCCAAGTAGTACTGGATTTTTTTTACCAAGTGATTTGGACTATCGATTCATTAAAGTAAATACTTTGTTTTGTATGTCATTCCAGTGCTGCATTAGAGAATTAAAGCAGTCATTTGGATTTTCAGCTTTGCATTTTAAAAATAGTTTAATGGTTGAATTAATGGTGGGTTCCTACTACTAATTTGTTACCTTTATATTTTTCTTGGCTTCTTCAAGGATAGTAACCAAATGTGAATGTTCAGATTTTACTGTCCAGGATGTGTTTAAGCTTTGATTGTTTTTAGTCAACTTAGCCTTGAGGTAGGCTCAAGGCTACTTATCTAAACTCCCCCCACCCACCATTTGCTATTTTCATTCATTCTTATCATTGAGTGCTGTTCAGTTAATGGGGTAAAAAGGTCTGCCATTTTTCCATGATTACAGATTCTTATAAAAATGGTCTAAATGTTAAAAGGAAAGACATGCATTTTATACTTTTTTTTTGTAGTCTTTTTCTTTGGTTTCTTTTGAGCTCTGAACTTGAGGACCTCAGTTTTATTCATTGATTTATATGTGTGGCCTCAAAGGAGACGATAGAAAAGAGCTGCCGTTGTAGTTAGGAACAGCCAGTACTGATTTTGCTGAAATATACATTACCAGTGGTACCTTTTGGTTAAAATTATCTCTTTTTTCCCCCCGAAATTCCTTTTTAGATGTTCTTTGAAGATCATATTGATGATGCCAAATATTGTGGTCATTTGTATGGCCTTGGTTCTGGTTCATCCTATGTACAGAATGGCACAGGGAATGCATATGAAGAGGAAGCCAACAAGCAGTCATGACATGAAATAGTCCTTTTATTTTTATTTTATTTGAACTACACACATGCTTGTATATAGGTTTTATCTCTGGTTGAATCCCTTGAACAATAGACTTTTTTTTTTCATCGCCCATTTTATTTTTGTCTTTCAGTATTTAATATGACCATTCCTATCTCAGAGCTTAAATAGAAAAGCATTCAGGTTAAATTTGGCCTTAATATACTTGTTAGCAGGCGTGTGTGACAGAGAGTGGAAAAGCTGCATCATATAAACTTGACCGATTTGAGCTTGGTTTGTTTCCCTTTCTTAAATTAACTAGCACTGACTGTAATTTATTTCCGTATTTCATGTCTCCCTTCCATTCTGCAGGAGTTTTAGCTATTTGAGATTGTGGACCATCAATTTTGCACTTTAGAGAGTGATTCTGACTCAGATCCTCTGTTTTATCAGAAAATTTGGTTTTCCTTGCTCTTAGCTGGAAAAATGACCATCTGCCAACTTTATAAAGTATTTACTTTTCACCCATGGAATATCGCACATGCATTATGCAAATGTTGGTTCAGCAAGACTACAAAAGAAAAGATGAAAACTACTGAGGAGCTTAATAACTGCTGTTTCAGTACTAGTGTTTAATCTTCCAAGCACAGCTAGTGTCTGTCAGTGTCTGGTTGGCATGTGTGTAGGCCGCTCTGACTGAAGAACCTTTCAAACCAGCTTTACACCCTCCAGGGAAAGTCCCTTGTTTGTGATTGGGCATTTATTGTCTGCTAGGAAACTGGTCTCCAAGATGGTGATGCTGCAATTGTTTTATGATGGCACAATTCCCTTGATCTCCTTTTTATTCCATCACTGTTCATCTTATTTTAATTTTTTTTTAATTTTATAGCCATACTTAAGAGCTCTTGATTTGTTAATTCCAAAAATCAAATTCATTAAAGTCCAAAGATAATAAATCTTTAGGTATATTTTGTACCAGATTAAATTAGACAAAAAATTATGCTTTCATAGTTGTTACAAAGATAAAGAATGGAGAGATTTGGTGCACAACAAAATACAAAAATATATATATGTTAGCTATGTGTGTATATATACACACATAGCTAATATATAGCTAATAAAATTACCTGAGGAGTGTAAAGTTTGTTTATTTTTTGTGTGTATATCTTTGCAATCTATTTTATATATATTGACAAAAGAGACTGTGAAATATTTAGCCATGCAGAATATGTGACTAGACCAGAGCATGTGTAGGAAGACATTTTGGTAATCATTAACTCTACTCAGAATGATGGACTACAAGTAATGATGTGTGTTATCTACACTTCAATCAGTAATAATAGCAAATCTCCAAATGTTAGCCACATTGGTTTGTTTTCCTTGTACATTTATTCATGATACTACAGAGCTGTAACTGGGTGGTCCTTTTTAAACAAGACATTTGCAAAACAGAGGGTATTATTTGTTTTTAAAGCTTTTGTAAATAAAGGCTTCAGAAATGTTTTCTTATATATGTTGGTGAATGGTCTTTTTGTTTTGAAAATATTTATTTGGGGGATTACTTTTTTTAATTTGAGTAACTGAACAGAACTCAGTAACGTCATTAACTGTAGCTAATTATTGAAAAATCAATCTGGGCCTTCTGCATTTCAACAGTGGTGGCTTATTCTTTATTAATGCTTCAACTGGATTTTAAGAATTGATTCCTATCTCTAAGAATGCATTTATTCTGAAAGATTTATAAAGTAAATGCATTTGGCATAACTTACGGTGGCTTCTTTTTAAAGCTGATCCAATATAGCAGGTATCTAATTGGTTTCTTTTTATTTTTATCTTCACCTCCTCAAAAAAACCCCAAAAAAACGAATTAAGATTGCCTTTTGAATAGCCGCATAGTTGCTGAACTTCATAGTTTTTATCACTATTGGTTTCTGTCTCTAAGAAGTAATATAACTTTTATAAGAGGAACATTATGACTTACTAAATGTAGCTTTGCATAAAAGATACTTAGCTGATAACATTTTTAGTGTTCTTGAGCCATTAATTCTGGGCTTACTATCTTGTTAAATCTACTAGATGAAGGGTTAGCAAAGTATGGCCTGCAGGCCCAAACCAGCCTGCTGCCTGTTTTTGTACGCCAGTGAGATGAGAATGGTTTTTACAATTTTAAAATGGTTGGGAAGAAACTATTTCCTGATGTGAAAATTATATGAAAATTAAATTTTAGTGCCCATAAATAAAGTTTTGTTGGGATGCAGCCACAATCCTTTATGCACTACATTGGGGAAGTTGAGTACAGAAAGCCCATACCATTCTTTTCAGTTCACATTTCTGCTTGGTATGTATGCTACAACATTGTTTGGAGTGTACCACAGTATTTTTTTATTCTGTTACCAATTAATACTGTGTCAAAACAAGAAAAGCGCACTTTGAACGGTATGCTTTTAAGGCACCTTAAAGTATGGATTATTTTATTAAATGATACGGTAAAATACTGTTTATCATGCAACTATAACTGCTAAGAAATACAACATGTTGCCATAAGCAGTCTAAAGCTCATCATAATATTCCCAATTCATGGGAAAGCAACAGTTAGGAGAATTGAAACTTTAAAATATAACTCATCACAGCATAATTTCTTCACAAAAATGAAAAATGAGAAGGTGCTACAACCAAAGTCGGTTTACAAGTGGCTCATGTGTAAGCCAAGCCAAGCCATTTACTGATGGTGAGTTGTATCACATTCTCTGAATGCAGTAGCCCAAGGAATATGGAAATAAATTAGCCTTTTGATGAGATTAGCTACTTGAAGAGTGAGGACATTGCATATAAAATAACAATTAGCCCAGCCTGTGTGGTTCAATAGTTGAGCACCAACCTAAGAACCTGGAGGTCATGGTTCGATTCCTGATCAGGGCACATGCCTGGGTTGTGGGCTTGACTCCCCAGTAGGGGTTATGCAGGAGGCAGCGATCAATGATTCTCCCTCTCCACTGCTCTCTGAAATCAATAAAATAATTATAAAACAAGACAAATGATTTTGAGTGTTCTTTGGCTGTTAAAGAGTCAGTACTGCCCAGCAGTTGGGAAATGCAGAGTTTGAAGTGACTGAAGAATTAGTTTCTACTAATAGATCCGTGGAACAACTACAGGCGTGAATATGTTCAAAGAAGTTGAGAAGCTAGTCAGTCAGTACAACCTGAGTGGAATCTAAGATGTGATGTAACTGATGGTGCTAAAAATATGCATGAACCAGGATAAAGTTCAGTTGGTCACATTTAAAAACTTGTGAAAAGGAACTAAGCTGTTTTCGTTTGGCAGGAGCCCATTCCACTTGTGTCTTACGCCTTAGTTTTATTTTCTTCTAAACAAGAATTAGCACTGTTCATTAGCTGGTGTCTTTTATTACTGCAAAGATCATGTAGAAAGTAAATAGTCAAGCTTTAGCCACATGGATGTATACAGACTTCCCTTTGTCGGTTCTTTATAACTGTTCTGGGCTCAGCCACATCTACTTCCTGCCTAAATGTGGTTTAAAGAACTTTAAAATATGTTCCATGTTACACTAAGAATAGTTACTGTAATTAAGGTGGCTTTTTTAAAAAAAATCCTCACCCATAGAAATGTTTATTAATTTAAGAGAGAGAGAAACATCAATGTGAGAGAAAAACATAGATCAGTTGCCTCTCAAATACTCCCAACGAGGGACTGAAACCACAACCTGGGGATATGCCCTGACCAGGAATTGAACCCACGACCTTTCAGTGTACAAGACAATACTCCAACCAACTGAGCTACAGCTACACCAGCCAGGGTAAGATTCCCTTTTTAAATATTCAATGTTCATTAAATGTTTGACTCATTTAAGATACTTTTAATACTAGGTGTTAGAGGGCTCTACATAATGATAGAAAGGGACGTGAAGCCTAAACTTTGACAACAGCCTTACTTTCATAGCCCAATAAAAAACTGAACTGAAGCTCTCTATGGGATCAGCAATTCAGCATCAACAGAATTCTACTTTAGCGCATTATGTTTTTTCTCATTTTAATTCAGCACCTTTATCTGTCAGACAGCTATTAAATATTAATGAATTTACTTGAGCTCCTTACACTGTGAAACCTTCCCTGCAAGATGCAACCTAAACCATAAAATAGTCCTGTTCTTCATGAGCAATGAGCTCCTTTATGTTGCATAAACCAGAGTTTAACGTCACTCGTCAGACGGCCATCTTTGGTTTGAGTAGTACTCAGAAATAATTCAATTCAGCAGATGAATAATCTTAGCCATCTCTCCCCACTTCCCAACTGTAAACTAACAATACAGAACTACTTACTGAATACTGGCTATGAATAAGAACAACGATCTATCACTGGCCATTGTCACCAGTTATTTTTTGTTTTTGCTGTCACTTCCCTGCAGTGAGAAAGGGCTGCAAGTGGCATCAAGTCTATTGGTATTGCCCAGATTATCATATTTGAACTTTTCGTTGGTATAACAACAAAGGGTGTCAGAGATTGGGCTCTTAGTTGGCTTAGACAAGTGGTTCTCAACCTGTGGGTCGCGACCCCTTTGGGGGGTCGAACGACCCTTTCACAGGGGTCACCTAAGACCATCGGAAAACACATACATAATTACATACTGTTTTTGTGATTAATCACTGTGCTTTAATTATGTTCAATTTGTAACAATGAAATTGGGGGTCACCACAACATGAGGAACTGTATTAAAGGGTCGCCACATTAGGAAAGTTGAGAACCACTGGCTTAGATTCTAGCATTATGGTAGAGCATCCTCTTTATTTACATCCTCTTGTTTGAGGATTAAAAAAACATCTATGTCAGAGCCTCTTCATGTTCATAATTTTGATCCACAAATTTCATTTGAAACAAGCCTGCTGGATTTCATCCCCAGTGATGCCCACTGGCTACATTTCTATACAATAACAAACCCATCCAGGCAGAGGGAAGGGAAGTGCACAGTTTGGACCATTATAAAGTATAACACAACTTCCTGTGTCCTGTAACCAAATAAGATCCTTGAGTAAAAAAAATAAATTCTAATGGAATCCTAGTGGAACCAGATTGCTTAGTTTTAAAATAAAAATTGTTCGCATGTGTGTAATGCTTTTAATAAGTAACATGATCAAGTTGCTAAAATGTCGATGAAAGTTAGAATCTGAATTTTTACCACGTTTAAAATAATTCTAGTGGTATGTTTGTAAAAGAGTAACAAGCAGTTAGCGTGTGTATGTGGTCTGCTTCCACACGGAAGAGAAAATACGTTCTAAATTGTCCAAGGGGGTGGGAAAGCAGTGTCGGTGTTTTCTGCAGGAGGATCTTACCTGGAGACATGTTCTTTGTGCAAATCCATTGTCCAAATGTGTTTCTGTGGACAAAAACGTTAGCAGATTAAAATCTGTTGTCCAGGGGTAGCTGGTATGGTCACACTGAATACCTTCTTTATGGTTTTCCAGGCAAGTGGATTTGCTACATTGACCATTTATGTGGTTCATGTATTGGGTTTAAAAAATCATAACGGTATTAGAACTTTCACTTTTATAAATTTGATAATAAGATGTGTATATTAAAGACACTCTATAACTTCAGAATCAGCTCAGCAAGTTTACATGTATTTCAAAATTTGCTAGCTTATAGTGGAGTAACAGTTTTTCATGGGTTCTTTTGAGCATGACTCACATGATTACTCGCTTAAATTTTTATGAACATTGTTTATAAATCCTTTGATTTTCTTAGTGACGATAGTTTTGCCAAACATATGCCGTATTTCCAATACTTGTCTGTTGATTACAGTGTACTTGAGTTTTACAGTCTGTTCCAATTGTCCTTGGAATCATTTAACTACTACTGAGTAATTATCTCATCTTGTCACCCATTTCTCCTCAGAAAACCTGTGTTACGACCAGGTTATAGACCTGAATTTTGCCTGTAGTAAGTAGCTAACTCTGGTACACACTGGAAACCGTGTATCTGTGAAGCAGTTGAGAGGGTCGTGCAGAGCAACTTCATACAGACAGCTAGTACAGGCGATCAACCAGACTTTATTACGGCGTAACAGCAGGGAATTCGTGGGTAAGCGCTGCCTTGAATGTCTCACCATTGTATTTAGATGCAATTTTTCTTTAACTTATCTTTGAAAAACCAAACCCCCTTTCACTGAACAATGGCAAATAGTTAACGAATAGGTACATTTTATAAGTATGCTTTATTCACTCAAGTAAAATTTATACTGCATATCTAATAAGATATGCCATCTTTAAAAATTATAACCCCCTAGAACTGTAAACCCCACCCTCACTAAACAAAAAAAAAAAACCCATTAAAGATTATTTACTGTATGAAACAAAAAGGGAACCATTGAAACAATGAAAATTTTTTATTTTTAAAAATGTTTACAAATCCGAATCTAATGTGTATTGGCTTTATGTATTTCAATAATTACATGAATGACCTAAATGGGGAAATGATGAACAGTACTCTAGCAAGGTAAAGAATAGAAATCTCCCTTTCTCCCCCCTAGCTTCTAGTTTGACAATAGGGAACATCTAACCAATCCTACTCCAATAAAAACAGCAATAGTACTGTGCTTTGAAAAATATCTGGTTGCATATCATTCTTAATATGTCACATAATGCTGTTGCCCTTAAGACTTCAAACAGTAGCTATAGGTTCCAACCTGGCACTTCAGGTAATGAAAAATGATGACCAAAAAGGTTAAGTTAAAAGTAAAAATATATCTTATGAAATTTCTCGAAGCAGATTGTCAGATTAAAATATTTAGCTTTAAAAAATCTGAAAAAAACAACAACAAAAACACAAAAAAACTGCCATCCTATTGTTCAAATAATTGCACTCAAATGACCTAGAAAATGGACTGGACCGATTCTTCCATTAACTCATTTTAAACTCTTTGTATTTTTAGCAAGGATGAGTAATCACAAGGATCTATTATTACTCCATTATCCTCTGGCCTTCTAACCTATTTTGTCTGACTCAGAATTTGAAAAGTTTAATACCATTTTCCCTTTGATTAAATACCAGTTCCTTAGCTGTGGTAGTTTTTAAAAGGTAATCTGCTTTAAATTCTGAAAATCGGTACCAAAAAAATGTACACAGCTTATTCTAATCACTAACATTTATAAAACTTACACTCCAACAAATTAAAAAAGAGTAAATAAAACTTTTTTTTTTTTAATAGTGCATACAAGGCACAAGAGCTTCTTAGTATATTTACTGAAGCCTAAGATTTTGGCATCAACAAACACACCACTTCAGTTTACCTGAAACTCAATTTCCAAACAGCACACCATTTATGTTTAAATTTCCAAAAGTGTATAATTTTTGATGATTTGCATCATTTAATCTTAATAGATGACGAACTATATATTTAAACTATCATACCTTTGATGAGAGAACACAGAAATAATATCAATATAAATGGAGGATTAATTGATTGACACATCAGGAATTCTTAACAGAAATTAGACATTTTTGCTATGTTCAATAAAAATAAAATAAAATAACTTTAAAAAATGTTAAGCCCTGGCCAGTGTGGCTCAGTTGGTTCAGTGTTGTCCCACACACCAAAAGGTTGCTGGTTCCATTCCAGGTCAGGGCACATGCCTGGGTTGCGGGCTTGATTCCCAGTAAGAGGCGTGCAGGAGGCAGCCAATGGATGGTTCTTGCATCAGTGTTTCTCTCCCTCTTACTCTCTCTCTAAAATCAATAAAAACATTTAAAAAAAATTTTAAGCCAAACTGGCTAAGGAGTATCATAAAAAATAAACCGATTTTCATAATTGTTATAGATTTCCCCCAATTTAAGATAAGAAGAGATGAAAAATATATTTCAGATGTAATAGAAATGTATTCTTTCTGACAAAACTTTTCTAGCGAGTTGCTTATCAGTGAGCTCGAGCATCAGTGATCATACTTATTTTCTAGCAGGGAACAAAAGCTAGAATTAGATTAAAGTCTAGCAAAAATGGATGGTGATCTTCAACTATAGGTCATTTGGAACTTGTAATAAATTCACTCCATCTGAAGCTGGATTGACATCAGAAGGAATAAACAAAGAAGTCTGTTTGGCTACCACTCCATGTTTTCATAGGTAACAGGTTTTACGAATAAACTTATCATTATAATGTGACTAGAAATCTTTTCAACCTCAGTTTCTTCATCTTAATTTTCTGGATGAAAATTGTGATAAATTGTGCTACCGAATTATTTGGGTGAAAACTGGCCCATGAATTTACTCAAAGTTTTTTATGATAGAAGGTATTTTTGCCCTTGATCCATAAGACACAATTATTTTTAATATTTCACAGAAATTTGTGTTAGTTGAGACAATCTGTATCCTGATTTTAAAAAGGTGATGTTTTAAGCAACCGCTCGGAAAGAAGTAATCAATTCATATTCTGCGTATCCAGCCAAAGGGAAATGGGACAACTGGTCAACGGTGCCCTCCTGTGGGAAGCCTCTTCCTCCATCTACAGCACTGATACCTAGAAATGAAACAGAAAACATGAAACTATTGTGTTAACTATTTTGAAAACAACAACTCATCCATTCAAACAAACTCATTGTTGCAATAACATCCCTTGTTCAAAATTGTTTTCGATACTAGAAGACTCAGTAGATGTGTTCTTGAATATAGCCCTCGATATCAATGCCTTCAAACTATATTGTGTAAATGCAAGACCAGAGGACCTTGTTAGAATGCAGAAGATGCAGATTCTGATTCAGTAGGACTAGACGCAGTGATGGCGAACCTATGACATGCGTGTCAGCGGTGACATGCAAACTCATTTTTTTGGTTGATTTTTCTTTGTTAAATGGCATTTAAATATATAAAATAAATATCAAAAATATAAGTCTTTGTTTTACTATGGTGGCAAATATCAAAAAATTTCTATATGTGCCGGGGTCCAGCCCCAGAAGGTCCAGGGGTCCCCAAAGGCATAGACGGAGTCGGCAAAGAAGGAAGGACACGGAGACAGTGTTCAGTTGATCAGCAGCCTAGCCAGGATCTCCAGACAGGATCTCCAGCCAAGTTCTGGTCTGGATCTCCAGAGAGGTTCTGCTTCGGATCTCCAGCCAGGTTCTGTGGCCATGTTCCCTCGCTAGGTTCTCCAGCCAGGTTCTGTCACCAGGTTCTAGTCAGGCTCTCCTGCCAATCTCCGCAGTCAGGTTCAGTCCAGGATCCCCTGCCATGTTCTCTCGCCAGGCTTTGCCTCCAAGCTCCGAGGCCAGTCCCTGTCCAGGATCCTCCGGCGTGCTCTCTCCAGCGAAGTTCTTCTGTCTCTAGAGAACGTTCTGTGTAGGTTCTGTGCCTAGGCTCTGTCTCTCTTGGTCCTGTCTTCCAAGCCCTGTGTTCTCAGTTCTGTCTCTTTCTGTCTTCTGAATTCTGTCTCATGAGTTCTGTGTTCTGAGTTCTGTCTCTTTCTGTCTTCTGAATTCTGTCTCATGAGTTCTGTGTTCTAAATTCTGTCTCTTGCTGTCTTCTGAATTCTGTCTCCTGAGTTCTGAGTCTTTCTGTCTTGTTACAACTGTATTTATACCAGTTGATTCAATCCTATCAATCTCTATTACAAAGGTTAGGGCGTTTCTTATCTCCATTCCAGGGAGAAAAGATTATGTAGTTTAAGCATGATTGTTCGTAGTTAAAGGGATTAATTACCCGCCTGGCACTTAGTTGAGGGGTTTTATTCCCTCCCTAACTTCAGGGGAAAATCCCTACCTGGGGATTCAACCTTTCTCGGAGAGGTGACTTTGGTTAAAACACAGCGCCAAGAAGGTGAGCAAACATATTAAGAAAAGTATGCCATATATGCCAGGTCCCTTGAAACAGCAAGGATGGACCGGCTCCCGGCAAATGTGATACGGCACCAGAGTTAAGTTAGGGTTTTCAAAATGCTGACACGCCGAGCTAAAAGGTTCGCCATCACTGGACTAGAGTGAGGTTCAGCATCCTGCATTTCTATTAAGCTCTCAGGTAAGGGCAATGATACTGGTTTGGGACCCCAATTTGAGAGGCAGGGTTCTTCTGCATTTGTCTGAGGGCCACTACACATTTAGGAGTGACAGATGAGTTAGAAGAGGGACTTAAGGAAATATGTCTGAAATTTCATGTGCATAGAAACACAGCAATTTTTGTTTATAATTGATAAGAGGGAAGGTTGGATAGCCTAAATTGAGTCTCTACTTTAGCACTACTATAGGTCTAGGTACATTATAATTATCTGGGACATATGCTGACTAAGAAATAATATATAAAAGGCCACAGGTTATTTACTAATGTAGTTCAAAAAGAGAACAGAAAATGAAGATAACATTTAGTAAGGTAGTTAAATTAAGCATATGTTCAATATAAATCTGCACTGAGTGAATTTCAAGTCAAAGATGTAAAGCAGAAAAGCTATTATAAAAACTATTTGGAAAAACTATACCTTAGGAAAATGCAATTTTTAAAAAAAGAAACATTTTACTGTCACTGGTTATATCAATAGAATGAAAAGTATGACATCAGAAAGTCACTTTTTAATGTCAATGCAGCTGACTTGTGCCGTCCTATGGTTAAGACCATTATGTCTTATATTCAAATGTAATAAAATCAAGTTTTTGTGAGACTGTTAATTTTAACAACATTATTTTACCACGTATTTACAAAATCCTTATTTAGAACCTACTATGTGTCTGGTACTTGGCAAAGTGTGGAGGATAATGATGAACAAATGCAACAGCGGTCTTGTGTCAATACACTGGGACATCTACATGACATGATATTACGATGTAAACTTGTAAAATATTTAACACTTGACCTCCCAAACAACGGTGATTATTACTAATAATTCAAAATACTAAGGAAATTCCTATAAAAATTTGCATGCTTTACAGACCTATGTTCTGTAAAACATTTATTTGTGGTATTGGTTGGTGATTCATATTTGTTTATTCATAGTTACATTTTAAGAATCATTTCCAGAAATTTAATTGTGTGTCTTTGCCATTTAACCTTATAAGAAGATTACATTTTCACTCCCCTAACCATAGTTGTGATGAACCTGATCCACTCTACCATAATGTATAGTCATCCAAGACCAAAACAAGTCAATGGGCAAATGGCCAGATCTGTGTTTTGCTGTTACTTAGAGAGCTACTCATTAAAACCAAACAAAACAAATTTAAAAAGATTTAAAAAAACAAACACAGAAACTAAAAACACCCTCAGATAGCCATGAAATACTTTGACATGAATGGTTTTGTTTTAGATGCAACTGTCTCACTTCTCATAGACTCTGGGATTCTAGATTGAAGTTTTATAAATAGAGAGTTGTTTTGATAACCTTGATGTATTTGTAGTTGTTATAACGGTAGCTATAGCTGTTTGTTTTGTCGACATGTTTATGGCTTTGCTCCAAAGGTCGCTTTACCGTATCTTTCTATTGACTGCAGGCTTATAAGTAGGTTATGTATTAAAGAAACCGATTTTGAAGTACAGGTTTTTAAAAATTATGGTATAATGGAAGTGATTTGGAATGCCTATATTTTAAGAATGTCACATGCTGTGGGGTGGGTCCTAGTGTGACCAAAAAGAGGGTAAAAGGTCTCCACTAACAGTACGTGATTCTCTTGTGCTTAGACCCAGTGAGATTCTGCTGATGAGGGATCAAGGACATGACTACTCTGTATCCCGAAGGACAGAAACATTTTTTTAAAATTGTACAATCCTATGAAATGTTAAGAGAATTGACATGTAAACATCAGCATTCCAGGATCAATCCTTTGCCACAGAATGTATTACTATAAAAATGAATTTGTTCATCAACTTATTTTGGGTCAGCTAAGACATCTTTTAATTTGAATCACTCAAAAATAAGTAATGCTTATGGAAACAATTTGCCCTATGAGAATTAGAAAAGTGTGAAAAATATAAAACATAAAGGAAAAGCTTAACTTACTTTCATACAACAGGAATTTGTTTTGTTTGAAGAGTTAAGTCTCATTCTCCATGGTCAATGCAGGATTGCTCATCCCTTCAAGAAAGAACTTGAATTAGCCCTTTTTTGGTTGCTTTTGAACAAATAGGCAGAGATTTGTTTATTCATCCGTGAGTTTTCCTAGTACATGGTATGGGTGTTTATAAATAAGATGGTAATATAAACACACACACGAGAAACAGTGTAGGCCACAACCACTGTCACAAAAAAAAAACACACACAAAAAAACAGAGATGTATACCTGAGGGAAAAGGCACACTGAACCTGGCACTTCCCACTATCATAAATCATTGTTTCCTAATTCTTCCTTGACTGACCTCATTCTAGTCAAACTAATCTTTGAGCCCTTTCTCACCTCATCTTTCTCATGTTTCTCTTCTTTTACATCATCTTTTTAACTTTAGTTTCTCATTCACCTATCAAAGTTAACAGAAATATTAATCCAAGAAGCCAACTACTAACAGCATGAATCCTTCTTCATCCCCCCCAAAAACTGACCTGCAACTATACATCACTTCTTTGCCTCTAAGGAAATTGATGAATTTGAAAGGCAAATAGGTGTCATCAATTTTTTGTCCTTCCCATAGATCAGAAAATGGAATGGCAGGTTTGAAGGTGAAGAGAGACCAAATTATGAATGCTCAAATGATGGGATCTTCTGAGGGAATATACCGGATGGGGCAAAAGTAGGTTTATAGTTATAAATACACAGAACACAGAACTTATAATTGTATTATTATTTTTAATTATTGTATTATTTCCCACTTGAATAACTAAACCTACTTTTGCCCGACCCTTTAAAAAAAACATGGTCAGGGCACATACAAGAATCAACCAATAAGTAAGTGGGACAAAAAAACAAACAAAAAAAGCAAGACTTCTTAAAGAAATCCAATATTTTAGGAGAATATGACTGATTATCCTATATAACAAAAGGCAATATGCAAACAGCCCAAACGGCGGAACAACCGAACAACCGGTCACTATGAGGACCGCTGACCACCAAAGGGCGCGCACAGAACATGGTAGGCATCGGCAGCGGCAAGATGGTGGAGCAGGTGAGCGGGGGCACCAGACCAAGGCAGGGCGCCGGTCGCTGTCATTGGGGCGAGCCTCTGGTGGTTACTGAAAATTCTTTTCTCCTGCGTGCCGCGGTCCCGCCCAGTACTCGCACCCACTGACAGTGTCGGCCCCACTCATACCCGCTGCTGGCGCCAGCCCCAGTTGCTCCGCACTGTCAGCGGGTGCGAGTGGGGCTGGCACCGTTAGCGCATGGGAGCAGCAGGAGTGGGGCTGCCAGCAGACAGGGGACTACGGCAGGAAGGGCAGGGCAGGAGTACAGAGGATGGGCCGAGACCTGCCCCTGTGCCCACTGCAGCCTCGCAGCCCACAGTTCCTTTTAAGGTGCATGAATTCATGCACTGGGCCCCTAGTCTATATAATAAAAGCCTAAGTGACCATTAAGGCGGAATGACCAGAACGACTGGTCACTATGATGCACACTGACCACCAGGGGGCAGACACTCAGTGCAGGAGCTGTCCTCTGGTGGTCAGTGTGCTCCCACAGGGGGAGTGCAGCTCAGCCAGAAGCTGGGCTCATGGCTGGCGAGCACAGCGGCAGAAGCCTCTCCCGCCTCCGCCGCAGCGCTAAGGATGTCTGACTGATGGCTTAGGACCGCTCCCAAGCTGTCAGTTAGACATCCCCTGAGGGCCCCCAGACTGCAAGAGGGCACAGGCCGGGCTGAGGGAGCCCCCTGACCCTCGAGTGCACAAATTTCATGCATCGGGCCCGTAGTATATTTAATAAAGACTTTACAATTTTTAATCAGGACAATCCTTTTTTTTTTTTTTCACCATTACTAAATCCCAAAGAGACATCAAGGAAACCAGTAAATAAAGTGCAGTCAGCTAAAACTAAGCAGTGCTAAGAGAGAGTTTGAAAAAGAACAGGAATGAAGGAGAAAGGATTAAGGAATTCCATTAGTCAACCTAGTGACTTTCTGGCTAACATTGTCTCAATGGTGAATGAGTGGTTTAATACTCATTTATAGAGACACCATACACATTTACTCACACCTGCATGTTTGACCACATTGTTTTTGCTTAAGCCTTCCCAAACCTGGGAAATAAGTAGTGTTTTCAAGATAAGGAAGCTAAATCTAAAAGTTTAAGTAACTTCACAAATACCACCTACTAATTAGGTGCCCAAATTGGGATTTGAAATCAAGTCTGTCTGGCTTCAAATCTTGCCGTTCTTTGCCAATAAAGAAGTAATCAAAAGATTAAAATCTACAGCAATAACAAGAGAACTATGAAGAAAATACATGTAGCTAAAGTTATGGTAATTATGCAGTCACTTTGACATTTTGAAATTGGATAGAAACCTTAGGGTAAAAGAACTGCATAATTTGAAATCCTTTACAGCAGATATTTTTCAATCTTTTGTCTGAGCTGATTACATTTTTCCACTTTAAAAATTATACTTTGAATTTATTCCGATCATTTATTATACAGGAATAAAGACTTGGTTCTTTAAGCTGGAAAAAAACACAGTGTAGATCTATCTTTCACAAAACGATTTTCTAGAGCTAACAGACATTCAAGTACTTCCCAAAGAGAAGTTCCTGGAAATAACTCTAAATTTACACTGAAAGTCAGACTGTAAAGCAAGAAAAATCCTATAGGAAATATAATGGAATGTTTTTCACTACTTTAACCTTTTAAAAATAAAATATATCTGAAAAGCTGAACAGGCACACCCTTACCAGCTTTATCCTTCCCCGGGTTTGTGCTGCTCTCTGTCCAAGACTGAGAATCAGTAAGGAGGTGGCTCTGGGACTCTCTCAATGGCTTCGCAGGAAATTGATGGTTTTCAGGACTGAAGAAGAATAATCATCATCACAATCATCACATTAACTCTAGACAATACTAACGTGTTTCTCAGAGTGTGGAACTCAAACCACTATGGTGCAAGATCATTGCAGGAGTTACCCAAGAGAACTGGGGGAAGACAGGAACAATTAAATCACCCTGGCTCGCAATGAGAAAAAGTGTTCTCTCTTTAGTTCTCTCTTCATTCTGATTACAATATGGTGACAACCTGCAACTCTGGCAAATCTCCATTTTTAATACAAAAACTTGGCCTCAGCTTCAGACTTTAGCAGGTAAGGGAATCTAATCAGACCTAACAGTATTTCATTTCCAATTTTCCATTGTTATACTCTATTTATGACAAATTATACTGGTTTGTCATTTATGACAGTGGTATGAAGTTTGGTTTAAAAATAAATGTCAGTGCAAGTTTAAACAAACATATTAAAGAAAAATGTTATTTTTAAGTGGTATGTGGATATGGAAAATATCTATGAAGGTGATGATAGAAAGATTAAGTTTGAGGAAAAATTAGTCTAGTGTTTCGAAAGTGGCCTGACTGGTCTTGAACAAAGAAT
Source organism: Myotis daubentonii (assembly GCF_963259705.1). Taxonomy (NCBI): domain Eukaryota; kingdom Metazoa; phylum Chordata; class Mammalia; order Chiroptera; family Vespertilionidae; genus Myotis; species Myotis daubentonii. Next base: position 209,870,272 of record NC_081841.1, on the reverse strand, counting down.
TCTCTATCCCCTGTAAGACTGAAACAACAAACTTGAGCATCATCTTGCAGGAGGTGTTGAAAACATCTGACCTTATCAGGTCTTTCAAACCTGGTGTTTAATTTGGGAAAATGAAAGAGTCTTAAAAGAAGAACTTGAGTTTTAAAATTTAAGTATACATGCCACATATTGACATATTGGATGGTATGAAAAAATAAATATATAAATTAAAATAACATGAGTTAGAAAAAAAAATATTGGCATAGAAACTATTATTTTAGAACACCCTGAAATACTAATTATAATACTGTTCAAAAGAAAAAACTATTTAAAATTCCTCCCAGAATAATTTCACATATTTCAGTTGTCTGTAACTATTATTTTTTTAAAGGATATGCTTTTGCATCTCAGATCTAAAATTTGAGAATATTTTAATTTTGTGCAGCTTTAACCTACCCTTATTAAAAATTTGAAGGTAAATCTTTTTTAAAAACTATGTCTTCCATTCCTATGAATGTCTCCCATCCTTTTTACTCTAATTCCTTTGATTCCTCAGGAAAGAGGCCATCCAGCAGGTATAGGAGACTAAGTCCTGTTTAGGGACTCCATGGAGACTGATTGCTGGCATGGATCCATTCATTTAATGATATTCATTATCTGTTACATCAATAAATAAAGTCTTTGATCTCATGGAAATTTCACTGTAACCGAGGAAGAAGAATAATAAAGAAATAAATATATAATAAGTCAGGTGACAATACGAGCTACGACAACTAGTGTCCAGGGAAGTGTCGGAGCAGGTTACTCTTTTACAAAGGCTTTTCAAGGATGGCCTCTATTGTGAAGTTACACCTGAGTAGAAAGTGAATGAAGAGAAGACACAGACCATTCAGGATTCCGGAGGAAGAACATTTAGAAAGAGGAACGAACAAGTACAAAGGCACTAAATAAGGGACATGCCTGGTGTATGAGGAACAGCCAAGATCTGTGTGTCCGAGGACTGTTACTGAGTAACAGTAGGGCTGACATCAGAGAGGTGCCGGGAGCCAGATGAGATAGAATGAGGTAAGGATACTCATTAGTCTTTATTCTGAGTAAGATGGGAAACCAATGGAGGCTTTTGAGCAGAAGAGCGACAAAATCTGATTTATGTTTCAAAAGGATCACGCCGACTTAATGAATAGACAGGAGTAGGGAAAAAATGGAATCAGGAAGGTCAGGAAGAAATTGAAACAATTCATGTGAGAAATGATACAGATATATTTGAGGGGGAATCTGATAGGGTTTGCAAATGGAGTAAATAAAGGAAAACTTTAAGAAAGGAATTGGAATGAGTCCAGTGTTTCTGGCCAGAGTACCTGGGAGGACAGAGGTCACAAATACTGATTCATGTATGGAAGAATGAGGAGAATCAGGTTTTGGTGGGCGTGAGGGAGTGGATGGCTGGAATCAGGAGTGCTGCTTTGCACCTGTTCATGACTTTTAGACACTGAAGTTGGAATGTTGAGTAGATAGCCAGATATAAAACTCTGGAGCACAGTGATCCCAACAATAACCATAGAAATTTTATATGGGCTAATCAGAGGTAATTATAAAATTCTGTAGCTGCCAAAATCCAATCTCAACATTTGAAGGAAACAGGAGAAGCCTGGCCTCTTCAAGATCACCTGGCGAGGTAACAGTGCCAGAACGGGCTTCCTCTCCATACCCTGGGGACACGTCGTGGGAGAGGTATGATCTCTAGAACCCAAAGAGTCTTAAACTACAAAACCACTTAATAAAGATAAGAAGCATTATTGAAAACTACTGTTAAATTTTATGAAGGCTATGACAGCATAACAAATAACTTATTAAAACTAGATTTTGGAGAAACCAAGATGGCGGCATAGGTAAACAACGGAGTTTGCTGCCTGGAACAACAACTTCAAAAATACAACTAAAAAATGGAACGGACATCATCCAGAACCACAGGAAGGCTGGCTGAGTGGAAATTCTACAACTAGAAGGAAAGAGAAAAACATACCGAGACTCAGAGGAGGCGCAGTGCGGAAGTAAAATACTAAGGTACAGAGGCACACACGGAGCGGGCTGGCGGCTGAGGGTGCAGTTGTCGTTTCAATCAGGAGGGAGTCTCAGGCTCTGAGCTCCAGTTCTGGGTGAGTCTCTGGGGACCCAGACTCATACGGGAGAAGCGGGACTGTCTGGCATCGGTCGGAACTCGAGGGCAGCTTTCTCTCCGAGGGGCTTACAGCGATTGCTGGGGCCTCTGAGAGCAGCCAGAACTGCTAGCCCCGCCCTGTTGATCCCGTGGGACCCGCCCCGCCCAAGCCCTGCAGGGAGGCTTTTGCTGGATAGCCTAAGGCAGAGGCTAGATTAGCACCTCCCTAGAGATCCAGGAGCCAGTGTACCCAGAGGTCAGAGTGGGACTATCCAGTTTGCAGCTCCATGGAACCATAAGGGACACACTCAGGGGGCAGACTCAGTGAGCACCTAAGCCCCACTGAAGCAAGTCTTGCCCCAGAGGGGTGTCTCCAGCACAGAAGTTCTCCCACTGCAGACACAGCTGATTCTCACAGCCATTTGGCCTGGAGGTCAATTCCTCCCAGTGATACCTACAACAATCAAGGCTTAACTACAACAAGACTGTGCACAAAGAACACAAAGGGGTACACCAAGAGTGTCCTCCTCAGGTAATTGGGGAGGCTGAACCACTGGGCCCTAGAGGACACTTAGCACAGAAAACCACTTTATCAACACAGGGAAGCATAAAAAATGTGGAGACAAAGAAAAAGGACATAAATTCCAGAAATGGAGGAAAGCAAAATGCTGGATATAGAGTTCAAAACCACACTTTTAAGGTTTTTCAATAATTTTCTAGAATCTGCCGATAAACTTAATGAGACCTACAAGAAATCTATTGAGACCCTCGAGGTTCTGATAAAGGACCAACTAGAAATTAAGCATACACTGACTGAAATAAAGAATATTATACAGAGTTCCAACAGCAGACTAGACGATCGCAAGAATCAAGTCAAAGATTTGAAATACGAAGAAGCAAAAAACACCCAACCGGAAAAGCAAAATGAAAAAAGAATCCAGAAATACAAAGATAGTCTAAGAAGCCTCTGGGACAGCTTCAAGCGTACCAACATCTGAATTATGGGGGTGCCAGAAGAAGAGAGAGAGCAAGATATTGAAAACCTATTTGAAGAAATAATGACAGAAAACTTCCCCTACCTGGTGAAAGAAATAGACTTACAAGTCCAGGAAACGCAGAGAACCCCAAACAAAAGGAATCCAAAGAGGACCACACCAAGACACATCATAATTAAAATGCCAAGGGCAAAAGACAAAGAGAGAATCTTAAAAGCAGCAAGAGAAAAACAGTTAATTACCTACAAGGGAGTACCCATATGACTGTCAGCTGATTTCTCAACAGAAACTTTGCAGGCCAGAAGGAAGTGGCAAGAAATATTCAAAGTGATGAATGCCAAGAACCTACAACCAAGATTACTTTATCCAGCAAAGCTATCATTCAGAATAGAAAGTCAGATAAAGAGCTTCACAGATAAGGAAAAGCTAAATGAGTTCATCACCACCAAACCAGTATTATATGAAATGCTGAAAGGTATCCTTTAAGAAGAGGAAGAAGAAGAAAAAGGTAAAGATACAAATTATGAACAACAAATACACATCTATCAACAAGTGAATCTAAAAATCAAGTGAATAATCTGATGAACAGAATGAACTGGTGATTATAATAGAATCAGGGGCATAGAAAGGGAGTGGACTGACTATTCTTGGGGGGGAAAGGGGTAAGGGGGATGCGGGAAGAGACTGGACAAAACTCGTGCACCTATGGATGAGGACAGTGGGTGGGGAGTGAGGGCGGAGGGTGGGGTGGGAACTGGGAGGAGGGGAGTTATGGGGGGAAAAAAGAGGAACAAATGTAATAATCTGAACAATAAAGATTTAATTAATAAAAAAATAAATAAAATAAAACTAGATTTTGCTGCACTAAAGAAAGAAAACCATTAACATTTAGCTCCTGAGGAGTTTTCAAGCCAAAACTCTCAGAGCACGACCCAAAACACTCCGGTGCCTTTGAATGTCCCTGTGAAGCACACTGAAATCCCTCACTGACAGGGAGTATGGTCTATTCCTAGCTCCCTCTAGGGATGGGGTGGTAAATAGGTTTCATCTCCAGACAATTGAAAATAATTTGGAATGGCCGCCAGGATCGCTGCTTTGAGACGCATTCTGGGGTCAGGCCAGGCTGCAGAGGAGAACTGTTGGCAATAAGAAATCCACACTAGCCCTAGCCGGCTTGGCTCAGTGGATAGAGCGTCAGCCTGTGGACTGAAGGGTCCCAGGTTCAAGTCCGTCCAGGGGCACATGCCTGGGTTGCGGGCTTGATCCCCCAGTAGGGGGCATGCAGGAATCGGTGATTCTCTCTCATCATTGGTGTTCCTATCTCTCTTTCCTTATCCCTTCCTCTCTGAAATCAATAAAGAAATATATTTTAAAAAAAAGAAAGAAAGAAATCCACCCTAGACAGGGGGAGCACAGGTATAGGTGCATGCACACTGCATTCTGGCACCTAAGAAACTTTCTAAAATTTAATTAAGAATGCTATTATGGTTATGCTTTTGCTATTGGATTTCATTAAAAATCAGAAGTATGTCATATTCAAATAACTCCATCTTAACGATATAAAAATTAGTTTTAAAAACTTGTTCATATATGTATAGCATTTTAAACGTTTAAGTAGTTTTGCCTTTTGCCAGTTAGCAGCCAAGTCAGAATCAAATTTCAGGTTTTCCTTAGATTCTTAACAGTCTAGAACTAAAATAGACTTAAAACACTGTCAAAAGTCTCCCGACTTTAATACATTCCCAAGAGCCCTTCCCTTCTCTCCGAAGAAATGGCTCAGATAATGCCCAGAGGTCTGTAAAGAGCAGCAGGAATAGGGTGCACATTGCTAACAAAACTGCTAACAAAAGAGCAGGTGTCTGGGATCCCATTCGTCCTCCTGAGGCCTGACCCAGGGAAGTTTCCTGATCTTTTTACAAGTTACCTGGGGAGTCAGAGGAAAGTCCACCTGGATCGGCTCACCTGATCGCCAGGCAAGCTGATCTGGGCTTACTTTTTTTTTTCTTTTAAGTACAATTTTTTTAAAATAGTTTTTTTTTTTATTAATTTCAGAGAGGAAGGAAGAGGGAGAAAGAGATAGAAACATCAACAATGAGAGAGATTCATTGATTAGCTGCCTCCTGCACACGCCCCACTGGGGATCGAGCCCACAGCCTGGGCATGTGCCCTTGACCGGAATCGAACCTGGGACCCTTTAGTCCACAGGTCGATGCTCAATCCACTGAGCCAAACCGGCTAGGGCTTAAGTACAATATATTTTTTTGAAAAATCACAATATGCTTCAGTCAACTAAAATGTTTAGAGAATTAACAACCTATTTACACACCACCCAGATTAATAACAGAATTTTTCAAGTATAACTAAAGCTCCTGATTTTTTTCCTCCCTTCTTCATTCCAAATAGAAACCACTGTAGTGAATTCTCTTATATTCTTAAAACTTTTCAAAGAAACACGTAACCCAAGGGCAGATGAGGATAACATATGTTATTGGAAAGTGAAGTAGAAAAAAACAATATGAGATTACTTTTTCGATGCTGGATTCAGTCCTGCAGGCGTGGACGGCTGTTCAGGATCTTGGTTCACAAGGCAAGTTGGGAAGGAGCAGCCATCGCCGAGACTATAATGGAAACACACACTTACAACGGAGCCACGAAAACGCCAACAGAGTGAGACTCTGTTACAGCGCTCACGTCTGCGAGCAGAACACAGTTCCGTGATGGGCCAAACGTGTGCCGGACACTGATTTCAATCCAGTCTATATAGGGAGGTGAGGAGTTAATTTATTTCCACATTGGTACAACAGTGAATCAAAAAACAGTACGTTAAAAAACAGGAGTCCTGTGCAGCATCACAGAGTCCCTTTGCTGGATTACTTTCATTGGTTTAATACCGGAAACATTTCACAACGAAATACCTTGAAAACACGGGTAGCAACCAGTACTTCTTCTCATCACCAAAAACTTGTCGCATATTTTTACTGAAACCCAAGCTGAATCCATTCTTATCTGTTCCATGTCGAAATACAGGACTTCTAAAAGCCTCTAAAAAAGACAGCAGAGCAATCACGTGAGTAATGAACATTAACTAGTAACCTGTACCTTTAGAAGTGATTGAGTTACATGAGGGCACTCGGAAATCAATGGCTAACCCCCTGAGGACTTATGTGCCGACCAGCAACTCAGCAATGAAGATTGCCTGTACTGCTTTAAAAGAATCTAATGATTACATTTACTTTAATTTCTAAGTAACCTTTTAACTATTATAGCAGCAGATGGGCAGTGCAGAAAACTAGAAAATACAAAAAGCAAGTAATTTACATCTTCTAATTCTTTTTTAGATACATGGGTGGATGGATATAGATATATACAAATCTACATAGGTTTTAACTAAAATGAGACCATACATACATTCTATAGCCTGAATTTTATAGTATGTTCCATTTTACAATCTCATTGAATCGTACCTTTTTTCCCAGCTAACCCAAAATATACTTTAAAGCTGGTTTGTCCAAACCAAGATCCAATGCAGAATCATACCCTGTGTGTGGTTATGCCCACACTGCATATGGAAGCTGAGGCGCAGAGAGGCTGTGGGACTTGCCCAAGATCACACAGGAAATAAATGATCACACAGGAAGTAAATATCAGCATGCAACCTGAACAAGGCCAGCAATGTTCTTCCCATGCTTCATTTTTTTCTGAGATGTAAAAATATAAAATTTTATTTTTTGACTATGAATAAACGAATGAGTATAATGAGTTCTGTCCATCATGTAAAAAAGAAAACTCTAATTAGCAAAGTGAAGGTACTAAAAATATGTGGCAATTTCCAAGTTCCTTAGCATTTATCCCCCTAAGTCAGTGATGGCGAACCTATGACACGCGTGTCGGAGGTGACACGCGAACTCATTTTTTTTGGTTGATTTTTCTTTGTTAAATGGCATTTAAATATATAAATTAAATATCAAAAATATAAGTCTTTGTTTTACTATGGTTGCAAATATCAAAAAATTTCTATATGTGACACGGCACCAGAGTTAAGTTAGGGTTTTTTATTTTTATTTATTTATTTATTTATTTATTTTAAATATATTTTATTGATTTTTTACAGAGAGGAAGGGAGAGAGATAGAGAGCCAGAAACATCAATGAGAGAGAAACATCGATCAGCTGCCTCCTGCACATCCCCCACTGGGGAAATGCCCGCAACCCAGGTACATGCCCTTGACTGGAATCGAACCTGGGACCTTTCAGTCCGCAGGCCGGCGCTCTATCCACTGAGCCAAACCGGTTTCGGCAAGTTAGGGTTTTTTAAAAATGCTGACACGCCGAGCTCAAAAGGTTCGCCATCACTGCCCTAAGTTATATAGCTTTATGTCTAACACAGGTTTATAACTGGAGGACCACATTGTAGGAAGTCCTTTCGGTGTTACAAGTTCAATCTACAAGCTTGAGGAGTTAAAAGCTTCTAGAAGCAATTCATTTACTTTTGATAAATTAAAATTTAATTGTCCAACATCTATTTTGAAAGTAAGATACTTTGTTTAGAAATTACTTTATTATACCAATTGTCACCCTAATAGTATCTGCTATAAGAAGATTTCACCTGAATATTAAAAATTGTCGTTCATTGGCCACAATTAATCTTCACTGACAATTATAATCATGGAATCTCACTGTTTGAAGTGTCCTTTGAGATCATAAGTCCTGGCTGTATTCCCAAACTCCCAACCTTAGTCTAGAAAACTCCAGTTAGCTTAGTCCCTTACTCAGCAAACCTCATAGTATATATTCTTTTTGTTTTTTAGCTTCCTATGTATCAACCATGTGGGTAGTGTCTCAAACATTGCTAGGTGTCTTCCTACAGACGTCTGTAAAAATTGAGGTGAAATTCATAGAACATCGTGCACTGCTGGTGGGAATGCAGACTGGTGCAGCCACTATGGAAAACAGTATGGCGTTTCCTCAAAAAACTAAAAATGGAACTCCCATTTGACCCAGTGATCCCACTTCTAGGAATATATCCCAAGAAACTAGAAACACCAATCAGAAAGTATATATACACCCCTGTGTTCACAGCAGCACAATTGACCATAGCTAAGATCTGAAAACAGCCTAAGTGCCCATCAGTAGATGAGTGGATTAAAAAACTGTGGTACATCTACACAATGGAATACTACGCTGCTGTAAAGAAGAAGGAATTCTTACCATTTGCAACAGCGTGGATGGAACTGGAGAGCATTATGCTAAGCAAAATAAGCCAGTCAGAGAAAGATAAATATCACATGGTCTCACTCATTTGTGGCATATAATGAACAATGTAAACTGATGAACAAAAACAGATCCAGAGACAGAGAAGCATCGATCAAACCACCAAACCTCAGAGAGAAGGTAGGGGAGGGTGGGGGGGAGGGGGAGAGATCAACCAAAGGATTTGTATGCATGCATATAAGCCTAACCAATGGACACAGACACCAGGGGGGTGAGGGCATGAGTGGGAGGAAGAGGGGGTAATGGGGGGATAAGTACACATATGTAATACCTTAACCAATAAAGAAAAAAATTTTTAATAACTTTAAAGCGCATAATTCAGTGACATTTAGTACATTCATGATTTTCTGCAGCTTCCACCTTTATCAAGTTCCAACATATTTTCTTCACCCCAGAGGAAACCATTAGGCAGTCACATGTGGTAGCATGTTTCAGTACTTCATTCCTTTCTATGGCTGAATACTATTCCACTGGAATATATGTCACCATATTTTTCCTATCCATTCATCCTTTGATGGGAATGTGGGTTGTTTCCACCTTCTGGCTAGTGCAAATAGTACTGCTATGAACATTGATGTACAAATTATCTGCTGATTGCTGTTTTCCATTATTTTGGGTATATACCTAAGACTGGAATTGCTGGGTCATATGGTAATTCTATATTTAACATTTTGAAGAATTGCCAAACTGTTCTCACAGTGACCGCACACTTTTATATTCCCACCAGCAATATGTGAAGGTTCCAAATTCGCCACATCCTCACCAAAGCTTGTGGGTTATTTTTAATATCCATCCAAGTGGCTATGAAGTGGTACTCTCTGTGGTTTTTATTTTGATTTCCCTGATACATAATAATATGGAGCATGTTTTTAGGTGTTTGTTGGCCATTTGTATATTTTCTTTAGAGAAATGTCTTTTTAAATGTCCATTGAAATCCTTTGCAAATTTTTAAACTGGGCTTGTTTCTCTTGTTGTTGAGTTGTAATATTTACATATTCTGGATACTCGGCCCTTGGACATACGACTTACAAATATTACTCTGAAAGACACTATTCATTCCTCATTGGACGGTCTTGGTATCCCTGTTAAAAATCAATTGGCCAAAGATGTATAAGTTTAGCTCTGGACTCTCAGTTCAATTTCATTAGTCAACATCTCTATCCTTATACCAACCAGCACCACAAAGTTTTGATCACTGTAGATTTGCAGCAAGTTCTGAAAATAGTAAGAACTTTGTTTTATTTTTTGGTGGATGTTGTTTTCGCTATGTGGGGCCCTTAAAGTTTTCTATATATATGATCATGTCATCTGTGAAAAAGAACAGTTTTAACTTCCTTTCCAATTTGGACATTTTTCTGGGTTAATTTCTCTAACTAGAATTTCCAGTGGTGTTAAAAGCAGCAGAAAGAGGGCATCCTTGTTTTGTTCCTGATCTTAAAGGTTTTTCTTTCTCACCACTGAGTGCAGTTATCAGTTGTGGGGCTCTCATAAAGCCCTTTATCAGATCAAAGAAGTTCCCTCCTATTCTTAGTGTGTTAAGTGCTTTTATCATGAAAGGTATTATATTTTGTCAAACAAGTTTTTTGTATCAGTTGAGATAATCATTTGGTTTTTCCCCTTCTATTAATGTGATATATGATGTTTGTTCTAGTGAACACCTTTGTATTCCTGGGATAAATCTTGATAACGGCATATGGTCCTTTTAATATGCTGCTGGATTTGGTTTGCTTGTATTTTATTGAGGATTTTTGCATTTGTGTTCCTAAGGGATATTGTAGTTTTCATGTGATGTCTTTATCTGACTTTGCAATTAGTGCAATGCTAACCTTAAAGCCTAAGTAGAAAGTGTTTCCTTCTAATTTTTTTGGCAGAGTTTGAGAAGAATTGGTGTTAATTCTTCTTGAATGTCTGCTAGAATTTACCAGTGAGGCCCTCAAGTCCTGGGCTTTTCTTTGTTAGGAGGTACTTGATTACTGATTCAACTTCCTAACTTGCTCCTGGTCTATTCAGATTTTTTATTTCTTCTTGAGTCAGACTGGTAGTTTATGTGTTTCTAGAAATTGTACATTTCATCTAGGTTACCTAATTTTTTGATGTACAAATGTTCATGGTTTCTCTTATAACCTTTTTGATTTCTATAAAGTTGGTAGTCCCCACTTTCATTTCTGATTTTCATAATTTGAATCTTCTCTTTTTTTTATTTCTAGCGATAGGCCTGTCAAATTTATTATTTTCAAAGAACCAACTATTGATTTCATTGATCTTCTATCTTTAAATTCTCTATTTTCATTATCTCCTCTCTAATCTTTACCATTTCCTAACTTTGGCTGGCTTTGGGTTAACTGCTCTTATTTTTATAGTTCTTAAAGTGTGAAGTTATTGATTTGAGATTTCTCTTTTCTTAATGTAAGCATTTATTAGTTACATATTTATTTTCCTCTATTTTCACAGCATCCCCCTCTGTCAGGCTTTTGAACATACTGTTTTCTCTGCCTGAGATGTTCTAGCTCTTTCCATGACTGACTTCTTAGGTTAAATACGTATTATTTTGGTGAGTTCTTCCCTGATCACTCATCTAAACAGGCACCCTTTTATCACCCTCAGCCCTTGATATATACCACGGGATCCTATTTGTTTCCTTTAAAGTACTTTGCCTGTTGTAATTACTTTTATGTTTAGTTATTGGTTTTTCTATGCCCTTCACCAGGCTGTTCGGCCCTTACTCACCACTGCATATACACAAGGCTTTTACATGTGATAAACAGCACAACAATTATATGGTATGAGTGAATCTGTTTGTGTCTGAGTCACATCCCACAAAACAATGTGGGGAATAGGAATAATTTTTACCACTTCAGGACAGGTAGGCATTTATTCATATGGCAACTTCTGATGAGTATCTATTTATGTACTTAAGTTCTTTTAACTACAAAATTGCATACTCACCTAATGTAGACTTATTTTTGCTGACTAGCCAACAATGATAGCCAAACAGAGAAGACAAGCTGACAGAAAACATAGCTGCAGCAAAGAATAAAAACATAATATGGAACTTGGCTTGAGTATCTGGTAGACCATTCTATAAAGAAAGGAAGAAAATGAAATGTTTTGTCAAAGGAATAAGCATTCCCCTACTTTTATAAGTAAGATTTTTTTTTTCTTAAAATATTTCTTAAATTTAGATATGGAGAAAGATACATGGCTTTATGTTAAAACTTTGAGAAAAAACATATAGCATCAGATTAAAATAAATGTTTACTGGAATATGAATATATATGGAAAATATATTCAAACTTGGGGTATTTATTTTGTTTGGCATAACTGAATCATAGAAAAACTGTGGTAATATGAGTGTAAATTATAACAGAAGAAAGCAAGGTATAAGGAACTATAAAATTTACTTTTGAATTCACTACTTGAATACGTTTTGTAACATACTACATATTTATAAACGATTAAATAAATTTATTAAAGTGCCAAAAATGAAGGTTGATTGGCACAATTTAGCTACTATACTCACCAATGTTTTACTTTACTACAAACAACAGCGTCTACTACAAGAACACATACAACAACACATCCACAGTAATGCTTCAGGCTATTGTAAACAAGAGCATCACAGAAAAGATAAACAGGAGAGCATAACGCCGGTGTAAAATAAACCTTACGTCACTCTGTGACAAAAGAGGCCATCTCAAAGCAAAACCAGCGTGACTCTCGTTGTTATTGCCCAAGGACACCCGGCTCTATCTAGAACGGTAGGTTTGGGGCTACGGACGCTCAGTGACGCACCAGAGCTGCCAGGCGGTGTCTCCTTCTGATAGGAGGGAATACTGTACCCATACCCACCCTGCGGATCTGTCAGACTGACAGGTCACAAGACCTCACCGGGAGCTTTTGACAGCAGTCCTCACAGTGAAAACCCTGGCTACTCCTTTACAAATATATTTGTGGTTGGGACTAAAACTATTCATAGGAACGAGGAGCGTGGGGTGACATTCTCTCAGACATTCATTAGGGATCATTCCTGTAGCTGCACAGTGAAGGTCTACTTGAATGCTGAGAGCCTGTCCACACACCTATGTATCCCTAGTGCTTAGCCATAGAAGTGGCACATAGTAGGTGCTCAATAAAATCTTTGGTATTGAATGTGATTTAAATCCCATCCCACATAAATGATCTAGCAATTAGGAAAGTCTTACCAAATAAAGAATAATTTCATGAAAATAATAAAGCAATTCTGGCAGGGGATGACTTTTTTTGTTGTTGTTTGGTATTCACGAGGAGTATCTTTGAATATTTAAAATACTCAATTTTAATTTTGTTTTGCTTGCATTTAAGGTAAATAGTGCAGAAAACAAATGAATTAACTAAAGCCTAATCAAGCAATACCTAGTAAAAATTTGGGCATTTTAGATATAATACTTTAAAAGAATAATCTTTTTACATATAAAGAAAACACTTCTATTTTTAAAGACTAAAAAAAAAATCTTCTTAGTCAATTCTTGTTATTTCAGTGGTTGTGCTCTATAAAGCTGCCATGAGCACTGGCTTCCTCCGAGGGAAAACACAGGGAAGGTTCCTGCAAGCCTCCGGTCATACTTTTGTCAGCAGAACTCTTTATTCATAACCTGGTTTTCTGTGCTTCTGTGCCTGAAGACACAGTATCGACAGCTTATTCAACATTCATTGTTGATTCACTGACACAGAACTCACCCAACGTCACTATGACTCACGCCTGAAGGACGCTTACCCAACACACAGATTTTCTCCATAAAGCACCTCACACGAGTGCTCAGAAACACCGACAGTACTTCAGCACTGTTCTTGAAGAGCATTTTAAACAGAAATGACCAACATAAAGCACAACAATGCAAAAAACAAAAAACAAAACAAAAACGTGGCATTAAGTAGAGTGAAAAGCACAGCGTGTCACAATATGGGAGCTGAGACAAGAAGGCAGCGTCTCCTTGTTTTATCTCCTTGCTTGACATGCACACGGGGCACGCACATTCTCGGCCACCCTGTGCATGTCTGCAAATGGCCACAAAAGCTCTGTGAGTTCTGGTTTTGGGTAACAGAGAAACGTTAGCAAGATGTGAATTCACAAACACAGAATCTGCAAATAATGAGGACTAACTATAAATGAGCTCAAGTCTATAAAATCAGTGTCTGAAATAATTCACTAACGAAAAACTGTACTATATACTTTTATATACCCAAAAAAAAAAAAATCAACAAGGTAATGACTTACTGTCCAAAATTTGATAAAATACTGTAAATCCGTAGCAGCAATAAAAAGGCAGTACAGCAGGGAATAAGCCAAGAAAAGGAGGAAAAATTTATAATTTGAAAATCCAACACAATTGTTCACCCTGTTGATAAAACAGAAAACATTTTCGATGAGTTTTACATTTTTTAGCACAGGTATACATATGCCCAACCTTAACACAGCGTTTAGTTTTTATCATTTAAAGTGTATTGGCAAATCTTACGTGTCCTTCGTAAGATTTCTTTCCACATACACACATTCAAAATATCCGTTCCACTGAAAAGGAACTCTGTGTTTCGATTTCTCAAATTTGACGTGTAATATCGCTTTAATCGATCAAGAACCATATAACTATACAGTTAACCCTTGAACCAACGGGTTGGAACTGCACGGGTCCACTTAGGCACAGGCTGCTTTTCAATAAATATACAGTCGGCACTCTGTAACCCCAGTTTATTTGAAACAAGAAGGGAGAAAATTCAAAAAAGCATGTGCTCTTAACTAGCCTCTCACGGGTTGAGTGGCCTCATGAAGCAGGAATGCCCTGGCACTTCGGGACGCCAGGCTAGCGAGGTGAGCAAACGCCCAGGTGGAAGAGGGCCCTCAGGCAGAACAGCAAAGACTGAGGTGGCGGGGGGGGGCGGGTGGGGGGTGGGGGGGTGTGGGTGGCAGGGGGGGAGCTGTCAGCGGGCGTGGGGACTGCCCCGCAGGTGCAGTGGACTCAGGTGGGTTGTGGGGAGACGGTGGGCACTGACAGCATGCGCCATGGGAGGGTCAGCAGGGGGATACGCAGGGGATCAGGCTGCTTATCACTGAAGGTACGGGGGGGGGGGGGGGCACTGCTTGCCGAGAATGAGAGCAGAATGAATGCAACGGGGGGGGGAAAGAGTGAGGACAGCTAAAGAATGATGCCCTAACCGATTTGGCTCAGTGGATAGAGCGTTGGCCTGCAGACTCAAGGGTCCCAGGTTCAATTCCGGTCAAGGGCATGTACCTTGGTTGCGGGCACATCCCCAGTGGGGTGTGTGCAGGAAGCAGCTGATCGATGTTTCTCTCTCATCCATGTTTCTAACTCTCTATCCCTCTCCCTTCCTCTCTGTGAAAAAATCAATAAAAATATATTTTAAAAAAATGAACATAATGAAAACTAATACACAACGGAGGTTATTTAGTGAAGTCGTTTTTGGGAAGAACATCGTTGTTATAGGCGTTAAGGAGCTTTATAACCTGTTCAAGGAGAACATCTGCACAGACAGTAGCAAAAGGCAGCCCGGGGAGGGCTACAGAAGACAGTAAACCGGACGTCCCCCTGCTGTTCCTGCAACTGAGATCATCACTCTCTGTAGGTCTATGCTTCAACCTACCACTGGCACAGCCTCCTCAAGCGCCACCCCTGAAGAAGATGAGGCTCATGGAATATCATGCTCAGTGTGCAAGCCAACCTGGCTGGCAACCTCAGCGTGACTGGCAAAGGAGCGTGCACACGGGGTGGTAACTTACAGGGAAAGGTAGAGAACACCTTCAGTAGATAATGAGGCCTTTCGAATACTCTATTAAGACACCCAATTTCCTGACTTAGGAATATTTTTTAAAATATTAACGAATTCTAAGTGGAAACCCTTATTTCAACAGTATGTGTGTATTTTTGCATACTTGTTATTCTACTCCGTAATGCCAAGTTTTATGTAAAATAAACTGTTAAAGCTTTAGATTAATTATTAGAAATTTTTCAGCGAGGTATTGTGTTTATATGTACATTTTGGTGTAATTTCTGGGGAGTATTTTAGAATTTCTATGTTTATGCATGTGCATACAAAGAAAACCATTTGTTCTCAGAAAATATGAGAAGCTAACTTTTAAATTGGCAAGCTACTGGTTTTAAAATTATTCATGGAAACTCTCCTGAATAAAGACTCTTGAACTAATTAAGCAAATATCAGAAATTAAATCTGCAAGTACCTCCTAGATCAGCTAAGGCAAAATTTCATTTATAAAAAGATTTAAATAGATAAATGATTTTATTTATTAAGTTAGAAGGGACAGAAACCGGTTTAAGCATACAGCCAGACTTACCATGGGCAATGATGGTCCATCTTCAAAATACATCTAAAAAAAAAAACATATACACAAAACTCAACACCCCATGGAAACTTAGTCCCACTGAATTATTAAAAAATATATATGTTATTTCAAAAGAGTTGTAGCAAGTAAAATATTGCAAAATTATTTACTTATTTAAAAACTGAATAATAGGAGGGGGCAGGGGCTGGGTGTAGGTGGGTAAGGAGCGGGGAAGAGGGGGACATCTGTAATAAGTGTCAATAATAAACAAAATAAAAATAGGACAATAGCGAAAGTCCTCATCTAAAATAGAGACAATAGCTACTTCCAGTTATGATGCAATAATAGAACTTTCAACTGAAAATATTACATGCTTTAACGCCTAAAAACAACGCAATGAGTTCAGATACAACTATCTGATGCTGAAGAAGGTGCACCATGTCAACGGATATAAAGGAAGTCTGGGTGAAACCTGTCCTTTCATTTCCATCCTTAGGCTGAGCTATTCTACGGCTCTTGTGGTGGCACAAAGTATGTAATAACACCCGACCGTCACAGTCAACTGGGAGAGGCTCACAGAAGAAATACTTACCACATCGAGCCAGCCAAGTCTGAGCTGCTAAACATCATGCAGGACATTCATGTCAGTGTGAATCGGGGGAAGGGGACAACTGATTTTGGCCCTAAACCACACTCGTTACTAACGCAAGTGATCATGCCAATTCCTTTTCCTCAAGAAAGGTGTGAGAACATGAGCAAGGAGAGAAGGAAACAGTCTGGAAAACAGTGAGAAAAGAAACACACTCAATAGGAGAAAGAAAGGTTTTCTTACTTGTCACAGACGGAGCAGTGGTGGCAGCGGTCTGGTTTTATCAGCTGGCATCGGTCACAGTATCGGATTGCTGTGAACAAAGAGCTCCACTTAGCCTTCGACGGAACAGCGCATTGAACATGCGATTACCTGGCGCCCGTCATCTACTCCAGTTTAAATTCTAAACAACATTCCAAATTTACATTCGGTAAAATTGAGATAGTCGACTCTGTTTAAATACAAAAACGGAAAAGACTTGCCCACAGTCTCAGTTCTCTGGAGAGGTCTCCCAAGGACGGGATCTTTAGGGGAAATGTTTCTAGGGCAGCGGTCGCCAACCGATGATCGGTGAGGCCCTAAAGGTTGGCGACCGCTGTTCTAGGGCATCCTCAAGTGTCAGTGGTTATCTATCTATCTACCTACCTACCTACCTACCTACCTACCTACCTACCTACCTTTCTACCTACCTACCTACCTAGGCTCAAAAGGTTCATGGAAATATGTCCGTTTCCATCTGAGTAAACAGAATGTCTCTCTCCATGAAACCAATGATTTTCTGTACCCGCCAGGATAACCAAGAGAGGAGACAACCACATTTTAGAAATGTTATGCAAACCTAATTTTAGAAATTTGTGAATAAACTCTCTTGATCGCTTACATTGAGAAAGGTCTCACACCTCCTGTGTTGAGCGTGGTACAAGCTTAAAAGTGAGAATTAGAAGAAGTACTCCCAATAAGAATTTCAATCCTTGTAACGGGAGACCTGATCCTCCCTTCTCCAATACAGGCAGCAAAGGCAGCTATGAATGACTGAGTTGGAGAGGCTATTTCAGTCCGCAGGCGTCTCACAGGATGCAGGCAGCTACCAAAGTTACAGGAAAGCAGCTATTATGGGGGCAGTCCAGTAGGATCAGTAAAACCACACTTACAAATGTAAAATTTGGAAAAAATACTCGCCATAAGTAATTACCAAGGTTATGTCAAGCTAATGCTATAATCTCTGAAAAAGGAAACAGTTGCTATGAACTAAGAATAAGACGTGCTTTTCTTAGACCACAAGGTCTAAATGGAGTTGTTTTCAGTGTTGAAATGAGTCCCTCGTTACCCCTCACACCTTTCCTTTTTCAGGAATTGCAGGGATCAACAGCGTGGCCTTGCTGCTCAGCCTGGGAGTGAAGGTGCCCACGGGTGCCCTCCCCGTGACCCTCCAAGGTCTCCCTGGCTCCTGCCCAGTATGAAGGTGAAAGGCGGTGCTGTCCAGAGAAATATAACGGGAGCTACT
This sequence comes from Myotis daubentonii, assembly GCF_963259705.1. NCBI lineage: Eukaryota > Metazoa > Chordata > Mammalia > Chiroptera > Vespertilionidae > Myotis > Myotis daubentonii. The sequence goes on along the minus strand of NC_081841.1, from coordinate 209,852,444 downwards.
TGTGCGCTTTTAAGCTCTCTAGGAGCTACCTTAAAAAAACTAAAGAGAAAGTCGTATCTTCTAGGTTTTTCCATACCAGCTCTTTGAAACCTGTAATGTATTTTACACTCACAGTTACACTGTCAGTGCTCTGTAGCCACAAGGGACTAGCAGACCGTCAATGGGCAGCACGGTCTAAAGTCACAAAATCTCCAGGTGACGTCTGGTGGACAACGCTAGATCCTCCCTGGCTGGTGATTATCTGTACTTTAGAGCACACAAGGAAAACCTTTCAAATCAAAGTGGGCGGTAACTCACTGGAAATCAAAACAACGTAAAAATAAGTTTTTTGTTTCGAGTCTTTTAATTAGATAGCTGTTAAATTATCTTAAAAATCTCACCCAAGTAAAAGAGATTTGTTATTTAAGTTGCATTTGTTAAAAAATTACCATAAATTTTAAAGATGAAAAACTGTACCAATATTTTACGTATGTTCTTATATATTGTGTATAGTTTCTGTTTTAAAGGTATGTAAGATTATATGTTATAGATCTTGCTCCCTTAAATTAAATTAAATTAAATGACAACAGGACAATCTTAAATTCAACCTTTAACAACGACTACTACTACAAATCAAGATTTCAGCACGTCATGGAGTCACAGCACGTAGGCAGGATAGATGGACAATCCATTTTGACCTGGTTGTGATCTCTGTGCCACAGTGGTACGCGTGTTCCCATTGTGGTTCATGGAACTGTGCAGTAAAGACTTCACAGCCATCCAAGACCTAGCACAATGTTTCTCAGTGAGTGTCTGCCAGTTTCAAGGACATACATATGCTCTCCCACAGTCACCACGAGCTCCTGTGCGGAGCACTGATTATCGACCTCTACCTCCAGACATGGTCCTGGTGTAGACGGGAAGGTCCTTGGCCGCTCGCCGGAGAACTTCCTGATGGGCTTCTCCCCTCGGCTCCCTCTCCAACAACTCTTTCTCTGCGTAAGAGAGGTGGAACTGGGGAACAGATTTAAATGTTAATCAGTATTTTCAAAGAAATGATAACATACATTGATCTACTAACCCAGAAGAAGACATTTATAAAATGTTAATGGCATACAGTCTATAAATTCAGAAAGGTAATAGAGTTTGAGATCTGGGCTAGTCTGTTATCCTTGCAGGTGATTAGTTTATGCATCTAGAAAGTAGAATAATAATCCTATCTAATAAAAGAGAAACATGGTAATTGGCATACGACCGCTACCCTTCCCATTGGCTAATCAGGGCAATATGCAAATTAACTGCCAGCCAAGATGGCGGCCGGCAGCCAGGCAGCTTGAAACTAACATGAGGCTTGGTTGCCTCAGTGACGGAGGAAACCAACGTTCCCCGCCTGCCGCTGCAGGCCTCTGACCTGCAACTCTAAGCAACTATGTAACAAATATAGAAGCTAAACAAAACACCAGAAACCTGCTTTAGTCCGCCGGGCTTCAGCCAGCAGGATCGCAACATTGTAAGCAAAGGCCAGAAACCCACTTTCAGCAGCGGAGGCCTAAGAGCTGGAGCCAAGCCTCAGAGCTAAAGCTAGCCCAGAATTTAAAAAAAAGAAAAAGAAAAAAAGGAGCGGTTGGGAGCTTCAGTCACCCGCCAGCCTGAAAACAGCCCTCAGCCCCTCACCCAGACTGGCCAGGCACCCCAGTGGGGACCCCCACCCTGAAGGGTGTGTGACCAGCTGCAAACAGCCATCATCCCCTCACCCAGGCTGGCCAGGCACCCCAGTGGGGACCCCCACCCTGATCCAGGACACCCTTCAGGGCAAACCAGTGGCACCCACCCGTGCACCAGGCCTCTATTCTATATAGTAAAAGGGTAATATGCCTCCCGGCACCGGGATCAGCGTGACAGGGGGCAGCGCCCAAACCCCTGATCGCCCTGCAGCTCTGTGTGAGGGGGGGGGGGGGGCGGGTTGGCACAACCTCCCTATCCACCCTGCTCTGTTCGTGACAGGGGAAGGCGCCCCAACCCCCCGATCAGCCCTGTTCTGTGCCTGATAGGGGGGAGCTCCCCAACCCCCTGATCGCCCTGCAGCTGTGTGTGTGACAGGGGGCGGGGCCACAACCTCCTGATCGGCCCTGCTCTGTGTGTGACAGGTTGTGGCGCCCCAACCACCCCCCCCCCCCCACGGGCCCTGCTCTGTGTGTGACGGGGTAGAGCCATAACCTCCCCATCAGCCCTGCCCTGAGTGTGAGAGTGGCGGCGCCCCAAACCCCTGATCGGCCCTGCTCTGTGCATGACATGGGGCAGCGCCGCAACCCCGACTGGTCCTGCTCTGTGCGTGACAGGGTACAGAGCCCCAACCCCCCTGATGGGTCCTGCTCTGTGAGTGACAGGGGGCAGTGCTCCAAACCTGATTGGCCCTGCTCTGTGCGTGACAGGGGGTGGCTCCGCAACCTCCCCATCGACCCTGCCTTGAGTGTGACAGGGGGAAGTGCCCCAACCCCCCAATTGGCCCTACCCTGAGCGTGACTGAGGGTGGCATCACAACCTCCCGATCGCCCTGCTCTGTGCATGACAGGGGGCGGCGCCCCAACTCCCCAATTGGCCCTGCTCTGAGCCCGACCAGGGGCTGCACCTAGGGATTGGGCCTGCCCTCTGCCACCCAGGAGCAGGCCTAAGCCAGCAGGTCGTTATCTCCCAAGGGGTCCCAGACTGCGAGAGGGCACAGGCCGGGCTGAGGGACCCCCCCGAGTGCACAAATTTTTGTGCACCGGGCCTCTAGTCTATATATATAAAAGGCTAATATGCAAAGTGTCCCCTTGGGAGTTTGACTGGGAGACCAGGAGTTCGATCACTCGCTATGACATGTGCTGACCACCAGGGGGCAGAACAAAGAAGGCCCGATTGGCCCTGATTGCTGGCCAGGCCTAGGAACCCTACCCATGCACGAATTTCACACACCAGGCCTCTCGTAATAATAATAATACCCATTTCCTCAGAGATTTGTGAAACTCAAGAGGAACAGAATATGTAAAAGTGCTTTATAAACTGTGGAGTTCTATCCAAATATTAGTTATATTAATAGATAAATAGCACAAGAAACAAATTTGGTTCAACAGATGAATTTTTCAATTGGATATCATTAGGGACAAAAATAGAAACAAATCTATCATGCATGTTTTCTAACCTAAGTTTTAAATTAGGAATAATTATTACACAAATTCTAATACTCAAGACAGACTAATTGTTAATTTTACTTCTTGTACTGCCAATTTGGCCCAACCAATTAAAAAATAATTATCTGAGAAAAATAAGTATTTCTTTGGGCTCCAATAAGATAATTAAAACAAAACAAAACATGGTTTTAAAAGTCTGCTTGAACATCCTCACTTTCTGGTACCATAAGATGCTCCTGGCTCACCTTGAATATTTCCTGTTCTAGTTCTAGGACCAGCTATTTCTCCAGGGAGCCCTCCTTCCTTCCACTGAAGAATGGTATTAGAAACCAAGATCAGGGCTCAAATGCAGTTTCACATCAAAGGAAAGTATAATTTTAAAAGGACATACCAATTAAAGAAAAAACTAGACTCTAAAAACAAATAAACAGCCCAGCCAGCGTGGCTCAGTGGTTGAGCCTCAACCTATGAACCAGGAGGTCACGGTTCGATTCCCAGTCAGGGCACATGCCCAGGTTGTGGGCTCGATCTCCAGTGTGGGGTGCGCAGAAGGCAGCTGATCAATCATTGATGCTTCTGTCTCTCTCTCCCTCTCTCTCCCTCTCTGAAATCAATAAAAATATATATTTATAAATAAATTAATTAAATAGAAACAAATAAACAAAACTCACAAGTGTATTTTCTTTTTGCTAGTTGTTTTTCACTTAGAACAAAAACAAACATATAATCTCACAAGTACCTAAAATGTGCAAATTACAACAGTGAAGGTGGCAACAGTTTTCTTAATAACAACATGCAACACCAAGGGGCTCATAAAACTAGAAGCACTTTATGTAAATGTCTACAATCCTTTTAGGAAACAATCTGGCAAGTGACTTAAATTTCCTCCGTCTAGTGATTCTACCTGAGAATTTATATTAAGGAAATGATTCAAAAATGGTTAATGGTCTATGTGCGGACATGTTACCAACATTATTTACAATATGATCAGTTGGGGTCAACCTGAAAATCTAAGTTAGGATGTGACTGAGTACATTTCAATGTTTCAGTGAGAATATTAGGCTGTAGTTAAAAATGAGCCAATGATGGACTATGGTGTGAAAAAAAATTAACTAGAAAGAAATTAAGAATGTAAACTGAGTTAGTGGAATGGAATTTTTTTCCTTTTATTTTCTAAATGTAATTTAGTATGGTTATATTACTTGTATATTGGGAAAACATATTACAATGTTCAGAGCCTGTTGCTAAATCTTTACAATGGTAATAAATACTATCTATCTCACACAGTTAAATGAAACAAATAAGGTAAATATGTGTTTTGTGGAAAAATCATCTGACAAAGCCTGGTACAGCTGTAACTTCACTGTGTCGATCCCATTGAAACTGTTATTTCTTCTGCATTTTGTATCACTCCATTTCCCCACTGTATTCATTCACTATTTCAAACCTTCTCTGTTCTTACAAACCTCAGTCAACCCAACTCTCTCATCATTCTTAGCCGATAACCTTCCACATAATTCGAGGGAGAAATCAGAAGTCATTTCAACTTCCTGCCAAAGCTAGAAGCAGAGACTTACATCTGCACACACTCCTTCTCTACTTCCAATGACTTGATAAATATTTATCGAGTCCCTTTTATGGCTGAGACACTGCTTCCCTACTGGCGATGGATTAGTGAACAAAACAGATAAAGTGGATGCCTCTCAGAGCTTGTGTCCTAGGGGTGTTAGAAAAATGAATGTGGGATGTGTTACAGAATGTTACGCTACGGAGAAGAACAGAGTAAGGTCCAGGTTATAGGGAACACCGGGGTAGGAGGGTTTTGCTATTTCATACAGAGTGGTCTTGGAAAACCTCACAGATGAGGTGCCACTTGGACAGAGACACAGAGAGAAGAAAGGGAGGGTCACACAGGAGAAGAGTGCTCAGGTCAAGGAGAAGCAGCAGGTGTCGCGGCTCCTGAAGGGGGAACGCGCTCAGCACGTGGATGGGTCAGCAGGAGGCCAGGAGGCTGAGGGGCACTCAGGAAGAGTGCGTCACTGTGTGCACACATGCATGACCCATGGACGCACTCGGGGGGGGGGGAGGGCGAGGGCCTGGGGGGGAGGAAAGGGGGGCTGGAGGGGACTGATGGGGGGAAAAGGGGACATATGTAATACTTTCAACAGTAAAGATTTAAAAATTAAAAACAATAATTAAAAAAACAACACAGAAGAGTGGGTCAGATATGCAGTGTGGGCCCGGCCATGGGCAGCCTCCCGGGCTCCAGCAGGAAACTAGGTTTTCACTCTGAGGGGCTCAGATGTCATAGGAAAGTCCTGAGAAGAAGAAGATGACAGGATCTGCCTTGTTTTTGAAAGAATGACTGGTTACTGCGCTGAAAACATACAGAAGCGGACAAGTACGAAAGCAAGGAAACCTGCTGACCGGGTACCGCAACACACGAGTGGGAGAGGCAGTGGCCTGGGCCGGAGGGAGGAAGTGAGGGGACACAGCTCACGCCGAGAGCTCTGAGGGCCCGGCTTACTGCACGTGCTGAGCGACTGCGTGTGGGTCTGAACAACTGGACGAAGGGAGCGGCCGCTGCAGAGACAGGGAGACGTCAGCAATCGGCGGGTTGGGGAGGGGGGCGGGACCCGAAGTCTGTCTTCACAACTAGATGCCAAATAGGCAGCTGTAAACGAGCCTGGGGTTAGAAGAGAGGACCGGACTGATGATATTAACCTGAAAGCGATAGCAATGCATGAGGCGATAAAGCCATAATGTAGATAAATAAGAGAGACCCAGAGGCTGAGCTCTGAGATAATACAATGCTTCAGAGCAGCGGTTCTCAACCTGTGGGTCGTGACCATCGGAAAACACATATAGCATATCAGATATTTACATTATGATTCATAACAGTAGCAAAATTACAGTGATGAAGTAGCAACGAAAATAGTTTTATGGTTGGGGGTCACCACAACATGAGGAACTGTATTAAAGGGCCGTGGCATTAGGAAGGTTGAGAACCACTGCTAGAGGCTCAGGAGATGATGAGGAACCACCGAAGGCGGCCAAGAAGGAGGTGCCAGTACAAATAAAAACAGAATGATCTGGATGAGAAAGGAGATAAGAATAAACCAGAAAGAAAATAATGGCCCGGTGTACACAGGAAACTACGCGTAATGAAGAACTACTGGTGTATAAAGTGTGAAGTCAGAAATTTAGACAAGAGTCCCTGTTGTCCGACTCGGGCGGCGGGCCTTCACCGTAAGGGGAGGCATGAGAAGATACAAGCAGGGGAGGGAAGTACTCCATTTGCTTTTTGGATGGGTCGCTCCAGCTTCAGGATGGAGCATGAATGTTTGCAGGGTTCTGGGAAGGGAACGTCGGCAAAGCTGAAAACAGTGACATCATATAGAAGACTGCAGTGTCTCTGACAAAAGAGAGGATGGAGACTCTGAATTAAGTCAATGATTCAAAAAGAAAGAAGGGGTTGTAACTAAAAAAAATATATGGGGAGGTGAAAACATCAGCAGACTTTGGATGCTGGCAGAGGGGCGAGGAAGCCAGAGGACGGAGCACGGCTGCCAAGCGTCTGGCCTGAATGACGAGGTGGAGGTCAGGGGCATTAAGCAGCCTAAGAAATGGATGAGTCACAGTTTGGGGAAGGAGAGGGTAGTGAATTCAGTTTTTGATGTGTTAGGTTTAAGGTGTCAGTGGAATGATCAAGAAGCTACGTTTGGCAGGGAGGTTGTGTCTGAAATTCACAGGAGAGGTCAGAAGTAAAAATACATTTGGAAATTTTCAACAGAGGTCATGGGTAAGGTTATAATCATCAGTACAGTGGATGAGATCACCTACAATGGACATCACAATTTCCCTTCAAACCTACAAGTAAGGCCAGGATGGGGGTAGGAGGAAAAAAGTAGGTAGTAGAAGGAAAAGGGGCTATATCTAATACATTCTAGGCCAGGGGTGGGCAAACTTTTTGACTCGAGGGCCACAATGGGTTCTTAAACTGGACCGGAGGGCCGGAACAAAAGCATGGATGGAGTGTTTGTGTGAATTAATATAAATTCAAAGTAAACATCATTACATAAAAGGGTACGGTCTTTTTTTTTTTTTAGTTTTATTCATTTCAAACGGGCCGGCAGGCCGTAGTTTGCCCACGGCTGTTCTAGGCCAAGCATACCATTACTTCTTTGCAAGTACTGTGTTTTGTTTTTAATATCCTTTCCTAGGACATATAGCATATTTACTGGGCTTTTTTTTGGGTTTTGTTTTGTTTACCATAGCTGCTTTTCAAACAGGTCACTTTAGGAAACAATCTGTAGTGATGCCCAGACTTTAACTTTTTAAAACTTTTTTTGTTAATCCTCACCCAAGGATATTTTTCCATAGATTTTTAGGGAGAGTGGAAGAGAGAGAGAAAGACAAAGAGAAACATTGATGTGAGAGAAACACATCGATTGGTTGCCTCCTGCATGAGTCCCGACCAGGGCCTGGCCCAGGAGGAGCCTGCAACTGAGGTACGTGCCCTTGGCCAGAACTGAACCCAGGACCCTTTGGTCTGCAGGCCGACGCTCTATCCACTGACCCAAACTGGCCAGGGCCTTTTCCATTTTTTTTTTTTTAAGTTAGCCTACTAAAACACTATTATTACTGGGGAAAAAGTTTATTTCTATTCAACGAACATGTACTGGACTAAGTGCCAAATATATAAAAATGAGTAAGACACAGCCCTTTATTCCAAGAATATCTAACTAACCAAGATTAAAGACCCAGAAACAAACAGCCAGATGATCTTTGCGAAATGCATATCAGATCATATCACTTTACTTAAAAGCTTCTGTGGATGAAACTGACCCCTAATATCCATCCTTCTTCTAACATGGCTAACACGGCCATCAAGAATAAAGACTACGCCCCAGTCTTCTGTGCAAACAGATTATGGCCATAGAACTAAGTTCTAAATGTAAGTGGAAACAGCATCAGCAACTTCCAAAAAGAGTCCTTAAAGGGAAGGACATTCCTTCTGCTTCTCTTTCCTACTTTTTCTGGCCTGTTGACTGGAATGCAGACATGACGGCTGGAACCAAGCAGCCATATTAGGCTAAGAGGTGACCTTGGGAATGGAGGCTACACATGTCAGAGCAACAACACAGAAGCAGCCTGGAGACCTGGCGGGTGTAGCCCAGCTATAGACTTTGAATATAGAGAATAGGTAAATAATTACTTTGCTGTTTGGTGGCTCACAGCCAACTAACACACCACTAATAGGATAATTTTAATTGAAGCATGTCTACTTTCCTTTCTATCTATCTATCTATCTATCTATCTATCTATCTATCTAATGTATTTTATCTATCCATCCATCCCGATATCTAACCCTAAAAGTAGAACACACGACAGATTTAACATTGGAAATATAATACTCATCCAGTGCAAAACTAATATTTACCAAGTGAAAATTCAAGTATTTACTAATAGATACATTAATATTAAAAAACTATCACACTCAATAAGTTTGCAATATTAATAAAAAGACATAAAATTAACTCTTCAGACATCAGAATTATTGATTTCCAACTTTAGGATGACTTTACTAATATTTTTACTTACTTCTTTTGAAGGGTTCATTGGCAATGTAAAGATGGTTTTCCAATACGACCAGACAAACATTGCAAAAAGGAGATGATAAGCAATCAGGCACACAACTAAAGTGAGAGAAACATAATTATTACTGTAATATGTGAGTTGGTATTCAAAACAATCTGCTTATTCTAAAACGCCAAAATTGCCAAATATAATAAGTTCATTTTATTTTGAATTTTTATTATTAATTTTTATAATTGTAAATAAGTTCATTTATAGCATACTGGAATAGGCACAACTCAATGAATGAATTTTTATACCTAAAGCCAAGGGTTTTTAAAAAATCCCTAATAATGCATAATTAGATGTGACCATGATTAGTGCCCTCCCACCTGTAGGTAGGCCCGTCTATTGTCAAAAATGGCTCACAGCCACGTTTCCTAAACTGGTAAAGTGAGCACTTATGCCTGCAACTCTAAATCAGAAGCACAGCATTAAACAACTGTCAGAACGTTCAGGCTCTAAGATCTCTGCTTCATGGACAAAGAATCGCAAAAGCCGCTCCCATGTGAAAAGCTGTTTAATCGCTTGCTCAGCTCCAGTCAAATCCGGCGGCCCTCGCTGTGTTAATGACAACACATCTAAGCAGAGAACCACCTGGATAAAGAGTGGTGTCTTCCAGTGGAAGGTCAAGTGTCTTGTTTACCACACCGGACGACCGTTAGGAAAAGCATTCTGACACTTGTTTCAGGTAAAATATGTGAACACACTCTGTGTTGTGTTTTATTCTTGACGTGCTATGCAAATAGAAAATATTGGTTTTTGTATACAGGGATAATGATTAATTCTGGAATATACATACAGGGTGTCCCCCAGAATGTATACACACTTTAACAGCTGAGAGCTCAATTTTGACAATGAAATGTATTTTCATAAACACTGCCTTTATATTGATTCAAAGTGTGTGTATACATTTTTGGGACACCCTATAGATAACAATTCTGTAGATACAGATGAATAAAATATGCTGATTTAAAAGATAGCCTATCTGGTATTTTAAAACAGTAGCAATTTTAACTTTTTAAAAGAATGATGATACTCATAGAATCATTAAAAAGTTAAATCATCCATTAAGGCATAAATCAGTGAGACATAACTACAGCCAAAGATATTTTCCATGAATTATGCAGGAGATGGGTACGGGGTAGAACAGGAAGTTGCTGGTGTTCCCGTATGTGGAAGCCATGAGCAGCTGGCACAGTTACAGGCATCGCCGGCAGAGTTCCCTGCCGTGTGGGGCAGGATTCAGTCTAGGGACTACGAGAATGGATATCTTTGACCCCATCTTATCTCCACGTCCTTAAAGAACAGTTTATTTATCCCAACCAAAGCTAAGTGAATTCAATTTGCTTCTTTCAAATGATTTTTAAAATTTTACATCTGAAACAACAGCATATTTTACCTTGTTCTCCAATGTTTTCCATGGACACTGTAGACAAATTAAAAAGAAAGAGAGTTATATGAAGCACCTGGCAAACACAGGGCCTGACAGAGACACAGGCTAGTATTTGGACTCCCCTGCAAACCCACATTCTTCAAATATTTGTCCCACTTTATTCAGAGGAGAGGTGAGCACTGCGGGCGAGAGGGTGGGGAAGGGAGACAGGGTCGCCTCTCCCCGCATTTCAGGCCCGGGGTTCCCACACAGAACACAAAACCTGTCAGGCTTGCCCCTGGGGGTCTTGCTCCCATAGTACTGATTGGTTTCTCGTCTCTCTCCCAACTACAGAGTTCAGACAGAAGTATTGTTCTCCAGGTCATTCCATTTCCAGAGACAGTTAATGTTGTTGATAGATAAACGGTAACCACCTAGTTAGCGCTCCAAAATGAAAAAAAAATAAAAATAAAAATAAAAATAAAAAAAAGCTGTGTCCACCCCACACACTCCTTTTCCAGTTTCTGAAAGTACAGATTCCTGTGCCCAAGGACTCACTGCTCCCTACATGTAATGAGAGGCCCGGGCAACTGCCAGAGAGACTGCCATCCCTTCGGAGCCGCGGTAAATATCCCGGCGCGGCAGGGAGATGAGCACGGGGACGAGAGCCGGAACTGAGTGACCCAGTTTCCTCAGCGTCTGGATTGCCTGCTTGCAGTTTCTCATCTGCTCTTCCTCCATTTGTGCTAAAGTGTTTGGACGTTCTCGTCTATCTCAGCTATAGCAGAAGAAGATGTGACTTGTCTGTGTATTTCCGCCCCTATTTGGCTTTTGAAAGGGGTGCACTGTTCCAGGGCTTAGTCCTAGAACATATAATTTCATTGTCTTAAGAAGCACTAGAATCAGAGGGTAATGTTGTAAAAGATTTTTAAGATTACCTGACCCAACAATAAAGATAAAGTTAAAAAGAAAACGTGTTTCATAAGCAAAAAAATAAAGGGATTTTCTGATCAAACCAACCTCCTTTCGGAGAGGGCTACCGACTGTTGTCTAGGCATTTCCGCAGCAGCCGGAGCCACAGTTTGGGAGAGCAGCTCATTCCAGGGTTGGATTGTTCTAAGAATGATTACGGGACTATTGTGTGCTGAAATTAGCCTCTTGGTGGCTTCTGGCTATGGCTTCGATGTTTCCCACCTGTATCCATAAGCAGAAAATCTAAATGACAGACCTTCCCATACTCAAAGCTGTGTCCGTTCCCCTTGAAAGTGTTCTCATTAAAGTTCATAATGTTTTTATGAACAGCAAACACATATCTATCCACAAGTGAATCTAAAAATTAAATGAATAAAAAAACTGATGAACAGAATAAACTGGTGACTATAATAGAATCAGGGGCATAGAAAGGGAGTGGACTGACAATTCTCTGGGGGAAAGGAGTGTAAGGGGTGCAGGGAAAGACTGGACAAAAATCGTACACCTATGGATGAGGACAGTTGTGGGGGGGTAAGGGCAGAGGGTGGGGTGGGAACCGGGTGGAGGGTATCTATGGGGGGGAAAAAGAGGAACATCTGTAATAATCTGAACAATAAAGATTTAATTAAAAAAAAATGTTCTCGTTTAGCCCAAATACGGCATGACTTGCAGACTCACCAACGCTAATGTGGCTCCTTCCTAGGCTCTCAATTTCCTGTAACATTTCTGATCCCCAGAATGGGACTGGCCCACACAGATGAACTCTGCCTTACTAATGGCTGGAGGGTGACGGAGTGCACTTCCTCAGAGAACTGCTACAGCGGCTGGGCTGAGGGTCCTGGGAGGGGCCTGGGAGGGCCCTCAGCAAGCTGTCCACTCTCTCAGACCCTGCCCCTCCCTCCCTTTAAGCATTTCTCTCTAGGCACTGACTTCCCGGCTTCCAAAGTGCTCCAAAGCTGACTGCAGCTCCTCCTCGGATCAAAATTTCAAAATTTCCAATCCATTAGTGGAGCTAATATAAGGAATTGGAAAAGCAATTTGACTCCATTTGCACAACTGTGTATGAATGGCCCTTAATGACCATTCCAGAGGAGGGGGTGTTTCAAAGAAAATGTATTTGCTAACCCATGACTCTAGCTGTCAAAACTGAAAGAAGGAAAACAAAATGAAATTTAAAACGAAAAAGTACAGTTAGTAGGAACGGATTATCTTTTTGACCGGGACCACTACTTTATTGGCTGATACGCATTCAAAGACATCGTTTTAAAGGCTATTTCTTCATTTCACAGCTTATTTTTCTCTAAATGTACTTCAAAATCCACAGATCCTCTATTTTTTTTTTCCGTTAAATAAGTTATATGCATGGACATGGAGGCCTGCTGATGGTAAATAATTCCGTAAAATGTAGAAGTTCAAAAAGGCTGTGTCAATTACACGCCACAAAGATTCTGCACCTGCCGGATGTCCTATAAACATTAAATAAATCTTAACTTTTGTCAGTATCTTAGGTAGAAATAAAAATCACTGCTTTAGTACTAATTTCCCTGGTCACTGGTGAAGGTTGGCATTATTTAAAAAAATATGATGATTGGGGGTTTTTTTCCATCTCTTCTGAGTGAATTACCACTTTCCCATTAGTTTATGTCTCTTACTTATTGAATTCTTTGATATATTCTGGACAGTAATGCCATGTCTGTTATATATGTTGCAAGTAACATTGTATATAACTACTTTCAAAGGATTTAATATATACTAGCAAAATCTATGGCTTATCATTGATTAAAAACAGTATCAACATTTTCAAATTGACCTGTTTCAGTATTTGATACAGGGTCTCTCCCATGGTGAGCCTGAGGACACGAATGCTCTCTCAAACATGTGCATCTAAGTAGTAAGTCAATGATTCAACTTGTAATTTTCAGTATAGCACCACTGTCAATTTCAACATTTTCTTTCTCATTGGAAAAACACATCGAATGTACAATGTCATCGTCAAATGCATATAGTTTTGTTCTTAAATGCCTATTTTAAGAAAAGGTTGCATTTACTCTTGGGATAAAAGCATCACAGTATTACCTGAAATATTTACTATTCGTACATCTGATGATCATCTAAATACATTTAGTAGTAACACTGGGGTCACTGTTTTAAATTTTCATTTCAAAAATTTATTTGTCTAATTTTATCTTGGACTGGCCTAATTTCTTTCTGGTCCATGGCCTACAATGCCTGCATTGTTTTCCATTAAATTGATTGGGGTGACGTTGGTCAATATGAACATACAGGTTTCAGGTGTGGGTTTCTATGTTACAGGATCTGTATATTGCACCACGTGCTCACCACCCAAAGTCAAATCTCCTGTCACCAAATAATAGGACCCCATGATCCCATTTTAAGATTTCTAACTTTCCAATATGCTTCCAGAACTTTAAACTCTTCCCTGATTAGCTACAGTGCAGCTAGAAAGCAAGGACCCTGACTTGTTAAGATCCTAAGGCAGTGGTCCGCAAACTGCGGCTCTCGAGCCACATGCGGCTCTTTGGTCCCTTGAGTGTGGCTCTTCCACAAAATACCACGTGTGGGCGATTGAAACTTCGTGGCCCATGCGCAGAAGTCGGTTTTCGGCTTGGGTGAGTCTATTTTGAAGAAGTGGCGTTAGAAGAAGTGGGGGGTGTCGGTCGGTCGGGTGACGGGAGACGCGGTGCAGGCGGGCCATAGGATATGCAGCGCGGGGGAGGCGCGCGCGATTCATGCACGAGTTGAGTGAGCCGGTCAGTCAGCAGTCTCATGTGCAGTGGTTAGTGCTAGTCGTGTCCGCAAATTGCGCGCGGGTGACAAAAGTACCTACTCGAAGCATAAAGTTACCTGTATGTTTCTCAGCTGCAAATCCTACAGGTATTTTTGTCATCAATTTAAGAATTGTAATTCTTTTGTGTTGGTGGCTTTATTATTATAAAACTAGAGGCCCGGTGCACAAAAATTTGTGCACTCAGGGGGTCCCTCAGCCCGGCCTGTGCCCTCTCGCAATCTGGGACCCCTCGGGGGATGTCCACTTGCCAGCGGGGAGCAGGCCTAAGCTGCAGTCAGACATCCTTAGCGCTGCTGAGGAGGCAGGAGAGGCTCCCGCCACCACCGCTGTGCTGGCAGCCATCAGCCTGGCTTGTGGCTGGGCAGAGCTCCCCCCGTGGGAGCGCACTGATGACCAGGCAGCTCCCGCATTGAGCGTCTGCCCCCTGGTGGTCAGTGTGTGTCATAGTGACCAGTCATTCCCAGTCGTTCTGCTGTTAGGGTCAATTTGCATATTACCCTTTTATTATATAGGATGAAACATTTTTTTAGGTGCCCTGTTTGAGATGGCTACAAAGAAGAAGCAAAGAAAAACGGAAGACGAAAACCGTGAATTTAAAGTTGAATGTACTTACCTATATAGTTTAAGTTTAAAAAATTTGGCTCTCTAAAGAAATTTCAATCGTTGTACTGTTGATATTTGGCTCTGTTGACTAATGACTTTGCCGACCACTGTCCTAAGGAACTGCAGCAACTTCTCGGCACTGATTGTGTATACACAGAGAGAAGTGGGAATGGAAAATTATTACCAGTTACCAAGGGCGATGCTCCTGTTTGCCAAGAGCACATGAAGGTCGTGAAAGATTACTTCTGAGGATCTGGAGCCATCAAGGACACAGCAAGGCTGGGAGTTCCAGCTGCCAGTTGTTTACTGTGTCTCTTTCTGCCTAACCCCCTCCTCCCTCCTTAAGCATTTCTCTAAGAAACAGAGCCGGCATTACAGCAAAGGCCGAACTGGTTTAGAATGTTTAAGAGTGATACTCTGCGTTGCGTATTGATCCCTAAGAAATCCGTTTGTAAAAATATAACAGGTTAAACCAAAGCTGAAGAGCGAGGCTGTCGGCCCAAGGAATAACCGTTTAAGATACAAAGGACAAACTACTTCTTCATCCAACTTGGCTTGAACAAAAAAACATCCAAAACTTCAGATACTAAAACACGCCTTCATAGTAGTTTTAAAAAAAGTACTTCCCCCCTTAAATTAGCCAAGAACAGTTACATAATTGTTGCTAGAACAATTTGGTAGTCTCCCTGCAAATGTATATTGCTGTGATCTTTTTATTTCTGTTCTTAATCACAATTTCCTTTAACTTGCCTTCAAACTGAAACTCCCTCTTTTGGAGGAGGGAATACTGCACCCATGCCGCATACACAGGGCAACGCCTCCATATAAAACCACTAGGCTATCCCCAAACTCAGTCTGACACGGACACATCTCAGCCCCATGCGTGTAGATAACGAAGAACACCAACAACAAGGATGTGGTTCTAGTGAAGGAATCTTAAGGATACTTTATAGCCAAGGTTTATTTTTTTTTTCCTGCTTATGTTTCACTCATTTTTTGAAAAACATTCCCTGACCAAACTATACTTACACTGCTGACGGTAAAATGATAATGAGACTCTGTCCCTGTGCTCCAAAGCTTATGAGAAATCATTGTAGTTAGAAGTTAAAACTGGAAAACACACACACAAAAACCCCAAACCAGGACATCGTTATTAAACACTTTCAATTAAGGGATTAAGCAGTACAAATTGGTAGCTGCAACACAGTCATGGGAGTATAAACTACAGCCTTGGGAATATAGCCAATAATATTACAATAACTCTGTATGGTGCCAGGTGGGCACTGGAAATATCGGAGGGAACACTTTGTAAAGCATAGGATTACCTAACCTCTGTGCTGAAACCAATACAAAATGACATTGGATATAAACTGTATGTATAATTGAGAAATAAAACACATTTTTTAAAATTTCCAATTAATCACAGAAGCAGCTCAGATTCACAAGATTAAGGTAAAATAATAGTAGCAGTACAAGTATGCTTGACCTCCTCATGTCTAACAAAATCGCTCCTTTGACCTTCACAGGAAAACTCCCTTGAGCAGTCATTCCAATGCACTGTCTCTACCCCTCCCTCCCTACTGCTTTCTCCGCCAGCTCCAACAGTCCTCATCCCAAACATCGCATGACTACCTCGCCTGCACCCGCACCCTCACCGCCCACTTCTCCTCACTCAGGCTCCTCTGACAGAATGAGCTAAGCTCTGGTAGAGATGCTATGTCACTGAGCCAGGGAATCCTTTGACTGAATTTGCGTGGGAACCCCTTGCAGCACATTCCTTTGTCCTTCCAGCTACTTTCCTAGAAGCTCTAGTTCATTTTCAATGGATGACGATCACAACTTGGGCAGTGGGAGGGCATCCTAGAAACCATCCCCATGAATACTGGTGACGTTACTGCCAGACCATCTTAATGGCAGGCCTAAGGAATATAGATTATTCAAACTGATGTTTCCAGTGGAATTCTAACCATACCCTTCTATTGCTAACACAGCTTTTTGAATTTATTTCCTTTACAACAGATGTACTTACATTTAAAAAAATCTATTTTTTTTTATTGATTTCAGAGAGGAAGGGAGAGGGAGAGATAGAAACATCAATGATGAGAGAGAATCATTGATCAGTTACCTCCTGCATGCCCCCCAATGGGGATCGAGCCTGCAACCTGGGCACGTGCCCCAACCAGGAATCCAACCTTGACCTCCTGGTTTATAGGTCTACGCTCAACCACTGAGCCATGCTGGCTGGGGCCTACTTATATTTTTAAATATTGCTCACACTGAGTTTTCCTTTGTAATCCTCACACGCCATTGTAATTTTATTGACAAATGCAGTCCTGCCTTACTATCCACATCTCTCACCTGCTCCTCCTCCTGTTCCCAATGCTGCAGCATTCCTGGGCCTGCTTGCTTCGTAAGCATGCTAACACCGTCTCCTCTCTCCCCTCTGCATCCAGCTGGCTGGTAGGAGACCTGGACTCCAGTCCAATCTTCCCACCCAGCACATGTGACCTTGATCATGACATTCAGCTGACCTGTCCTTCAATTTTATTCCTTAAACAAAAATTTGCACTTTATCTGAAAGGTTCCTCTGGCTCTAAAAGTATCGTCAGTTCTACTGTGATGTATTAATAAAAAAAGAAAAAATACTGACTTTTAGAAACCTAGGGCAAAAGCCATTCTGCAAATACAGTCATCAGTGGGTTTGTAGAAACTGTTCTGTCCAGGACAGATAAATAGCTTCAGCACAGAAAACAAAGAGTAGAGCAGTGGTTCTCAACCTTCCTAATGCTGCGACCCTTTCATACAGTTCCTCACGTTGTGGTGACCCCCAATTTCATTGTTACAAGTTGAACATAATTAAAGCATAGTGATTAATCACAAAAACAATATGTAATTATATATGTGTTTTCCGATGGTCTTAGGCGACCCCTGTGAAAGGGTCGTTCGACCCCCAAAGGGGTCGCGACCCACAGGTTGAGAACCGCTGACCTAGACTAAGCTTATTCTCTTTGTCTTTTCTTTAATCCTTTGCCGCCCTCACGCAGGCTCACCGAACCCTGGGCTGTGCTGGCTCGGCACAAACCTACCTTCATTGTCTTTCTGCGTCTACAATGGCGCACCTTTGAGGATGTCAGACCCCGTAGGGCACAATCTCCCACCAAAGCACTAACCCACAGACCTCCTCGTTGTTATCTTGTTCCCCTCACACCGCGGCTATGTGCTGTACATGTTCCTTATTAACTACCCTGTACCCACCTGAAATGGGACAGACAATGGGTCCGGGCTGCCTGTCACTACTTGAGCCAATTAAGCAGAGACAGGGTCGCATCACATGTGAGTGTTTATTCCAATACTGCCGGCGGCATGGGAGAGCGGCAGGCCCTCCATGAAAACCGGCTCTACCCCTCCCCGTAAGCCAGGTACACTCGCTAGTACTAGTATATTGGGAAGAAGGACGAAGGTCACATGGGAAAGTAGGAATTGCAGGCCCGGGGAAGTAGGCCAGGTGTAATGGCTACAGGCTACACGCAATGCGGGCTGGGGCGGCAACGGGCGGGCGCCTCCGGATTGTTTTAGCAACAAGGTTGCCAATCTGCATTCCAGTGCTAACTCCCATGTCCCCGGCCACTGTTCTATTTCTGCTCCTAACACACAATGTAAAAGGAGTGTCTGTCTGTCTGTTTTACTTTTGATCCAATCTCAGAGATTTCCCCACTTTGCTTTCTCTTGCCCCCTAATCTATCACCAATGGATTTCAGGTAACCCCCTGAACGCCTTCCCCTTTGATGCCGATGTATAAAACAGGTGGTAAAACTGCCCTTTTCCAGAGTATTTTCTCAACCCACAGAGACTTCGCTTCCTGGCAATTGTCGTCAGTTTGGCTCAAATAAACTCATGAACATTCTCTGTAGGTTTGGATGTTTCTTATGTTGACAGCTTTTATAGTGCAGAGCTTGGACCCTAAAGACGTAATTTCCAATTGAGGGTCCCTCAGTTACCATAAAAGCCAGATCTCTTTCCTAAGGGTCCTGACCACACTCACCATGCCAGGCAATCTACATTTCTCACGGGATTCCCACACGTGCCTTAAAAACTCATTCTGCAATAAGAAAGCTCTATGTCTTTTAAAATGTAACGTCATGGTCTCTGACTGAACACCCTCCCACGGCTTTGCATGGAATAGACAAGTGCAATCTCCTTACTGAAGCCTGGGGGTTGAAGGTGATCTGGCTCCTCTGAACATCTCCCAGATCACTTCTGACAGCTCATCCTTTGCCCAGAGCTGCAAACAGGCTGACCTGGTTTCTGGAACACTCCAGCCCTTAGTGCATTCACCCTGGCTGGAGGAGGAAGCACACCATGCATTTTTAGCTTTCAGCTGCGCTACAGTTTCCTAGAGTTTCCGGAGAGTGAAATGTCAAGTTGATGGGAATAAATTGCTGGGAGACCTTTGGAGTGTGAGTAAGCAGAAAAATGCAGGTGAATTACAATGTGGGCAAATTAACATAACGAAAACACTAACCCAGGGAATTTTTAAACTGCCTTTTCTTTTCCTACTCCTCCCAAAGCTCCCACCTCCCCCCACCCCTCACCCCCGCCAACATGCGTGCAACCACCAGGACTCGGCCAGGCTCTGATAGGGCCTGATATGCATCCGAACCTCAATATGAGGAGGAGAGGCTGTGTAATTCGGGGAGAAGCAGGGCTTCCCAGGTGGTCTGATGCATTCCCCCCGCCTCCACTCCAGAACATGTATCTAACAAACTACTATACTGATCTGAACTACGTGCTAGAAACGACCAAACAACCATGAAAAATGGTGGACGGATGAGTGCAGACCTTTCCCTGAAGAATGCCGCAATGTAACATCAAAGACAGAAGTGAACTGCAATAAGTCAGGCCACATAAGCCAAGGTACAGGAAGTCTCTTACCGGAGGGGGGAGGGTCTAAAAGGTTACACATGCCATGTTATCAGGTGACCAGGGAGGCCTCAGTGTTATCTGGCCATCAGAAGTTTTTCTAATACATAATTATAAATTAACAGCATTACGAAGCTTTGCTACTTTGTGTTAAGGAAAGCCTTTGGAGCTTGCAACAACACAGCTCATTTCCTTCCCACCACAGTGGTCAGGGGCTGCCCTCATTCTCTCCGCCTCCCTGCTGGGCTAAGGGAACTGTCACTCCTCCCACCTCACGTATTCAGGGATGACATGATTGTCATGTTATTTATTTTTTTAATATCTATTTTTATTGATTTCAGAGAGCAACAGGGAGAGAGAGATAGAAACATCAATGATGAGAATCATTGATTGGCTGCCTCCTATACACCCCCTACTGGGGATTGAGACCCAAACCTGGGCATATACCTTTGACAGGAATCAAACCGGGGACCCTTCAGTCCAATGAGCCACACCGGCTAGGGCAAGAAAAAACATTCTTCAAGTTGGTCCTGCCCAGACACACTCCTAAGGTATATGCCCCGCTTGCCTAAATGGGCAATAAAGAGAGATGGGACGTCCATCTGTCCTGGAATGGTCATTCGTCATTCTTACCATTATCAAAATCTTCCAAGTCAGAAGTATTTTTTCTCTCTCTCAACATTTCTTTAGCAGGTCGGCCAAAGCATTGTCCTAAATCTCTAAGAAGCTCTTCGCTAAAGAATCAGACAGCGTCAAATCGAACTTACCCGACTGAAGGCCGAGAACACACCTACTGAGTGTTCGTACTTAATCAACTGGGATGTGTAGGTCTTTCAACCCATCTGTGAAGGAAAACCCCTATTCTGTAAAACTACTGTTTGGAATTCTCTGCTATTCTTTGGACGGCCTCTTATTCTGAAAAAGTAACTTTGCTTTCTAGCCTGCTTGAATAATGGGGGAGATAAACTTAGCTGTCTGACCTTGTAGGCCAGAGACTAGAAACACCCAATGCCATGCCAGGTGCATTTTTTAATTGGATAGAACTGTATAGTTTCAAGGCCGCCGCCAGCAAGTGCACAAAGGGCTGGCTCTTCTATAAAAAGGGAAGTTCTGCTTGTAGCTTTGTTTAGAATGTGGATTCATTTCCCTAAGCCCGCCGCGGTGAATAAAGTGTAACTCCAAACTCTCAGAGAGCTGTTAGGTTCTTGTCCGGTTTTCCTGTAACACATCAGCTTCGAAAGGGCAATGAAGACTCTGTCTCTCGATGTGGCTCTGAAACTCCCCCTGCCGCTTCCCCTGGCAAAGAGAAAGGCCCCTCCGGAGCCGGAGCCGCTGACTGTGCTGAGCAGGGCAGTTAAGTCAGGCAATCTGACCTCGGGGCTGGGGCCTTGCTCTTAGTGTCCTCATTTCAGGGCTTGCCCAACGGGATCCCATGATCCCTCTGTCGCCAGTCAAAACAGCAGCGACCGCCGGTGCCAGCAGGGCGTGCACATGTCCGTGCAGGTGCGCTTACCTGCCCTGTGAGGCAGGGTTGTGTGGGCCTCCGTCTTCCCCACAGGGGGGGTGGGCTCCACCAAGATCCTGGAATGCCGGGATCTTTTCAACTCCAAGCCCCCTCATTCCCAAGTCCAGATGCCCTTGGGCCTGAGAGGCAAAGACTTTGCAAGTCTGTGGTGGACACCACTCCCTCAGCGAACCTCTCTACCTGGCTCCCACTGGGCGCTTGTCTGCTATGGAAAGGGGCAAGTGGGGACTTTAGATCCTGAACACATTTCCCTCCCTTATCAGAACCAAGCTGTCAGAACTGGAGGGGTCTTCGCGACGATCTTGCCCAGTGTAACTCCCCATCTTTCTTATATGTGTACGTCCGTATTTATGTATTGCTAGCAAACAAAAATCCCACTGCGTTTTGGTTATTTCAGCATTTAAAAATAGATCAGAGGGAGACAATTTTTGTTGTGTATTTTTTACTCGGCCTTAGAGCAATCTCTTATTATCGGCTATTCTCAGAATTATCACAGAGGGCAACGCCCAGAGTACTTGCTGTTCGCTACTGAACATTAGCTGTCTGATTTATTACTTAAAAAAACACACACAAATGCTTCTCATTTACTGCTCCAAGGAAACAGACTTCTTTCTAACACCACCTCCCAAGGTTAGCAGCTACGTGCTGAGTACTCTAAGGCCAGGGTGGTATAACAGAGCACACATAACACATTAAAAAAAATTAGCCGAAACCGGTTTGGCTCAGTGGATAGAGCATCGGCCTGCGGACTGAAGGGTCCCAGGTTCGATTCTAGTCAGGGGCATGTACCTGGGTTGCGGGCACATCCCCGGTGGGAGATGTGCAGGAGGCGGCTGATCGATGTTTCTCTCTCATCGATGTTTCTAACTCTCTATCTCTCTCCCTTCCTCTCTGTAAAAAATCAATAAAATATATTTAAAAAAAAATTAAAGCAGTATTTCTAGGGTCATGTAAATTATCTGACAATTACATCGCACTCCAGGGACTGAATAAAACTGTAACTCCAACCTTGGTGTTTATGATGCTCATCAGAATGGGCGTTACAGTGGCGCTCTTGAAGGGAATGAACGAAAAGATGATTTAAAACAACATCGGCACCATAGTTCCTGCAGTAATAGCACTGGGTCGCCACAGCTATTAACACGAAGGGAATGCTAGAGCTATTCCTGGCTCACCCTTCCGGGTCACTAGGAAGCACTCCTTCCTTTTACAACCTCACTGTCGGATATTCACGGGGTAAACTTCTCAGGCACACAATCTCGCTTTGATCTCAGCCTGAATGACAGTATGCCTTTTCCTTCTAACTTGCAGCCAAATCCTTCCCTTGCCCTGTGCTGCATTTACCTCCACCAGCTAGCAGACTAGCTGACAGTAATTGTCTGTATATTCAGTGGCAGCTAAAGCAAATCTGATAACATCCTAAACTGGTGGCCGGCAGATGAAAGATTTGCACCACCCCTGCTGTAAGACAGTCTGTTGTAAGAGTGCAACACTATGCAAACATCACCTAATTATGTGCTAGATGTATCCATTCATGTCCCCGGGAAGCATAAAGACACTGTGTACGGAACTGAACTGAACAAGACAGTCATCAGAAGCGTTCGGCTGAGTCGCTCCCTCGGCTCCCTGTGTGGGCCGCATCTCCTGTTTCCTGTCTGGGTCTCTCCCCCAATTAAATGATCGTTGCTTTCTTTTCCTAAAACCATTTCACTTACCCTGGGTCTGCCAGCGATGCAAATACCTTGGGATTCATTCCCGAACTGTGTCGGGTCCCTGCGCTGTGGGGAAGGGCCTGGCTCGGGGTTAATACCACAGACCAGGATGTCTGCCCCATGTGTGTGCACCAGGGACACCTGCTCACATGTTGCTCTTTAAAAGGACAAGGTTTCCACCTGTCAGCATGAGTGCTCTGGTGACTCCAAAGCTATTGTTGAGCTTTAGACTACGTACAGTAGGCTAGCAGCTTTTTTTTTGAATTGGTTACTTTTTGTTGTTGTTGTTTTCACCCGAGGATATTTTTCCATTGGTTTTTAAAGAGAGTGGAAGGGAGAGGGAGAGACAGAGAAAAACACTGATGTGAGAGACACATCCACCGGTTGCCTCCTGCATGCACCCCAACCAGGGCCAGGGAACCTGCAACCAAGGTACGTGCCCTTGATGGGACTCGAACCTGGGACCCTTCGGTCTGTGGGGCAGCACTCCATCCGCTGGGCCAAACCGGCTAGGGCTTTGCTTCGTTATTTTGTAAGTATATTAGGGCAAAGTTTTTACATATTCTAAATTCAAATGGCTTCTCTAACTAATTTTGTCACCTAAATCCTTACTTCAGATGCTTGCATATCAATGTCCAGAAAGAAGAAAAGGCCCTTGCTTGTTTCATGTGTGTGTTACACGTGGGTGGGGCTGCCAGCACAACGCACCCTCGGTGGGTGGCTTACACAACAGAAGTGTCTTTGCTCGCAGCCCTGGAGGCTAGAAACCTAGGTCAGGGCGCTGGCAGGGTCGCTTTCTTTTAAGACCTCTCTTCCTGGCCGGTAGGTGACAGCGTCCCCCTTGTCTTCCCGCTGTCCTCGATCTCTACGATCTCTACGTGTCTGCATCAGATTGTACGAGATTAGGCTTCATCCTAATGACCTATTGTAACGAAATCACCTTTTTAAAGGCTCCATCCCCAGTACAGCCACATTCTGAGGTGCTGAGGATTAGGGCTTCTGCATATGAATGGGGTATGTGTGTGTGTGTGTGTGGGGGGGGCACAATTCAGCCTGCACTAATATGAAACTATACAGTATTACAAACTTGTTGATCACATCTGAGTGATCAAAAAAATAGAAAGCTAAAATAGATAATTCTCTCCAAAGATTCATGTGCTTTGATGACTGAAGTGTCTACTTATGTTTCCTATTTGTTCTCCCGGCCCCTAACGAGAATGTAAACTCCCAGAGTAGTTAATAAATATTTCTCAACGAATGAGTAAGTGAAAAGAGTATTCAATATATTACAGGTGGTCGAAATGCATTCGATTCTTGGATTTTGTAGTAACTTATAACATGCAAGTTTGGGGGGCTGATAATGAACCACTACTCTCTACCTCCCCCCCCCCCCCCAACAGACACACCGTTCTCAGTTCTGCGTATCTTAATTTTCAGTGTGGCCTAGTCCTGGAATCAGCTGCATTTCAAGCAAAATGTGCTATAAATAAACCCTCAATTAAGTTAAGCTGGTGTCTGGCCTCCATCCTTCCCCACGGACTGGCCTCCTGGACCTGCCCCGGATAATCACTAGTCACAGGGAAGCAGGTAAACCTTCCGGCCGCCCTTCCTAAAACACAGCCCATGTACGCAGTTCCCTCCTAGTCATAAGCTGGGTGACGAGTCAGCCCCTGCAATTTCTGTTAGACTTTCAGTTTGAGGCTCCTAATCGAAATCCTTTACTTTCTCATAAATGGCATCAGGTCCCTTGGCGACTTGGAAGCGGGGGTGTGGGGGGTGTGGGAGGGGGAGTCCCCACTGTGAGTTACACGCGCATTACAGAGCCTGCATTTCAAGTTACGCTCTCTCACATCCCTACAAATCTGCTGGAATGTCACACTTCAGATTCACCTACCTCTTTAAGCTGACTCTTGGGCCCCAAAAGGATTAGGGACACAATCCTGTCTGTTTTAAGTCGCCTCATTCTAAACATATCCTTCAAAGATGGTGAAAAACCCTTTTTTAAAAAACATTATGCAATCAACACAGAAACCAAAAACAGGCATTTAATTTTATCTATATATAAGAAAATAGATTAGCATGACAAAGCATTCCAACTTGCCAAATTTTACTGAATTATAATCAAATAAAATCTATGAAAATTACTCTTGAAAATTACTGAGTTGCTTTTTATAAGGATTTATATATATATGTATATATATGTGTGTGTATGTATGTATGCCTAAGTGACCGACCGGTAGACCAGTCGCTATGACGCGCACTGACCACCAGGGGGCATGCACTCAACACAGGAGCTGCCCCCTGGTGGTCAGTGCGCTCCCACAGCAGGAGTGCCGCTCAGCTGACCAACGGGTGCCAGAGGCAGGGCTCACGGCTGGCGAGCGTCACTGCGGTGGTTCGTGCACCGGGCCTCTAGTTGTATTATAAGATGATCATGAAGATAAACTACACTGAAACTATTGTACTCTTTGTTCTTGTTTTTTAAATATATTTATTGATTTTGGAGAGGAAGGAAGAGGAAGAGAGAGCTAGAAACATCAATGATGAGACTCTTTGATCAGCTGCTTCCTGCACGCCCTCCACTGGGGATAGAACCTGCAAGCCTGGTATGTGCCCTGACTGGGAATCAAACCGTGACCTCCTGATTCATAGGTTGGTGCTCAACCACTGAGCCACACCAGCCATGCTACTGTACTCTTTGGGTATTTGCTTTTAAAGGACTTAAAGAAAAAGGTGTTTGATTATTGCTTGATACTTGTTTTGTGATGCACTCCCCTGGACTTCTGCAATGCTAGTGAAATAACAAAACAAGGTCAAATTAGTTTACATAGAGCAGGGATGCTTAATTTACACTCCGCATGAGAGAAATTTCAGAAGACCACGGAGAAACACTGCCAAAGAACTAAAACCCATCTTTATAAAAGCACTTGTCCCTCATCTGCGGTTTCACAATGTAATCAGCAACATATCTAAAATGATCTACCGACACGTATGCATTTGAGAGTGGTGAGAAGTTCTAAGGTAAGAAATGCAGCATATTTTTTGCTCAAGAGTGCCTCTCATATAAAAGTGGATTTTCACCACTTCTTGGCCTTTTGGCTGAGATCAAGTGTAAAATGGATTTAGTAACATTTCAGGAACTAATATTTATGATGGAGTTTAAAAGGCATGGTCAGATGAAAAGTCAAGTTGGGAAAACTGCTACACAAATGTTTCACAAGGAGACATCATCGTGAAAGGAAACATTGCTGGCGATCCCAGCTTGTTACTTTACTGCTGCCATATGCTTCTTAAGAAACCAGGTCACCCACCTCCTCCCTGCTGCCCTCCCTCAGTGCCCCGCCTGCTGACGCCACCCCTTTCCACTCTCAGCATGTGACTGAGCTGACAACTAAGATATTACAATAAAGTCACCCTTAAAGGAATTAGCAAAAAACATTTCAATAATCTTCTAATGGACTATTAAGAAAATTAATTCAACTATGTTATACTTTTGGTGTCAATTCTCTGTGACATACCTAAATGCTTCCATTAAACCACAGGATTCCACACAATATTAAAACTGTCTTTCCAGCCCTGGCCGGTTTGGCTCAGCGGATAGACCTTCGGACTACGGACAGAAGGGTCCCGGGTTCGATTCCGCTCAAGAGCATGTACCTCGGTTGCAGGCGCCTCCCTGGCCAGGCCCTGAATCGGGGCACATGAAGGAGGCAATCAATCGATGTGTGTCTCTCTCACATTGATGTTTCTCTCTGTCTTTCCTTCTCTCTTCCACTCTCCCTAAAAATCAATGGAAAAATATCCTCGGGTGAGGATTAACAAAAAACAGAACAACAAAAAAACTGTCTTTCCAAATGATCTTTGGAAAACTGGTTGCCCACGGGTCAGCATCAAGGCTCTATGCCGTGTGCTAATCTCTCACTTCGCATGCCAGGCAAGACAGTTTTTCTCCAGCCGTCAAACACAGCGTGGATCCCAGGAGCCCCTTGGACTCACCACTTCCTGGAGAAGAGAGGCTAAGAGGTGTGATGTCACCCCAAAGCACAGGAACGCATCAGTATAAATTATGAAATATTAAGTCCTGGTTTCATTTTTCTGAGAAGAAAAACCACAAGTTTCCTCACAAGATGAAAAACAAATGACACAAGCAAGACAATATCAGTGAGGATCTTCTCATTGAGAACTCCCCCATCCTAATCTCTGGAACATATTGGTCTTTTTTTTTTTTTTTTTTTTTTGTCCTTCCTGGCACTTCTTTCTACCACGGAAGCCAAAGAGATCAAACACCTGCTCTTGCAGAACCCTGTTGACTGGGCCATGGGCACAGCCTGGCTTAGTCGGCCGGGGCCACTGGAACCATCTCGACCAGCCACAGGGAGCAGGGGTGGCCTCAGGCTCCCTGACGGCAGGTCATCAGGGCCTTGGCCCCGTCCAGTGGCCACTCCTCCAGAATAACGTCAGCTCCACTTCACCCACCTTCTCTTGGCGTCTGCCCATTTTCTTTAAAAATATATATATATTTTTTTATTGATTTCAGAGAGGAAGGGAGAGAGTGAGAGACATAGAAACATCAATGATGAGAGAGAATCACTGATCGGCTGCCTCCTGCACGCCCCACTCTGGGGATGGAGCCCAACCCGGGCATGTGCCCTGACCGGGTATCAAACCGTGACCTCCTGGTTCATAGGTCGACGCTCAACCACTGAGCCACGCCGGCCGGGCTATTTCCTAAGCCAGTCAGTCCTCCAGTCTTCTCGGGGGATCCACCGAGTTCTTTCAGGAGGGTCTCTGCACCCAGCTCAGTTTCACCCCCCAAGTCCCTGGCCCTGAGCAGGGAGCAGAGTGAAAGCTGCCCGAGCGCCAGGTAAGAAATGAGGAGCCAAAACAGCCACCTGGTTGGCAGTAGGGGCAAAAACTGCGGGTCACAGCCTTCCTCTGAGAGATTTATCCGTGGTAAGATTAAGAACACAATTAGAAAGTCATTTACAGGAGGCTCGCCATCAGCTCCTCTGACCTGATTCATTGATTTCTGCTTGTTTACGCTGGTCCAGCAGCCGACTCCCAGGCCTGGGGGGGTGGGGGGGTGGGTGTGTATGTGTGTGTTTTCTCTTTCTGCTTTCCTGCTGCTCCGTTATGGGCGTGGCACTGTGAAAGGTACCACCTCTCTCCTCCTGCTCAAGCCAGACAGGTTTCAGGGTTTTTGTTTTTGATTTGTTGGTGTGTTTGTGTGTGTGTTTTCTCTCCCCGGAGGCAATTTGTTGTCTTAGCTATTAGGAAACGATCTCAATTCAGTTCCCTCTAAACTCCTCTGTGGGTGAAAGTGCCTGGCACAAGGGTTCAGTAAAAGCTTCTGAACGGACCCTACTACAACCCTCTGAAGCTAACCTTTCTCTAACCTTCCCTGGAGACCACTGATTGCCTTGATTTAAGAAGCCATCCCTTCAGCTTCTGTGTAACTACCAGAAACACCCGTGCGAGTATTCCATTTAGTGGCACGGATGCCAATCTTAGCAAGCACGGGAAAGCACACACTTTTATAGCAAACCGGAGTTTAAATTGGGTTTTGACTGCTAGAACCTATTCACTCACCTATTAACCTTATACAACTGCCTGCTTTCGTATTAAAAATGGATTGAATAATCATTTAAAATCAAATGACGGGAAAAAAAATCAAAGAGATTAATTCACCCAACATGTATTAAGCACCTCTACATGCTGAGCACGATAATTGTTTGACATGTTATCTCTAACAGGATTTAATAGCAAATAATAATGCTGCATTCTCCAATATATCAAAGGACAAAATTTTTCTGACAGTAAATGGAACCGAGATAGCATTAACCAGTCTTCTCCTCCTTTCCCGGGACCAATTATATGAAAGTGAAATGGCAGCACCTATATGACATTAACCAATGTCACCCCCGTAAATTTAATAAAAACACAAAGTTAAAAAAGAATATGAAGCATATATTTTATACATTTGAACTTTAGAGGCTTCAAGATATACTCACAGAACTTAAAATCTCCAAAATATTTGATATCCAGAAAAGTCACAGAAGTAATATTCTTTGCATCATGATAGTCAACAAGAAAAAATGTCTTAGTGTTTTACACACATCGTTTCCTATGGATGTGCCCTCCATCCACCTCATTTAAGACTATTTTAATAATTATAGATGGTAATTTGTGTTCCCACGATCACCTGTCTGTATTTTTCTTTAAAAAGGTTTAATACTCTGCATAATTTTGTAAAGGATAGTTTACCAATACCAAGAACACACTGCTTTCTCTGCGTGGCTCAAATTGATCCATAATAAGAAAAGCGTAATATGCTAATTACACTGGGCGTCCTTCAGGAACAAGCACAGCCGGGGCTGCTAGGGAAGCCTGGTCCCGGGTGCCAGGGGGAATCCAGTGCCGGCAGCCGGGGGAAGGAAGGCCTACTCTTGCATGAATTTCGTGCACTGGGCCTCTAGTTTCATGAAAAAAGGCAACTTAGAGCCCCCTTCAGTCTCCATCCTTGAGCTTGCTATGACCCTGTAGATCAGGGGTCCTCAAACTACGGCCCGCGGGCCACATGCAAATACAAATATTGTATTTGTTCCCGTTTTTGTCTTTTTACTTCAAAATAAGATATGTGCAGTGTGCATAGGAATTTGTTCATAGTTTGTTTTTTTTTAAACTATAGTCCGGCCCTCCAACGGCCTGAGGGACAGTGAACTGGCCCCCTGTTTAAAAAGTTTGAGGACCCCTGTTGTAGATCATAGCTTAATAGTATCCAAGAATGAGGTTTTATATATTTTATCCTTAAGGATATTTTTTTGTTTAAAAGAAGGAAAACATGCTTGTGTATCTCCTAAACTGATCCCCAAGTATGTAGACTAGTTCTCAAACATCTTCCATAATCACTGCGGAATACAGGATGCTGCAATCATGGGAGCGATGTTTATTTATTTATTTATTTTTAAAATATATTTTATTGACTTTTTACAGAGAGGAAGGGAGAGAGATAGAGTCTCAGAAACACCGATGAGAGAGAAACATCGACCAGCCGCCTCCCGCACATCCCCCACTGGGGGTGTGCCCGCAACCCAGGTACATGCCCCTGACCGGAACCGAACCTGGGACCCCTCAGTCCGCAAGCCGACGCTCCATCCACTGAGCCAAACCGGTTTTGGCGGTAGAGATGTTTATTAGTAAGACTGCAAACTGTGAGTACAAGCCCAATATTCTAATGAGCTAACTTCTAACCTACTCCAGGGTCAGCAATCTATTGCCCAAGGGCCAAGTCTGGCCTGCCAAGTATTTGTGTAATTAAAACTTTACTGGAACACACCCACACCTATTTGCTCACGCGCTGTCTCAGGCTGCTTTTCTGCTACAACAGCAGAGCTGAGAAGTCTGTGCCGCTCAAGGAGGCGATACCTTCTGAGAAATGCAATGCCAGGCCACTCTGTCATTGTGCAAACGTCAGAAAGCATACCCACCCGAACCTACTCGTAGTAGATGGTCTAGCCTCCGAAACACCGAGGCTGGACAGTCTAGCCTACTGCTCCTCGGCCACAAGCCTGTACAGCGTGTGACTGCACAAAACAACACGAGGTTAAATCAAGCACAAGAGAAAATGACACATGGTTAAACAAGGGTGTCTGTGTGCAGGTTTCTGGTGCTATTCTTGAAACTTTTCCATAAATTTGAAAGTACAACAAAATAAAAAGATTAAAAATAAGAGTTCAAACAAGTTTCACTGTTAGTTAGCCTTTAAAAGGGAAAACTTCCGGTGCCTTCTTCAACAAGCCAAGTCAATGCAATGTCTCCCATAATGGATCTGTAAAACCTTTAAACCCTGTCTAGGATGTCCACTGACCCTGCCTGCCTGAGGCTGCAGACAACCTTGACTGCCTCTAATTCTGTAGCCTAAAGTACCAGCTTACAAATTTCACCCTTTCAATTTACCTTACTTTATGGGAAACGAGCTAACTAATAATTAAAGGGATCAAAGGACTTTAAGACAAAAGAAGCTGGGGTTGAGAGAGGAGGAGGAGGGAGAGGAAAGGAAGGAGGGGAAGAAATAAGAGGAATAAAGGAGCCTAGTTAACCAACAAACCAGACAAACGTGTTCAGAACGACCACCAGCATTAACAGTCCTACCTTAGCGGTTCTCTGGGAGGACAGGAAGGAAACTTACCCGGAGCACTTGATCCTCATGCAGTATACGTTTCTATATACACACATTCCAAGAGATGTGAGCTTATTTTTATAACATGCAAACACTACGCTAACTGAAAAGGTGCCCGGAGGGCCACATACATCGACGTTGTTAAATATAGAAACGAACTGTAATGAGAGTCATTATCTCCCGTTTCCAAGGATACCAGGATAAGCACTACTCCTAACTGCAGTTCCCTCAGCAAAGGGCACACAGTAATTTGGATTCAGGGTCATCCCCAGCTGAGAGCAGATGCAGGAGGAGGAGCAGGCACATCGCCCTGATTGTTCTATTCTGTTTGTTGCCTAGTCTAGTTCCCAGCCCCCGACATCCCCCACCCCCACCCCCCGCACCCGCTCTCTGGTCCCAACCCTGGCTGATGTTTAATAGGTGAAATATGGAAGATCTGATGATGAATAGCAACTTCCAAGAGCAAAAGAATCCACAAAGGGCCGGGTAAATGGAGATGTGATTAAAGCTGGGATGGGGGGTGGGGGTGGGTGGGCAGGGAAGGCTGGCATTCCCATTTGCTTTGTTTGTGAAAAGGAGAGGAGGCTGGT
Source organism: Myotis daubentonii (assembly GCF_963259705.1). NCBI lineage: Eukaryota > Metazoa > Chordata > Mammalia > Chiroptera > Vespertilionidae > Myotis > Myotis daubentonii. Next base: position 209,820,973 of record NC_081841.1, on the reverse strand, counting down.
TTTGCGTGTCTGTCACACGGACTGCCATCTTCCCTGTGCTGACAGAGGCACAGCGCAGCCAAGGTCAACTTCCCTCTCAACCATCGCTACCCAAGCCTTTAGAACGGACCACTCCCACGCTGCCGAGGGCTCTGGAATCAAATTCATTTCCCACTTGTTCTGTCTTCCGGACTCTGGGATCCAGGCCTCTCATACAATTACTTACTATTTGTTTCTATAGCAATGGAAATATAAAAACTACTTCCTGACAACCTCAGAGATTTTGCCTCTGAATCATTTATTGGTTCAGTCAAAACCATTTATTGATTGCTTTCAACGTGACTGGCACTGTCCCAGGCGAGGCAGGAAGAGGGGAAGTGGTCCAAGACTTCACTTGCGATCACCGGGTATCAATAACCAGCCGTGTCCCTTAGGCAGCTTAGAAAGACGCATGCTCCCTCTTGGTCAAATGTTCGCCTACTACAACAGTGATGTGGCCGTCAGGGATGCTTTAGATTTATCTTAAACACGAAGTATTCAGAGTAGGTTTACAGCTGTTTGTATGTAAAAAGGCATGCAGGTGATGAAAACAGGAACACAAGAATAAATCTGTTCCGCATACTCACCACTTAAACCTACTTTTGCCCACCCCGTATATAAAAAATATCAGCCAGCTGGGCTGGCCCATGAGCGTGGACCTATGAACCAGGAGGTGATGGTATGATTCCTGGTCAGGGCACATGCCTGGGTTTCAGGCTCAATCCCCAGTAGGGGGCGTGCAGGAGGTAGCCCATCGGTGATTCTCTCTCATCATGGATGTTTCTACCGCTCTCCCTCTCCCTTCCTCTCTGAAATCTGTAACAATATAAATATTTTTAAGTATCATCCAGATATAATAGCAGTTTTCCACTTAGTTCCGCCCCATCACCTGCCTACTCATTGCGTTAAGATTTCCACGTCGCACCTCAGGCAAGGGCAGGGCGAGCTGCAGGAGAAGGGAAGCCCTCCCAAGCCATCACACACCATCACACACGGGGGACAGGTCTCAGGCTAAGCCTCCCGGCTTCCCATGCTAATACAGGAGAGTAAGCTGCCTGTTCTGATCATCAGCGCCTCCTGGTACTTCCCTCTTTTGCAGTTACATTAATGGGAACAGCTGCTTTTACGAGGGTGAAGAAATGAAATACCACAAAGGTTCCCAACTGTTATGTAACACATACAGTTATGTCTCAATAGGGCAAGCCGTCTTAATATTAACAGTTCATACAGAGCTCGGACATGTTTCTGAAAACTTTCTCCCGACACATTCTAGATGACTGTAATACACTGTTAGACGCACTGTCTTCCTGATTTCCGCACAACCTGACCCTCTGTAAAGAACAGACTCCCTTTCTGGTACTGAAGTAGCATTTCTAAATTCAACACACAGAGGAACAAGGTCACCTTTTAAAGCTACTTGGAATTGGAAGTTGGTCCCAATTCTCTTAAAAGTTATGCCGGTCATTGTTTTTTTGTGTATTACTCTGACACCTCCGATTTCTCACGAGGGGCAACATTTTGAGATGAGATGCTTCCTTAGGCAAGTTTGAATCTGACACTGGGAAAATGCTTATGTTGAGAAGGTTCAACTCCACAGGCCACCATGTAACCTTTCCCCTGCCCCTCCTAGGGCCAGTCAGTGCTCCCCAGGGCAAAAACATCCACATTTTCTTAGGTGTGACACCCAACACAAGCAGCATTCACAAGTCCCTGGCTGGCAACAGCCCCAATCGGCTTTCACAAAGCCTCTGACCGCAGCAGCCTGCTTGCCACAGCAAGGGCCGTGACGATTCCCTAACTGCAAAATCCACTTCTTTACTTTGAGATCTTCAGCACTGAAAGTACCCACCCAACCATTCAGGAGCCTACAACTCCGACTGCAGCCCCTTGGCTTTCTGGATGATGACGCTCGCATGTCCACCTCTTTTCTCCTGTTTTTGGAACATCCCAATTGTGCATCTGGCTCAGAAAATACTTTCTAGTAGCTCCCCCCCCCCCCCCCACCTCCTGGCAACTCGAGTGTCCAACTGCTAATGCTCAAACTACAAAGGCAGCAAAACCTGAGTGCTGTTGGAACATTTAAAAAAGTGGATTACGGGCAACCAGCAAGGGACCGCGGTGACACCCAGGCCGAGGCCGAGCCGCCACCCCCCGCTCCGGCCAGGTGCGGCTCCGGTCCCGGGCCCGGCGTGGAGCCCGCAGCCTCCAGCGCTACCTCCCCCGGTGCCGGCGGCGGGGCCCAGGGTCCCCGGCACCGTCCCGCCCAGGTGGGTCGGAGGTGTGGCCGCGGCCGCAGCGGGGAGCGGAAGGCGAAGGGGTTTCCGGGCTGCGTGCGCGTGGGGGTGCAGGTGTAACGGTCACCCGAGAGTTGCGGGGGGGAGGCGGCCCCGGGCTGGCGGTGGCCGCGGGGCCGGCGGACAGGCTCCCGGGGGTCCCGGGGCGGGCGGGGGGCTGCGGGCGAGCGGCCGGGGCGCACTCACCGACGCACAGCTGGACGGCGTAGGCGTAGTAGGACCAGCCGAGCAGGAGGCTGATGAACACCACGGGGATCCAGTACAGCACCCGCCGGCACCGCCGCCGGACGCGGCCCGGGCCCGAGGGCGCCATCTTCCCGCCGCATCCACCTGCCCGGCGCTGCCGCCCGCGGGCCTGGCTCCCCGGCGGGCTGGCCGCGCCCGGCGTCCCCGGCGCCACGGGCCCGGGGGCGGCGGGAGGCTGCGCTGCGGCCACTGCCGCCGCCGTGGCGCTAGCTCCCCATCCCGCAGCCCCGCGCCGGCGCCGCGGACTCCCGGCTGCTCAGCCCGGCCGAGCGGTGGCTGCGAGGAGGGCGAGCCGGCGCGGAGGGCGGCGAGGAGGCGGCGATGGAGCCCGCGCCCCGCCCCTGCCCCCGCCCCGCGCACCTCCCCCGCCCCGCCCCGCGCGCTGCGCCCCGGGCGGCTGTGCGCTTCGGGCGCCCCCCGTGGGCCTGCGGGGCTCCGATCCGCGAACCGGGAGGCAGACCCCGCGGGGCAGGAGGCGCCGCTCGGGGGTCGGCTGGGAGGCGGGGCGGCGTCCGCAGCTCGGGCAGCCGGGAGCCCAGCGGCCACCCGGGGAGGAGAGCCGCCCGCGGGGAGGGGAGGCGGCAGCGCAGCCCCGAGGCCGGTGGGGCGCGAGTCGCCCGCCCGGTCCATGCGCCCCAGGAAAGTCTGTGGGCGCCGCGGCCAGGCCCTCCGGCGGGGAAACTGTCTCCCACTCGGGGCTCCCCGCGTGCGGGCGGGGCTCCCTCCAGGAAGACCGCGGGCTCGGATCGGGGCGCCCCTCCACGCCCCGAAGTGGGGCTGCGGGCTAAGGACGAGGCACTTTGGGTGGAGAATCCGCCGGAGTGAGAAACTAATGATTCGCCCTGAGGATTTGAACTCCTACCGAATAGAAGAGTGACCGCGCCCAGGGCCCCGCGGGGAGCCGGGTCCGCGTCATCCTCCCCGGCCCGTTCCGGTGCCCCGCCCACTGCACAGCTGGTTCCGAAGCGCTTGTTGGAAGTCCTGGGAGGGACCCCAGCTTAGTCAGACCAAAGCCATGGACTTACGATGGTGAAACGGGGAAAATGCACATGCTTCTGAGAGTTTCTTTTTCCCCTTCATCTTATTATGAACAAGTCAGTCAATGTAGTGGATCTGAATTATATACATAATTGCTCTGTATAAACAATTTAAATGAACACTGGTGGGTGTATGTATACTGACACCGCAGAGCCGCCATAGTGAATGAACTGCATCTGCATCTGCAGGATGAAAAGATAAAGTAGGAGTAATAAAAAGCACTGATTTGCATAAATTTAGCCAAAGAAATCTAAGCTCTTATGAGTTTGTGGTTATCTTTCTGTGACTGGATTAAACAACAAGCTAATCTTCTCTCCTATATTAGACCCAAATAGCTACTATATTAGACTCAAGTCCCAAATCCCTGCGCACATCTATTCAAAAATGCATAGAAAATGTCAGTCACGTTTCTGTGGGACTTGAAATAATTGAAATGAAAAGAATGTCAGTCCCCGGGAATCGCTTTATTTTGTTGTAGCACCATTTACCCTCTACTGGTTACACCCTGCAGGGTAGATGAGTATAAACACGTAACGTCCCCGAAAATCTTAACTTCTCCCATGGATGTTAACCTTATGTTCCCAGTCAGGAAATACTGAAAACAAGAAATAAAAGTCCCTCGCAGGCCTGGAACACCCGCAGAGAGATGAGCAAATCCGTGATTGAAGGTCCCTCCAGACTCATCCGGAATGAAAAGGAAGGGATCTGATTCCCAGAGGGGGAGGCAGGGCAAACTGTGCCTCTTTCTATGTCCGAGGCTACAGTTTCCTGTCCTGCCAAGGTCTTGAGGTCAGAAATGCAATAACATTCTACACACTTTTCACATTTTTAATTTTTTTGGAAGAATATGCCAGTGTAACATCTTTGGAGGAGGCTTCATTTTTATTCGTTATCTAAAATGTGACTTCATTGTTCATACTTATCCTATATAATAAAAGGCTAATATGCAAATCAACCAATCGGCAGAACAACCAGTCTCTATGAAGCGCACTGACCACCAGGGGGCAGATGCTCAATGCAGGAGCTGCCCCCTGGTGGTCAGTGCGCTCCCACAGGGGGAGCGCCGCTCAGCCAGAAGCCAGGCTCATGGCTGGCGAGCACAGCTGTGTTGGTGGGAGCCTCTCCCACCACCACAGCAGTGCTAAGGATGTCAGACATCCCCTGAGAGCTCCCGAACTGTGAGAGGGCACCTGGCTGAGGGAGGCCCCCCTCCCCCCACCCCCAGTGCACAAATCTCATGCACCAGGCCTCTAGTTCTAAATATTTGTGGAATAATTGCAACCTATCCTTAACCATTTTAAGAGTACTTCCATTACTGAGTTCTCCAAGGGTACCACTCTTATCCTTTAAAAAAGGTTGAGCTCAGGCAGAATTGTCTCAAAAGCCACATGAGGACAGGATTCATCTCTGCATAATCACTTATTAGGCATGAGCATGCATGCACATGTCATCTCTCTAAATAGCGGGCTTTGGTGAGAGTGGAACAATGACTTTAGTTTTTAGGAATTGGGGATCATGGTCAATTAAGAAGAAATGTCACCAGAGACCGCCTCTTTAGAGAGAAGTATAGAAGGTTAACTCACTAATTTTAGATATTCAATAGTTACAATAAATTGTGACTTTCATGTAATCATTTTGATAAAACTGCTACAGCCATTTTTGAAAAAGAGAGTCAGCCAACACAAAGGAGAGAGAGGGCAACACTAAGAGGAGGAAGAGGATGGCCAGGCAGGGGGAGGGGGAGGGGAGTATCGGAGAAGAGGAGACTGGCCCCCTCACCTGGCCCACCCAGTCCCGAAGGACCGAAATTCCATCCTTAGGCCTCTGCCTGGATGCTCCATCCACTCAGGAATTTGTGAAAGTCATTAACCTCTGAAAATGAAAAGACCCTTATTGTCAGTCCCTGCTCCCAAGAAGGAAACTTGATTTTGTTCTCCCTCTAGCCACGGTGGACTTTGAACCAGCTCCCCACACACTTCTGTCCCCAAACCTCAAACCTATCTCACTGTCACGGTTAATACTCCAAATGTCCCTCCTGCTCCCAGATCCAGGTTAAATTTTTTCCACTTATTCCCTTTCATAGTCTGAATCAAGAATAGCAGTCAGCCAGGCCCACGGATCCACCCTCTTTAGGGAGTATAGACTTCCATTCATGACGCCTATACCAACCTCCCAGAAACGTTACCAGGTCCCTTGTTTGATAGTTACACTTCCTTTTGAAAGTGTTCTTAGAGGGATGCATTGCATCTTTGAAGTATAAGGTCACTTTTATTTCTCTCAGATACGTGATAAATTGTTTTGATTTTACTCTCAGGGTATGGTGTGTGGCAAATGCTGCCTTCTGAATTTCACCAGGCCTGGTAGGAATGAAGTTGAGGTCTGGACCTGCTCTTTTGCTTATAGCTCTCCCATTCATACTGGAGTGGTCGGTGAGAATATGGATAGATCCTCTTTCATTGTTTTCTTAAAGGAAACCTATCACTCTTTTTTGGGGGTGTGGGGTGAGGGGGCGGGGAATCCCGTTGGAAGTCAGCAGTCCGCATCAATGATTCCAGAGATAATTGCACATTTATAATTCTGGCCAACATAGTCTCTGTGGGAGAATGATAATATGCCCAAACCACATGTTTTCGGGCACATGTGAAATAAAAGCAGTCTTAGAAAGGGAACTGGGTTAGGGAGTGTGGGGATGGCGCAGTGCCATGATACGCTGTGCCTCGCAGAGATTTATAGTTTGCAATTAGCCAAGGATGGACTGGAATACAATGCAAGATCATTTCAAAACTCTAAGGATTGTATGGTTAATTGGCTCAAAACATTGGAAAAATTGCTAAAATGGGAAAAACTAGTTCTGACAAACCTTGCTTTTCAAGCACTGTGGAGTCTCTCTGTGACATATTAACGCTTGCCGCCCCTAGATGGCAGGCGCACACCAAGCAGCCCAGCTCCCCTGCGGTTTTCAGAGACTTCAATAGCATCAACCATTAGCTTAACCAAGCCCATTATAAATTATGAATTATAACTTCATGACAAATGATATGTAATTATACCTAATTATAATTGCATTATAATTGTACAATTCTATGTTATAGTTCAGGAGCTAATGATTAATTACTAAAAACCATATTCAGAAAATTGAAAAGAATTAAGAGAACATTTTTTTCTGTATGGAAAATCACTCTGACTCTGCTTCCACTTCTTTACAGGTTGCACTACAGCTGATCTCTTTGGAGAAAGAATTGGAACTTTGCACTTAAGTGAATGCTACGCTGAGTCCTTCCTCTGTGCTCAAAGGGGGAGAAGGCAGTGTCTATAGAACCCCAAAGGGGGGCAGATGTTTTCTTCCCGCCACTGGCAGGGTTTTAAGGGGTGACACAATCGCACGAGTTCGGTCCAATTATTGGAGGTGGCCGCTGTGGACCTGAGAGGTCAGTGGCCATCGGAGAGTGGCCAAGGGCCGTAGAATCCTGCAGCGTGGTGGCGAGTGTCCAGTGTTGTCAAGGCCAGCACTGGTGTCCTAGGCAGACTGTTCTTGATGCAAGGTCTTGGCCGAGCATCAGATTTATCCTGTCAGCTCAGGCTTGACTCTCCAGGCTCCCTGTTGAATTTGTGGGGGTTTATATACCTGGAAAAACATTTTTGTCTGGTTGTGTAAGTCAACTAGATTGGTTATGTTTGCAGACAAGCGCATGGACTGGAACATAGCTTTAATTTCACTTGGTATTATAAGAATTTTTTTTATAAACAATATGTTTTTATTGATTTTCGGAGAGAGAGGAAGGGAGAGGGATAGAGAGACAGAAACATCGATGAGAGAGCGAGACATCGATTGGCTGCCTCCTGCATGCCTCCTACCGAGGATCGAGCCCATCACCTGAGCATGTGCCCTGGCCAGGAATCGAACCAGGGACCTCTTGGTTCACGGGTTTTGATGCTCAACCACTGAGCCACACCAGCTGGGCTGTATCCCATTTCTTAAAGATTCAGTGTCAGCTCCTAGGAGAAACAGGATGCGGGAAGTGGCGACAGAGGAGCCATGTTGTCTAGACCTGCGCTACGCAATAAGTAGCTGCTAGCCACAGGAGGCTATCACATTTAATCAAAATGAATGAAAAGGATATAAAATAAAAAAAATAACTTCCTTAATCACAGTAACTACATTTCAAGTGCTCACAGCTATGTGTGGCTAGTGGCAACCGTGTCGGACAGTGAGGATCTAAAACATTCCCATCATCACAGAACGTTCTATGGCATAGAAGTGGCTGGACATTTTATCTTGTCTGAACATTCGTGAGCAGGCTTTATATTTACAAATGGCAGAAACAAAAAAGTCCCCTCTCTAATTATATGTCTACTGTTTTGCAGAGACAAAAAGTGAGAGGTCCTAGGGAGTTGAAGGTACGTTTGGATTTATAGTGTTCGGAGTTCTCTTCCTTTGAAGACATGAGTCTAAAGAGGAAGGAGCCAGTTGGTGAAAATGGAGGGATAAGAGGTAACATTACAGATTCTTCAGCCTGAGGTTTGTGTACAAATGATTAATTTCAAAGGCTATGCAGGGATAAACTTAGCGCCTACTGTATCCAAATTTCTACACATAAAGGCACCTCTTGGATTTGGCTGTTCAGCCAACAGTGCTTGAAGGTATAGCCTTATTCCTGGAAAACTCTAGCCTTGAAACACGGAATCGTCTGCCTACATCCAGTGGCCACAGAACACTTCCTGTTCTGTTGTTTGATCAGATAATCACTGGGGCAGCCAAACCATAATTGGTTATATCCAGCTCTGTCTCTCTCAAGCTGCAGGCTAGACTGGTCACGCAGGGTTTTCTGTATCCCGTGTGCTTGTGTGTGTGTGTGTGTGTGTGTGTGTGTGTAGGAGGGGGTGGAATTAATGTGTCTTGCCCAGTGGTCTCTGTACATCCACATTGGCTCTGGTTCAAAACACACTCTTCTGGAGGGAAAAACACACATTTAATGCTTAATATTGATAAGTATTTCCAGGTGTTGTCAGAGACTTCAAATGTAACTTAAAGCTCAAGGTCACATTGCAGTTTAGATTGTAAACGGGAAAAAGCCTACCCAAGGTTTTCCCGGGTCTTTAAAAAGAGCAGGCGAGATGAAAAATAAATATTTAATGCTGACATTTAACAAAACAGGCACGCTGGCTTCGGATTTGCAGTAGAAAACATTTTGGTCATCAAGACCAGCACTGGCGTCCTAGGCAGACTGTTCTAGAATTAATCCAGTGTAAATTATATCTTATTCCTCAGAGTCCGAGTCTATAATTGTTTTCAAGTGATACGTGCACACTCCAGATTGCGAGTCTCTTTTTGATTTGCTGCTACTGCTCGATAACACCTTTCTCTACTTGCTCATATTCCTATTCCGGTCCCTTTGATAATGAGCGTGCTGTGAGAAATGGGGGCTGGTGGGAATATTGATAACCTTTACATCTGGACTATGAGGCAACAGGAGATTTTGTTTTGCAAACATTCAATAGAGTCGTGGAGGGTTCAGAATCCATATGATTAGAAGCACCACCACCTTCGAGACAACCACTGTTAGACTAAGGAATGGTACAGAAGCCTCCATCTTAAACAGTGGATGTAGGATTATTTTCCCATAATGTTCACTCATGCAGAAAAAGGAGTACATTTACCTCAAACTGTATAGTAAAACATTCTCATTTGGAAGAACATTGCATTTATTTCCAGAGACACTGAAGAGAAGGTGAAGTTTTCTCACGTTTGCATTGCGAGCCCACGGCCATGTTTCAGGACAGAGGTTGAGAAATATAACTGAACTACCAGCTTGGTTTCCTCTGGGGGTTGCAACTGGAAAAACCTGGGTGTGAATTCCAGTTCTTTCACTTACTAGTTCTCTGATCTGCAGCAAGTTACTCAAAGTCTCTGGCATTTCTTGGGATAGTTCTTGTTTCCTCGACAGATAATGGGGAAAGCAACATATGAAAGTCTTTTAATAAATCCATGCATTCATCTATTTAACAAATTTTGATGACTTCCTGTGTTTGAGGTATTAGGATAGGTGATGGTTAGTCACATGGTGAGAAAAACACACACACAAAAAACAAGGAGCCGGCCTTAGTGAAGTTCACCACACAGCTGGGGGGAAAGGTCCACTTTTACTGGAATGGGGGTCACTCTATGAGGCTCATTGATGTGTCATCAAAACGCCCAGCTGGTTTGCACGCTGTTTTTCCTTGCATAAAACAAGGTGTGAGATATGTACATCCAGATGCAAGAATCAGTTTGAAACGCCACGATCTGAAATGCAGGCTGAAGTATTTTAGCTGTTGAGGCATGTATTTTACTAGAAAGCTCTCGAGTATGGGATTAATTGTATGTATTAGTTTTTGTATTAGATGGCAGAGTCCTACTTAAGGAAATGTGTTAAGGATAAAGTAAAAGTCAGGCAAAGACTGTGCCTGCTCTTCAGGCTTGATATGCCTTGATTGATTGATTGATTCATTCATTCCTGTTCATTCACTAGATCCTAGGCACTATATTAGTCACAGGATTGAGCCACACTTTTCAACAAGGTTAAGGCTTTATTCCCACTTCTTAAAGGAAAGTATTACACTTAAAAAATAAAAAAAGGTGCTGTGTGTGAATATGAGTGACTAGGGATCTGAGGCTAAATTAAGATATATATGTGTTTTTCAGGATGACTGGATTTTATTTTAAATTAGCTTTGAGCAATAGAGCAGTTTCCTCTATAAAATGAATGTATTTTAGTTTTTGACTTAATGTGTGTTTTTTAAAACTAAGAGTGGGAAAATGCAAATTATGTGAATATATAATTTGGAGTCCTTGAAATATCAGCAGAAGCTGACAGAAAGGCAGAATTTTTTATTTTTATTTTTTGCTGTGGGCATTCCTCTTTTCTGTTTTTAAGAACAAGGAAAACTAGTAGACAGAAATAGTTCTAGGTCCATAAACTATATGTACATTTCACATGCACAGCATAAAATATTCAATAAAGTAGATGCCTGAGAATTCAGTAGACGAAGTTGGTGGCAACAATTAAAATGGGAAGTATGTACAGGATAGGGTTAAAGTATTTGGCAATATTTACCAAAAAAATGTTTTAAAAAATATTTTTATTCCACTTTAATAATAAGTACCACTTTATATTTTTTAATAGCCCATGAATTTAACTTTGTATTAATCTTTAAGGTCAAGTTGATGAACATGATTGCAAATAAACTGATTCTAGATAGGGATATTATGTTAGGGATAATAATAAATAACATTTATTGTTTGCTCAATTCAGTGCTTTACAGGCAATTTCCCATTTAATTCTCATAACAACCCTCAGACTCAGCTGCTATCATTGCCTCATCTTCATGTGAAAAAAGCTGAGGCATGGAAAATGTAAGGGGGGGATGTCTGGGTGGGAAGAGATTAAGCGAAGAACTGTTATGCATACATGCATAGCCCATGGACACCAACAATAGTGCGGTGAAGGCCTGGGGTGGTGGATGGAGGGTGGGGGCAGGCTAGAAGGGGTCAATGGAGGAAAAGGGGGTGCATCTGTGTAACTTTGAATAATAAAGATAAATATATATAGAAAATGTAAGAACTGTGCTTAACTGCCATGGTCAGTAAGGAGCGACAGAGCCAGGGTTGGAACGCGGGAAGTCTGACTTGAGGGCCCATGCTGTTCTGAATGGATGGACGCAATATATCTCCCTTGTTTTTGCATATTTTCCCATTGGTCCTTTTTGAAATCGTACGTCTCTTGGAGACTTTTTGTCCTTGCCCATTTTCTCGGTTCTATCCAAGGGTCATTTAACATTGTAACTATGCAAGTCCACACCGCTCTGAATGACACACTGACTCGTTCATTTAGTGGAAAGGGAGAAGCCAAATTGATTTTTAAAATACCACAGGAATCTAATTGAAAAAAAATTCATGAATCACCTTAATGAGAAATGGTATCAGGATCTCAAGTGCAGAGAACCGGAGACAATTGCTTTTTCCCAAGTGCTCATCAACCGCAGAGTCATCTTGAATGAAAATGCCGTTTGCAATCCATCGTCTGGCAGCAGCAGCCCTTCAAGTCCACGGGGTGAGAAGCGGCTCTGAAAGAACTGGTCCTCCCTCTCCTGTTTGAAGGTGATGGTGTGTCTATTACTGCAATGGGAGGTAACCAGTGCTCTCTCCAGCACTGGGTAAATTAAAGACAAAGCCGACACGCTATTTGCTGGTTCTTGCGTTTCTTTTCTTTGCAATTGTCATTTATCATTTCCTTCCCCAATTTGTCCCCCAAGTAGGCTCTCTGTTATTACAGTCACTTGCCTGTAGCCCTCGGCTGTGCCCTAACAGTTGAGGGTGTTTTCTGTCCTCTTTGTTCTGCATGTTCTTTAAATCTCCATTTTATCGAAATAGCTTCTGCCTGATGTGAAATTTTTAAAAAATGGTATAACATCATGCTATTATTCCTTATAAATTTATATTCTGCCAGAGTTATAAAGTTAACTTTATACCTTTTCTTAAGTGAACCCATTTGGAATTGGGTTGATGACATCATATTGATGAAACTTAAAAAATCAATTCAGACAGTTCATCACAATTGCTCCCTAGACACCAAATGTCCTAGAGCTGACGCCGTGCTGTTTGTTGCAAGCAGTATACTTGTCATCTTACTATCATTTTCTCTTAGTTTTCTAATACAAGAACCATTTTCTCCATGTAATTCTGAGAAAATCCATGTCCACTTCCGAATAGCATAAATTATTTCCCTTTCCTTCACCTGTCTTTTTACCATCTTAAATCCCACCAAACCCACGGACGCCTTTGCACACTTGGCCCAAACTTCCATTTCCCAGGGAAGGACTGGCTAATATTCGGAACTTAGGGCAAAAGGAAAATGCAGGACTCTTTGTTAAAAACCCAAACAAAACGAAACAGGAAAAAGTGTTAAGATGTTAAAATACAAAGCTTTTCCCTTTCTTCCGTGGTCTCTCTCATTCTCAACTTATGATGTAAGTAAATATTTTAATGATCAGCATGACTTTCCCATGCAGCATTATATAGTGCGGTGCCAGTTTTAAATGCAAATGTCAGCATGTCACTGCTGGGGGGCCCAGGACAACTACTTACTGTGGAAGTCAGGCCGCAGCTTCTGAGAGCACTCCCAACCGCTCGCGTCAGAATCCCGATGGCTGAGGGAGGAAGAGCTGTCCCCAGCACACAGCAAGCCAGGTGTGCTGCTCTGCGCGCGGGGTCCTTTCAGGGCGAGTGTGGACCCTCTCAGGGGCCCTGGGACCCCATCCCATGCCTCAGTGCACATGCCTTTGCTCAGGCCTGGCAGGGGCTAGGTTCCCTCTGGTGCCCCCTGCTGGACGGCTGAGCCATGCTCCAGCTAGGGGAACGAACAGGCTGGGGATGTTCAGTCTCACTCTCTGCTTCCCACAGGCCTGATACCCCCAGCCCACAGTGGCTGGGCAACTCCCAAGGGTGTTGCACCCTCGGTGTTAGGAAGTCCTAGTACTTGGCTTAGGAGTGGTGGCTGCGGGCTGGCTGCTAATTGACGCAGGGTGCACTGCCAGCCTGGGGCAGGACGGCCTCCGTGTTCTGCCTCAAGATGCTGTGGGTCACCGGTACCCTTCCCCTTCCCCATACTCATCCATATTTGCACCCAGGCCCCTGCAAGGAGGTTGGAGGGTAGAGGTGGAGAGGGTGGCCGAGAACCCCTCCAGGGAGTGAACTGTGTGAGCAAAGGCTCCATGCACAAGCTCCACTGTCCCGCCGACCTCACTCACAAACTTCAAAGCTAGTGTAATTAAGAATTACTAGTGACCCGGTGCACCGATTCATGCACATTGAAAGGAAATTAATTAGAAGGTGGCCAGTGGGGCGGGACTAGGCGAGATGGGCCAGATACACCCTGAAGCCAACTTCCCATGGCTCCTCCCTGGCAGGCCGCACCTGGGGCGGTGCTGTGGCTCAAAGAGCGAGTGACCAGGGGTCCTTCCAGCCTGGCCTGAGGGGATTGGGCCAAAACCGGCTCTCTGACTTCCCCTGAGGGGTCCCAGATTGCAAGAGGGCGGTTCTCGGGTGATGCACCTCAGAATCGGGCTCCCTCCTCTCTGGTCCGGGGTGCATCACCCGAGAACTGCTGCTGCCAAGTCACTGCAGCTTGGCAGCTCCTGTGTTGAGCCTCTGTCCACGGGTGGTCAGTGTGCGTCATACTTATCAGTTGGACAGTCACTTAGCCTTTTATATAGATAGATAAGCTGGTGGTTGCTGAACATTAAACCACAAGCACAGGGCCACTGTGGTTTGGGGCTTTGTGCACTTGCACTGGTCACATGACCCTGAAGCCGGTCCTGCCCAGGAACATTATGAGGGAGTCAGTATTTGACCTTCAAGGAGGTAGATGTAAAAAAACAACAGTTTTTAAAAAAAGATCATGAAAAATGACTTTTTATTGTTCCTTCTCATGACTCATATATAAAAATTTAAAAATACCTATTTTATTTTTCTTTAAGAAAATATGAGGAACATCTCTCTCATAAATATTAAAAAACCCTACAGGAAATATAATTTTCCCCACTCAAACTGTATTCAAGCCTTTGGGATGATGATGACGATGGTACTACTAGGTGAACTTACTCTATGTACCAGATATTGTGGTGGCACTGATTTTATACAAATTCACTTTATGGAATTACCTTATCTAATCCCTGTAACATGGGAAAAATACAATTTTTAGCCCCAATTTAGAGATGAGGAACCTGAGAGAGGAAAGTCAACCAGCCTAAGACCAGGAAATGAAAAAAAATGTGCCATCATGATCAGCATTTGTTATAATAATGCAGAACACTTTAAGGTCAGGAAGCCTATAAAGAAGATATATATCACGTCTGGAGGTCAGATTGGGACAATGTATAATCATGTCAGTAGAAGCTGAAAGGGCATTTGAGCTGATTCAACACTCATTCATTTTTCCAGACTCCTCTAAATCCAGAAAATAAAGAATGCTTTCTTAACAAGATAAAGTATTGTCTCACAGCAACAGCAAAATATTGTACTTAATTTGAAACAGAGATAATCCTAGTAAAACAGGAAATAAAAAATTTTCTGCCATCACTATTATTTTACATTGTTCCGGAAGCTATGACCAATGCAATAATACAGGAAACAGAAGTAAGAGCAATAATATAGGAATGACAAGGACATATCTACCTTTATTTACATGACTGTCCACCAAAAACTCAAGAGAATCAATGGAAAAAATATCAGAACTACTTAGAGTTAAGTGGCTGAATAAATCAACTACTTTTCTATGTATCCATAATAATCAGATAAAAAAAACCTAAGAGGAAAATTTCCATTCCTAAAAGCAACAATAAGTATATAGGATCTAGAAAAGACCTTATGAGCAGTAGTAGGACCTGTGTAATAAAAGCCATAGATCTTGAGAATAAATAACTGTAATAATTGTTCCTGGAGGGGTTGAAAATATTACAAAGGTACTGTGATGATTAATTTTTTGTGACATCTTGACTGGGCCATGGAGTATCCAGATTATTTGGTCTAACATTCTGAGTGATTCCGTGAGGGAGTTTTTCATGAGATTAACATTTAATCAGTCCACCAAGTAAAGCAGATTGCCCTCTCTAACGTGGGTGGGCCTCATCCAATCAGTTGAAGGCCTGAATAGAAGAGTAAGGCTGACTTCCCCGCAAAGGAGAACAAATTCCTCCTGCCTGCCTTTGAACTGACACATCAGCTCTCCTGGTGTTGAGTCTGCCAGCCTCAGGACTAAAAGTAAACCATTGGCTCTCTGCTCTCAGGACTTCGACTCAGACTGGATGGGACCATCAGCTCTCTGGGTCTCCAGCTCTCTGATTCCCCCTGCAGACCTTGGGACTAGTCAGCTTCCATAATCTTGTGAGCCAATTTTTATCATAAATCTCTCTCTTCATATACATGTAGATATACATATATTCATACATATATTCATCCTATTGATTCTGATTCTGTGGAGAGCCCTGACTGATATAGGTGTGATGGCTTTCCAAATTCATTCATAACTTTAAAGTGAAGGGGATATGATAAAACAATTCTAAAGTTTATCTGAAAGAACAAACAAGAACAGTTAAGAAAAATTTTAAAACAAGAGGAATCTAAGTGTGGCCTATTGATGGGAAGAAAAACTAGTCTTATGAAATATGAAGACATTATAAAGCTAAAATAACTAAAACAATGTAGTTATAAAGATAGCCAGACAGTCCAAGGGAAGAGAACGGTATCTTAAAACAGATTCAAGTATGTAAAATATTTAAAATATAATTTACATTATATTAGGTGGCAAAAAGGAAGAATTATTCTGTAAGTAGTGCTGGATAACTTGGTTAGTTATTTATTACTACAGGTCCGGTGCATGAAATTCATGCACGGAGGTGGGGGAGGTCCCTCAGCCTGACCTGTACCCTCTCATAGTCCGGAAGCGCTCAGGGATGTCCGACTGATGGCTTAGGCCTGCTCCCCAAGTGGGCCTAAGCCGGCAGTTGGACATCCTTAGCGCTGTGGAGCCTGGCTTCTGGCTGAGTGGTGCTCCCCCTGTGGGAGTACACTGACCACCAGGGGGCAGCTCCTGTGTTAAGCATCTGCCCCCTGGTGGTCAGTGCACATCATAGTGACCAGTCGTTCCACCACTCAGGTGATTTGCATATTAGCCTTTTATTATATAGGATTATTTTTAATCCTTACCCTAGGATATTTTTCCTTTGATTTTTTTTTTTTTTTTTTTTTTTTGAGGGGAGAGAGTGGAAAAGAGACGAAAAGACAGAGAGAAAAATCAATGTGACCAGGGCCTGGCCCAGGGAGGAGCCTGCAACCACAGTACATGCCCTTGGCCAGAATTGAACCCTGCAACTGCGGTACATGTCCTTGGTCGTCCACAGGCCAATGCTCTATCCACTGAGTCAAACCAGCTAAGGCTGCAGGGAAATTTAGACTTAGGTCCTCATTACTTTTGCCATGTAACAAAATTAATACTAGGTGACTTTTTTTTTTAGTTAAGTGCAAAGAGGACATAAACCATAAAAATATATGACAATATTTATCAAATTGGGAGAGGAATGTCTAAGCTTAAAAGCAATGGAGGAAATGCAAATAAAAAGAGCATTCAAATATATAAAAACAAAAACATTTGACATATATAAATAAAACTCAATACATTGGGAGCATACTTGCAATTTATATGACAGTCAAATGACCTATATATTTAATATACAAAGAGATCAGATTTAAAAAGTTAAAGACCTCTATATTTGACAAAGGACAGGCACACACAATTTATAAATGACTAGAGGCCCGGTACATGAAATTCATGCAAAAGCCCAGCCTGCACAATCTCTAATTCGGGACATCCCTCTCACAATCTGGGACTGCTGGCTCCCAACTGCTTGCCTGCCTGCCTGCCTGATCACCCCTAACTGCCCCCACTGCTGGCCTAGTCATCCCCAACTGCCCCCCCTAGCCTGGTCACCCCTAACTGCCCCCCACCATCCTGGTCACCCCTTACTGACCCCCCTGCAGCCTGGTTACCTCCATCTGCCCCCCCCTACAGGCCTGGTCAACCCACGCAGCCTGCTGCTTGGTCATTTGGTTACCCCTCACTAACCCCCCTGTGGGCCTGGTCGCCCCACGCAGCCTGTCCGGTCATCCGTTCGGTTGTGATGGTCGCTTAAGCTTTTATATATATAGATAACACAGGGTCACCCTTACTCTGGCGTAGCCGTACTCCTGAGGCCTGTTCTGCTCAGTGAGGCCTCACACTGGCTAATTTGCATTCCCAAGGCCCGCACTGTGAGACCCACAGCAGCTGCTTTCTGCTGTGCCTCACTCAGCCTCACCTGCTCACAGGCAGCTCAGTGTCCACCCAGGCACGTTCCCAAGCAGATCTCTGGTGCCCCTTCTCTGCACAGCTCCCTCTCCTCTGGTTCTGTCCCACACTTCCCAGCTCCCTGAGCTAGGCTTGCCTCTGCGCTCATTTCTTCCAGCCCATGAAACTCCTTGTCTCTCTGTTTGGCCTCACTTCCCTCTGCTGCATTTGGAACGCGCTCCCAGGCAGAAAGCCAGACTGAATGTAGAGGTCACCACGTGACTCTTTTTCTCAAGGATCAAAGCCCCACAGTGTTTGTTGTACTAAGCTGTCGTTGTTTATGATGAAAGGGTAAGTCAGTCAGTCATGGCTGGACCTAAACCTCTCCACTGAGGTTTTGATTTTAGCAATTAACTTTTTTCCCCTAGAAATTCTATTTGGTAAGTGTATCTGTCCCCTAGAAATTCTATTTGGTAAGTGTATCTGTTTAGTCCCAATAATTTTTTTTAGAAACTCATTTTTATAATTTCATACATAGTATTCCATATTCAGTTCCAACACCTACATTCTCTGGGACTACATTTATTGTCCCTATTTGCCGGGAGCCGGTCCATCCTTGCTGTTTCAAGGGAACTGGCATATATGGCATACGGTTCTTAATATGTTTGCTCACCTTCTTGGCGCTGTGTTTTAACCAAGGTCACCTCTCCGAGAAAGGTTGAATCCCCAAGTAGGGATTTTCCCCTGAAGTTAGGGAGGGAATAAAACCCCTCAACTAAGTGCCAGGCGGGTAATTAATCACTTTAACTACGAACAATCATGCTTAAGCTACATAATCTTTACTCCCTGGAATGGAGATAAGAAACGCCCTAACCTTTGTAATAGAGATTGATAGGATTGAATCAACTGGTATAAATACAGTTGTAACAAGACAGAAACACTCAGAACTCAGAACTCAGAACTCAGAACACAGAACTCATGAGACAGGATTCAGAACACAGAACTTAGAACAGAATCAAGAAGACAGAACCTACACGGAGCCTAGAGACAGAAGAACTTTGCTGGAGAGAGCATGCCGGAGGATCCTGGAGAGGGACTGGCCTCGGAGCCTAGAGACAGAGCCTAGCGGGAGAACATGGCAAGGGATCCTGGACTGAGCCTGACTACAGAGATTGGCAGGAGAACCTGACTGGAACCTGGACACTGAACCTGACTGGAGAGCCTGGACAGAACCTGGCTGGAGAACCTAGCGAGGGAACATGGCTACAGAACCTCGCTGGAAATCCGAAGCAGAACCTCTCTGGAGATCCGGGCTAGAGATCCTGGCTAGGCTGCTGATCAACTGAACGCTGTCTCCGTGTCATTCCTTCTTCGCCGACTCCGTCCACACCTTTGGGGACCCCTGGACCTGCTGGGGTTGGACCCCGGCACCTATTGATTCTCACTTATGCTAGACACTAGTAGTGGTTGGTCTTCTCCGGGTTTGATAGTCTTTGTTTGGAGGTTTATGCTTGAGTATAATCTATGGGAGTCTTGTGGGATGGTTTCTTCTGCTTCAACCAGTCACGTGTGTGTGTGTGCACGCACGCGCACACACACACACACACACACACACACACACACACGTCTTATAACCCTTCCGGACCTCCTTGAAGATTTTAGCTCAGAGGAGGGGGGGCTCCAAAAGTAGGTTTACAGTTGTTCTTATAGAAAATAATAACCTGTTTTGTTTACTCACAACTGTAAACCTGCTTGTGCCGCACCCTGTACTCACATACCATCAGTCTAGTACTCTGGCCCAGGCGATCCTGCCCCCCCATGGAGCCTGCAGGCTCTCCATCCTTCCTGGGACCCCGTTGCTCTGGTCTGAGAGCCTCCCCGATGTTCCTGGGTATTTGCTGCAAGTCCAATTCCGGTTCCAAGCCACTTAGTCTTCATTCCTGGCTATTAGGGTATTGGAAAATTTAAAATTTATTTTTACCGTTTTTCTGAAGGGAGAGATGCTTGGAAACTGGAAATACTTCAGTGTTTGTTGTATTTGGGGGAGGGGAGTGTCTAGCTCTTTTGGAGAAGTTAAATTAACCTCTGAGCTTATAACACCTTAGGTATCAGGGAGCAAAAACACGTATTAATCTTATAATCAGAAAAATGAAAAAAGGTATAAAAAACTGTATCTGAATTACTAATGTACATATCTATGTGGTAATCAATCACGATGAGAAACTGAACTATTAGTATAATCTAGTCAGCATTTTCATGTTGCTTATTTTATTTCTCAAGTACAAACACTATCCTAGCTAAAGGATACTTTCCATGGGCTGAACCTCTGTAAATTTTAGAAAAACATAGTTAAGTTGACAAACAAAGGCTAACATTTGGTCATGCTTTAATAGGCTGAACATCAAGCAAATCCTATTTCTTAATTTGTTCATTTTGCAATAAGTCTTGACATCACCTTCTCCTCTTTCTTAAATTTGCTTACTTAGCTGGGCACAATGCAGTTTTGATGTGCAATCTGATTTCAAAAGAATCTTTGAGAGAGCTAATCTGTACACTCGCTGTAATTAAATATTACAGCACAAATGGTATATAAGATACTCACCTTATTGAGAACTTCTTAGCACCAAAGAGCAATGACATTAAATAGTATAGATTTTCAGAGTGGTTTGTGTAGGTTTTTCAGCTTGAACTTTTAACTCTTATAGCACCTTAGAGCTTGCAATGAGTAAAGCATTATATACCACAGCCTGAAAATATCATTATTAATTGCCTTTCATTTTGTCCTAAACTCTCATTTTACCTCAGTTTAAAATCTGCTAGTAGACTAATCTGCTAACCTTCAAGTGCCTGCTTCATCCCTGAAAATATGCAATAGGAAATGCCATACTGAACTAGACTGATGAATCGAGTTCAGTTCTTTGTCTCTTATGGTAAATGTCAGAGTATGGCCATTGTCTTTAACTTTTTAAATCCAGGAACTTATTTCCACTGACACTCCTCCATCAGTTCATCCCTTTCCCATCCTTACATCCAGCTCACACCATGTGATAGTTCCCATCCCTATATCCAGCTCACACCATGTGATAGTTCCCATCCCTACATCCAGCTCACACCATGTGATAGTTCCCATCCCTACATCCAGCTCACACCATGTGATAGTTCCCATCCCTATATCCAGCTCACACCATGTGGTAGTTCCATCCCTACATCCAGCTCACACCATGTGTAGTTCCCATCCCTACACCCAACTCACACCATGTGGTAGTGCCATAAATTCACAATCACCATTATACTTTCATTTTTTCTTAAAACTGTATCTGCTTCAAGAAGTAACCTACCTCTAGATTTAGTGAATAAATCTACCCCACACATGACCCTCATGATTTATTCCCACATTTTCCAGACTGACATCCTACATTTTAAAAATGTGCTTTTTTGAAAAAGTAAACTAAGACATGGTAAAAACACTCAAAACAGTGCAATGCCACTTGTTGACTATATGACCGTATAGCGCTCTTCATGCCTATGGCCCCATCTCAGAAGACCTCTGTACCAAGTAGCAGCCAGGGCTTGAGTTACCAGGCAGCAGAAGTCCGCCATAGAGAAAAGACCTCTCAATACTACTAGTCACAGTCCCTCAGAGGAAAGGGCCCAGTCAGAACAGCAACGAGGGAAACCTATCAATCAAAGTTCATTCCATGCACACAGAGCTTCCAAGTTGTTCTGCATTAGGACTAGGTAACAACCATTCGAGATGGGATCCTAAGACAGAGAGCTCCAGGAGGTATTTCTAAAAGTATAAAAAATTTACACATTACTTCACGTGTTACAATGTGTTAACAATATGTATTTAGTCCTGGAGGTGAGTCTGGGATGAATTGATAATAGGTAAAGGAGAACTACACAAAAATTAAGCAGACTGAAAAGGGGAAAATTAACTCTGGGGAAAGTAAGATGTTTAAGGAAGGAAATATAGTAACTGATATTGCACTAATTGATTTATAAAATTATGCTCTAACTATACTGAAAGGATGGGGAAAAGGAAGAGAGAGTGTGTTTGTGTCTTAAAAGGGGTTTGTATAATAAAGCCAAATTCTCATCTCCATTGTAGGAAGTCAACAGTAATGTACTAAAAATAAATTCAATCAAGAAATACTGGTATAAGCACGTTATCTTGAAATATGAAGGCAGGTGCCAAAAGGAACTGCGAAAAGATTAGAAAGCGATCGCCTCTGAGGAGCAGAAACGAGGAAAGAGGAATGCTGTGTTTTACATAAACCCTTTGGAGCTCTTTAACTTTTAACAAATTGTACACATAACTTTGATAAAGATATATTAAAATATAAATCTTTGCAAGAAAAGTGTGTTTTTAACACAGACAGAAGCATATCGTACCCTCTTCTATACCTTGATGTGTTCCCATAAAAGTATCTTGTAGAATCATCTCATATCAGCATGATAAATGAACTTCATTTTTTCTCATAGTTATATACTATTTCATTTACTAGGTATATTTTTGACATGCAAAATTATAAATATATGTATTGGGATATTACTATCCCAGAAGTAAAGTTCTAGATCAAAACTCTGAGATATTTCTGTTTCCCTCTGAACATGTATAGCTTTGTCAGCACTTGCCTCGCACACTTACCAACACTGTATACTATAGAACCACTGTCTTTTCAACCTGGTAAATGAAAGGATGTATTGTCATTATTGCTTTACTGCATTTTTAAACATTTGTTTTTCTAAAAACTGTCTACTAAATCCCAATTAAAAGAAAATCTATATTCATTCAGATCCCTTCTCCATCCTCTTTTTCTTTTCTCTTTTCTTGTGTTCATAAACACGTGTCCTTCCCTTCCTTTCCAAGACTGACACAACTTATCTTTTCCAGAAAACTTTTATAATAATGTTTGTACTTTCTCTG
This sequence comes from Myotis daubentonii, assembly GCF_963259705.1. Lineage (NCBI taxonomy): Eukaryota > Metazoa > Chordata > Mammalia > Chiroptera > Vespertilionidae > Myotis > Myotis daubentonii. Next base: position 209,798,588 of record NC_081841.1, on the reverse strand, counting down.
AGCACTGTATATTAATATTCATTAAGTCATAATTTTAGATATATTCCCCAGTTTAAGACGTGTGTCAAAAATACTGATTGTGATATAGAGAATTATAAAGATATACAAAGTAAAGAGAATTATATCTTTGCAGTGAGTTTCATCTTACAATATTTCACAGAATTTAAGATGTGACTCATTGCAAGACATACCATTATTTTATGACTTACTTACAAAGAAAAGAAAAAAACTATGCTTTCTTATCGCTAAAATTTTTATTGTATACTTATTGACTATTACACAATTGGTATTTTTACATCCTTTGGAAGTAAAAGCAGTATGTAAAAATGTTAATTTATTGTATGGCTATAAAGAGTAGGATAATGAGTGTATTTTGAAAACTGGTGAATTTCTAAGAGTCATCTTCTTAAGATGATGCCTACAAAAAAGCCAAAATTAGTACCAAAGGGGCTGTGTTGGTTTAATTATTTTAAGCCATTTAAGCAATCACTTCTGTAGAGCAAAACTGATACTCCATTAAGTCACGTCAACTTTCTGAAAGCTTCTCAGTACCAATGACCACATTATATACAGTATCAATGCCTATTGTACATTTTTAGAGGCTTTATGGCTCTGTGATTTGTTTACCTACAGACGTGTTGTGATTAATTTCATTGGCATGTAGTATGATAGCAGAGGGTATGAGACCAATGGAGGTTTGGTAACCAATAAACAGTTCCGAAGTTTGGAGGTGACAATTTTTTTAAAAGACATTACTCCACAGATAAACATAAAAGCAAGGTACTAAGTTTCTTGATTCAAGAGCAGGTATATTTATTTTCAGATAATATAAGAATGTAAGGTTGCTTTACAGCTATATTTTATAATAAGAACAATAAATTGGAACTTAAGTTAAATGATTTTCTTAATATTAAATGATTCTGAGAGGTACCACAAATCTTTCATCATGTAGACTCTCTGTAAAGAGGATAATACTAAAATTTTATGTATAACTTCACCTTTCCAAAGAATAATTTGTAGAAGGAAATTCTGAGAATACTAGCATAAATGTATTTAGTATATTACTATTTTCAAAGTGCTTAAAATTTTTCATTTGATATAGACAACAATCCAAAGAGTTCTTTTTACCTCTCATTTTAATTAGAGGGTTAAAGTTCATGAGTGATAATATATAGGGAATCATTGTAATTTACTATTCTTTTCCATTTTAATTGACCAGAATATCTCACTTATTCCAATTTTAATATTATGCTACAGTCTTATAAACAAATGAATATCCATTCACTCTGATAAGCAATTATGAATAAAGATCACAATGTAGTATTCCTTGGGAGAATGACAGAATTATAAATAATTTTAATGAGCTAATTTAGTTTTTAATGTGCATTATAAGACTTTCCTAAATGGCAATTTTTCCATGTATGCAAGATAATATAACTTATAGTCAAAGATAAAAGTAAACTGCATTTTTCAATTATTTTAGATAGCAAATAATGTTGAGAACATTCAGGTAAGGTAACATAGACCAGGGTATGTTAAATGAGTGAACAGACATTTTCATTTAGTCAATCAATTGAATCAAACTTGAAAGAAGGTGAAATTAAATTATTATACTACATAGAATCCTCACATTTATGAATCACATTGCTACATCAATGTAATAAATAATATCAGATAAAGAATGTAAAAAGTCAAATACATAGCCAATGCTAATAACATTTTCTTGGAAATAACATTACTTTTATAAATAGGCTGATGCACAGCTATTAATTTCACATTTAATAACTTATAAAAACAAAGTCAGTATTTCCTGTTTTCATATGCAAAAGCAAGGCAATAGCTGGAGTGTGTACAAATGACATCAAATACATCTTGGAAAAGAAGATAAACGTATATATCTTTTACATATAATACATTAACATATTAATTTAAACTTATTGTTCTACTTTTGTTGTATAGTAATCTTTTATAAATGAAACTTTTCAATTGAACAGATTTCCATTAAGTACTATCAAATTTTCTCCATGTGAAAGTCTAATGTTGCTATTTCTTAAACAGTTTTTCTTTTATCTTTTAAGACATATTCTGAAATAATGAAGTACATTAAATTATTCATTATTACTATTTGTTATCGCTTTTGCAGGTGGTCCTTTTGCAAGAAACAATATTAACTTCTACCTAATATTTACATAAGTCCTTAAACCATTTTATATTAGTCTTTTACAGTACTCATTTGGATGCTATAGACATTTATTAACAATGTGCAATAAGTTACAAATTGTAAGATATGATTTTTAGATGAACAAAAATAGATCCAGAGACAAATGGCAGGGAGGTGGGAAGGGGGGTTTAGAGAGCAACCAAAGGACCTGTATGCATGCATATTAGCATAGCCAATGGACACAGACACTGGGGCGGTGGGGACTTGCCCGTGGTGGGAATGGTTTGGGGGGGGGGGCGGGAGGAAGGGCGGGGGGGCATGTCGATTGGGGAAGAAGAAGACATATGTAAAACTTAAGATAAAAAAAAGAAAAAAAGATATGATTTTCACTAGTGCTATTAACGTACACCATCTGTAATCAGGAGCAGCATCATGTTAAAACAATAATGACAATGACGGTGACTGATGCTACAACTACCACTATTCTACCACCAACATAGGACGATTTTTGAGAAAAAAAATCTACATTTTAAATTTCTTTACTGTATACATAAAAGAATACTAGACATTCTGTTGACTTTGATAAATGAATAAAAACTTCAAAAAAAACTTTATATGACTAAAACAATACCTTGTTAATTTAGTAGTTTTAAAAGATAAAAGTACAGTGTAAATCATCATATTGTATAGTATTTTAATTTCTATTTGTTTTTCAGAACACTTTCAATGTAACTGAACATTAGATAAATAATAGGGATTTATCAACAATTCTAAGGCCCTAAGCTAAATCTTAAGGAATATTCGTTTTCTTAAAATAAGTTCACAGTCTAAAACCAAAAAAATATGTCACTGTTCTTTTTTAAGTGATCTAGGTTCCAGGAGTCATACATTATTTTGAGGTTAGGCAAATTTCTAATAAATTTTAAAATACATTCTTATATAGTCAGTGGAAGTATCTATGTACTTCTGAAAGGAATGAAAAAGTGCAAAGTTCAGTAAATCAAGGCAAAAGCTTAGCCAGATAACATACAGCATTTGTAGTTAGTATGAAGATGCATTTTATCTGTCTTATATTCAAGAATTCAGTTCAAGAAAAAATATAATTAGCATTTCACCTTTTCCTTCATTTCTGTTTTCTGAAATTACTGCTTCTTGCATTTGTTATGTAGAGAAATTCTTTAAACTTTGCTTTACAAGAACCTAATTAAAAAATATAAGCAATATTTATTTAGCATGAAATTCAGAGGTGATGACATTAATCAAATATTATTATGATAATATGAAACAGTAAGGCACATAATAAAAACACCGAACAGAAAATACAAGGATCAAAAGACTTAATCATAAAACATTTCTTTTAATTTAAAAGTTCAGTGTTTTGTTTAGTAACTTGTCTAGTTCTCAGTCCTTTCAAGGTCTAGAAAAAATGTAGTCCTTTTTACCTATGGTTCTATGAACTACAACATAGAATCAATAGCGTCAGAGTGACACTATGACAAATTAGTTGAGTACACTACCTATATGAACATGTACATGGTATGGTCCTATGTTTTCTAATGTTCAGTTTAAGTTCTTACAGGGCAGTATCAAGTTCTTTAAAACAAAGATTAGGAAGATGGTTTGTTAGCTCAGTCACAACAGTTATCACCTCAGATGAATGATTAGCCTACTTGCCACTAAACAGTTTAGACCAGCATTTCCCAGGATGGGCTCCATAAAACATTAGGCCTCAAAGCTACTTTGCGAAATACAGAATACTGCCGTTTTCTTTTAGAGACACAAATGCATAATAAAATCCCATAAGTTCTAAGGAGGACGGAACCTATTTAACTATGTTTATTATATTTCTCTAACTTACTTAACTAAACTTTAAAAATAATATGCATCAATATCGCTTGGAACAATTTTGGTAATACTGCTATAACAAATATAAATGTTTCCAGCTTGAAAAAACAGCAATAAATGTATTTTTGCAATTAGAGACCTACCTAATTGGAACCCATAATCGACCAACATTTTATAGTTATAGGTGACTTATAGAAGAGAAAAGGAAAAACAAATCGCTCATTTTGGAGATCAGCAACAAGTATGAGACATTTCTTTGGGTTGAACAAACTGAATGAGCCTCCTGTATCTTCCTCACCTATGGCATTCTACAGGGATAGTTTGGAAAATAATAAGATGTCTTTGCCATCAGACAAAATGAGGTTCAAACCCGAGTTTGCGACTTATTAGCGCATGTTATCTTGGGCAAATGACTCATTAAGCTTCTATTTTCTCGGTGGTTAAACGGGATATCTGTGAGGATTAAATGAGAGTCTACAGGTGGAAGAATACCTAATATAGTGCCAAGCATCTAAAATAACTCTACAAAGATTAGCTTCTATTATTGTAGCAGACATTGGGAATAATGATCCTAAAAAATAGTAAAAAATATTCCTTAGATGTTAATGATTCCACATTATAATAGTCGAATATGAAGTTATTATTTTATGTCTACTCAGATACAAAGTTGCAGGTTAAACAGAATCATTTTCAATCAAGACATTTCAAGAGACTAGCAATTGGATGAGTATTTAAATCAGGCTTATTTCACACCTTAATAGAGGCAAAGTAATTCTTTGTTATAATGATTAATTCATCAACTGAATTACTAAATAAAATAAAGTTACTAAAATAAAATCATTAACAGAGTAATTCTTAGTTTGAATTAGTGACCTAAAAATTAAAAATAAAATGTATTTCTCTTAGTTATTTCCTAAATGTCACAGCAGAAAAATAAATCATGGCCCTTCCTTTATTGTTATTGAACAATTTAGACAGAGAAGCTAACATACTTATCTGCTATGCAGTTCCTTCTTCAGACAGGATTTGAAAGTGGGATACTTCTGAACTGTTTTATAACCCTGTGGAACAGAGGATTAAAAAATGTAAAAGTCAATGAAATGTTACGGGGCCACAAATATGCAATAAATAAAGCAAAAAATAAAACACACAACAACTAAGAGAAAAATGCAGCATCAGAGGTTTATAGCATAGTTTACACTTTAATTTGATATCGCTACTCTAAAATTTCTGAGGAAGAATAAATAATTTTCAATACATGCCCTTTTAGGTACTTGTGCCATAATTTCAAATGTTAATGACTGGCCGCTAGGTGGCAGTTAAGTACACAGTATCGTTACCAAAACAGCTTGGATTTTAAAAAATCACTAAAAATGTTTAAAAACATTGTCTATGATGAATCTTGATTTTATTGTATATATAACTTTTTCTCTTTTTAAATGTATAATACTTAGGGGTATTCCTACCAAAGAGGGATAACTGCATATTCTAGCTGTTAATAGAAATATTTTTTCTTTTCCCATTTTTAGCACCACCTACAAATATGCTACATATCTAAACATTTATTGATCATGCTATATTTCATTCTTTAAAATATACTTGAGGATAAAAATCTGAATTTTTCATATTATTTTACAGTGTAAGTTGTTAATAGGAAGAATCAGCAGACAAAAAATGTTTTTACTTTATTTTCTATATGAAAAGTGCTGAATATATGGTGACTTAAGCATCTCAGTTGCCTAGTGGAAATCTGCATCATGTAAAATGAGAAATAGTGGTATTCCTTTGTATACTAACAAGTTTGATAGCAAGTGTGCAGATTAATTAATAAAAAATATTTGGCAACTTTTGCCCCCACAAATTGGGACGAAGACATTGAACTACTTGATTATGAAATTAAGTTATTAATATTCAAACGGATTTCATATTTAAAAAAGCATTGTCTTTTATCACTTCAAATTGTTTCTGCAAGTAGGTAGGGCCTTATATCTTTCTTTTCAAGTATAACATTTTATGAAAAATGTATATAAATTGTTTCTGAAACTTAGGTGGATTTTTCCCTTTCAGTTTAAAAAAATAATATCAATAGGGTTGAAATATGTAGGTTTACCCGGAATCCTCTATGGAGTCTGTCTTTCATAATTCCAATAAATTCTTTATAACTTAATTGATCATCTTTGTCAACATCAAAAATCTTGAAGACTGTGTTCACTAAATGTGGTGAAAGTTTGAGACCAGTAGCCACATAGACAGCACGCTTAAATTCATCTAGATAAATGTTACAGAAAAGGAGTAAGCCATTATTATTTTTATAATATTAATTACTAAAAAGGTTATAAAATACATTTTTTTTCCCTAAACACATGGGTCATGATCTTATGTAACATGACTTTTCATTAATCATGCTATCTTTTAGAAAACAAAAACTTTTTGTAGTTTTTAAAATTTATTTATTATTGAAAGTATTAGATGTCCCCACCCCATTGACCCCCTCCCCACCGTCTTCCCCACTGCATAGGCCTTCACCACACTATTGTCTGTGTCCATGGGTTATGCATACATGCATGTAAATTCTTTGGTTAATCTCTTCCCACCCACCCCAACCCCACCTTCCCTCTGAGATTCGTCAGTGTGTTCCATGCTTCTGTGTCTCTGGATCTATTCTGTTCATCATTTTATTTTATTCATTAGATTCCATGTATGAGTGAGATCAGTTGATACTAGCCTTTCTCTGACTGTCTTATTTTGCTTAGTATAATACTCTCCAGGTCCCTCCATGCTGTCTCAAAGGGTAAGAGAGCCTTCTTTTTTACAGCTGCATAGCATTCCATGGTGTAAAAGTACCATGTCCTTTTTTATCAAGCTTTCGTAGTTTTAATTTAAAGGGCCAAGAATAACTGTATTTTAGTTTAATATGCATTCATATTCAATGAATGTTTAATGAGCACCTACTATCAGTGACAGATACTTTAGTTCTCTTACAGTTCCAATAGGAGATGAGACATCTGCCCAAATAACCATACACAGGACCACACAAAGTACCAACAAAGCACTATGAGAATTTGGAAATGAGTGATTACTTCTGTCTGTAGCGTGGAGTAGGGAAAGGAGAGAGAAGAGCAGTGAATAGAAAAAGCTGCAATTTTGTATCTGAGCTGAGCCCGAAGGATAGAAGATTTCAGCTTGTAGAGATGAGAAATGGCAGATGAGATGACATGCGCAAAGGCATGGAGGATTCAGGAGGGTATAAAACACGTTCAGAAAACAAGGAGCAGTCTGGACATACAAGAGCTGGAGAAGCTCTGTACAGGGACTTTGAGGTGAGGAACCTGTATATTCTTCAACAGGCAGCTGGGGAACTAAAGCGGATTTTTAGCCATAGCAGGCATGTAGAAAGGCTAAAATCAGTGTTTTCAAAAGATTATTCTCTGAGTTGTCTAAGAAATATTGGAGAGGGATGTGGGTATTGGCAGGAATACCAGATCCTTTTAAGAGGTAATAATAACCTGAATTAAGGTGCTAGCAGTGACAACAGAAAATAAAGAGATAGATATATTCCTAGCACCTGCAAAAGTACACAATCGATTTTTTCCATTTCCCAGTTCCACAAAGTGAAACAGTAACTGTCCATTCTGAACCAGACTTTTTTTTCTCTTGTGGTTGATTAGTAGTTTTATCATGGTAGTAAACGCTAGTCTGGAATGGCTGGGTTCCTTCACGAAAATGGGTTGAATTGAGAAGATGCCCTATTTGAACATCTAGAATAAACCAAAGGTAAAATGACAAATTCTCAGGTTTCTCTTCCTCAGTGAATAAATGAGTGGAGCCACATGAGGGACTCACTCTCCACGCTTTGGGAGAGAGAATTATTATTAGTGCTCACGGGCTGCAGTTTGGCCTCTCCCGGGAGCTTGGCAATAAAACAAAGTTCTGTCCCCTTAGGTTACATTTGGAAAATGGATTATGGCAGACACAGGTCAAATCAGAAAGTCCTTGTATGGCAAGAATATTTAAAAAGGATATTGCCATGAGGGAAGAAAGGAGAGTAGTTATGGCCATAGAATTCTAGAAAAGGACTTGACTTGTTGGTCTACCTATAGGGAAAGAAAGAGCTGGTTCTGAGGTCAACAGCACTGGATTCTATGACAGTTGTATTTCTTTGTAAAATTAAGCAAAACTGACATTCAATTTTACATACCATTCTTAAAACATGGTTACTGTGAGTCCATAGCTAAGAGGGGGCCTTTGTTGACAAAATGCAGGTTTCTGAGCCACAGGGATTGTGGGTAACATGCATCATCCTGTGATGATGGCTGAGGCATGACTAGCTGGCTCTTCTATAAGTAGACACACATCCTTCAATGTTACCAAGCAGTCATGAGGTGCTTTTCTCTTTGAACTTTTACAAACATCAGCTTCCCCCCATAGTAAGAAATGAAGGGCAATAACATTTTTGTTTATTTATTGAACTTATTGGGGTGACACTGGTTAATAAAATTATATAGATTTTAGGTGTATAATTCTGTAATACATCATCTGCATATTGCATATTGTTATACAAATATTTAGCCTATTTCCCTAAACTCTGCTTAGGGAAAACAGATTTCCCATTGAAGAACACAACAAACTTTCAGGCAACTGATGGCTGATATGCTATTATATCTAATTAATTTGCTGTCAAGTCCCTAGAAACAATGTAGGGTTATTTTTTGCTTTTAATTTTTGAAAGATTATTACTTACCTTGCCCTATAGAACGACTTGCAAAGTTATACATATTCAAGGCTATTGCAAAATCTTCTAGGTTGTTCAAAAACTGGAAAAATGACCTGAATTCATCAAATGTGATGCCCTATATTGAGAAAATATATGTAAATAGATTTTAGTGTGGCCAAATTTATTAAAATAAATACCTACACTTACTAGAAAGAAATAGACTAACCATGTGCAATATAACTTGCAAGTCAACATTTCTAGGGCACATTCTGAAACCTTTCTCCAGATAGAATGTAAAATTCACTCAGATTTTTTTTTTAACTTGGCAGTGTTGCTACCACTAGCAATGTTAGGTGAAAATATTTTAAAAATACTCTTATATCAGCACAAAGTTCCAAAAAATTGCTACAATGAAAATGGATAGAAAAGCTTCAATTTCAAAACCTCTGCATAGGAGGCCTGAATTTTTTAAACCCTGAAAGTAAATATGATGATGAAGGAAAAAAGAATAGTTTTAAAAAGACACCTAAAAAAAATGTCCACTGTACATATACTCATTAAATATAATTTAACATTGTATGATGATCATCAATATCTTTATAATGACAATGAAAAATGAAAATAAGCCAACAGTAGTGTATTTTTACTTGCTCCTGCTGCGAGAGCATGGCCAGCACAGCAGGAGGAAGCATAGTGACTGTACGTACAGCTCAGAGAGGCCTGATGCAGGGCTTGGTGTGTGATCATGGACAGGACTCTGGAATGTCATTTACATAAGCTACAATTATTGCCACTACTATTACTTGAATTAAATAGGGAAGTTATTTAAAATAAGTACCACATATTTCAGATAATACAAATTTGGGCATCAAGAGCTGCATTTAATTAAGTGTTCTACTCAGTAAATTACTGTGATTGAAAGAAAAAGTAAACTGAAAAGAGCAAGGGCCAAGAGCTTAAGCTTAACCAATTCTGACCTGAATGTAGGGGAAGGCATACTAAGAAGGCTGCACTGGAAAGCTAGAGAAAAAAACCAGAAGAGCCTATTTTCATGCAAGCCAACTACTGATTAAGTGGTTTATTATCAAAATAATATTTATTGTAAGTTTCTTATCAAAGTTTTATATACATTATTACCACTTTAATTACAATCCCTCTTTATTTGCAAGGAGAATCCTCACTGTCTTTTCACATTTTTCTCTTTCTCTTTTCTTACATTCAGGGTCGGCTGTTCCAAACCTGAATTCTGCTTTGTGACCCAATCCCACCTGTCATGTTTCCAGAGAGGACCATTCGAATCAATTAGGGAGATGGAGCCAGAAGGGGTTTGTCCCGCTGTGGAGAGCTTGTTGCCAGGGAAACTGGTCACTGCTCAGGCTCTGAATCAGTGTATGCTGCGACCAGTGCCACAGCAACAGTCTCTGTCTCGGGGTGACATGTTAATTGCTAGTAAAAGTGAAAAACAGGAGGATGGGATATTTTTAAGCAAATTGTAAATATAAATGTCAATGCTTTCAGGGAGAATACTATCTATTTTCTTCCTGTCTCTGGGCATTTAAGAAAATTTCTATCAGTTCTCTGGCTAACCACTAAGATAATGGAACATAATCATTAGCAACTGTACATGACAAATGAACTGTGGAAGAGAATCTGATTTCCAGAGTTACTACATTATAATATTCAAATGTTTAGTTTTTAGCAAAAATTATAATGAGTATAAAGAAATAGAAAAAATATGTCAACAGAAACCAATCCTGAGGAAGCTCAGACACTGGACTAAAAAGAAAAAGAAAAGGACTTTGAACAAATTGTCTTAAATATGCTCAAAAGAGCTAAAGGAAACCATGAACAAAGAACTAAAGGAAATCAGGAAAACTATGTATTAACAAAATAATTAAACAGAAATTGTAAAACAAGAAACCAAAAAAAAAAAAAAAATTCCGGAGCTGAAAAGTATAGTAACAGAAATGAAAAACTCACTAGAGGTTCAAAAGTAGATTTGAGTGAGAAGAAGAAAGAGACAATGAACTTAAAGACAGGACAACTGAAATTATTCAATCTGAAGAGCAGAAAGAAAAAAGCATGAAGAAAAATGCACAGAGCCTAAGGAACCTGGGGACACCATATAATGTGTATCAATATATACATTACTAGAGGCCTGGTGCAGTGATTGTTAAAGCAGGTCCATAAGTCACTAGACTGGGAAATCATAACGTCTCTACTGTTAATTCCTCCCCAACTAGCAAGTGCCCTCACCAGTTTGAGCCGTAGTTTTCTTGACTGTACAAGGATGGGATTGAAAAGGTGATCGCTTTAAGATGCTTTCAGGTTCTGACACCCCGGGATCTTTCCCCCCATTGCAGAATTGTTCATCATATTCGAGTTAACTGCCTAGCACTCTCAAAGGGTTTGATCATCAAATTTGGGACATCATTGGAGAGATTCACTGTTTTTCTTTTTTTTTTCTTTTTTTTCTCAAAGATACCATTTACTGGTCATCAGCAATGTGAAGAGGCCCAACACGGGATCAGGTTTCCCTCACCTTCCTCAGCACTGTAGGATTCTTTAAGGCCCTAAAAATACCCTAGTAATTTGACATAATACAATTTCAATATTTATTTTTAGGGAAGTGTCTATGAATAAAAAAAAATCAGTTTAACATGTAAAACTGATAAAAGACCCCTAACTGAGAGATTATGTAAAACTAATGGCCAAATACATCGAGTCCTTTTTTCTCCTGGAGAATTGTCACCAGGTATCCATTTTATACAAAGTCAAACTATTTGCAAGTCTTTCTTGGATAGATTACCTTGATCCTTCTACAAACACAAATAGAAGGCAATATATCCAAAACATCCCATGCTTGACGGGGTGCTTGTAACACCAGTTCTATTTGGTTGCAACGATGCATTCAAATACCACTAGATAATGCACAACTGCACAGAATTGCTGACAAAACACTTGCTACTAAACAAACAGACAATCAGTTGTTCCAGGTCCTTAACCATTCATGCCATCCAAACTCTTTGAAAAACCTCACTTCAACTGCTGATAAGATCATTCACTCACCAATGGCCATCTTCAAATGACCTTTTACTAAGGATGTTATAAAAATGAATCAATTGTGACTGATGTCAATATAAACTGCTTTGTATGAGGTGATGTTTATATAGTAGTCACAGCCTATAGTTCAGCAGAATTCTCTTGAAAAATGATATTCATAATTTGAATAAAATAATTGTTAACCACCTTATGGGTTTTTAGCATATCTAAGAAAAATATGAATACCTACCCAGAATTTTAAATTAAGCCATTTTTAAAATTTAGCCAGAAAACTTAGGACATATAGGAAAAAAATATCCAAAGTATCTATTAATTCACAGAGCAAAAGAACTAACAAAACATTATATTTATAGACTTATATAATTAAAAGATAATAGCACATGTAATAAAGTAAAAATAGGGTATTAGATACCTTTTCTTCAGCTATACTGTAACGCACATTTTCCAAAAATACGGATGTATTTTCCACATTTGTATATCGTAAAAGAATATGAGCAAAATCTTCTTCACTGATGGTATTCATTCCATTAGAATAGGAAAGGAATTCTATTTCTAAAACTTCTGTTTGGAGGTTATCCATGAATCTATGACAAGAATGGATAAAGAATGGATAAGATAAATGAAGAGTGTTGATGGTAACAGACGGCACTCAGCCTCTCAGGGCTTTGGCTTCCGCATCAGTAAAATGGGGATAACAAAAAACCTTGCAGGGTAGTGATGAGACTTAAAGGAGTTAACATGTGATGTGTAGTGTTGGCTGCAGTACTTCTGAATGTATAGGAAATAACAATCCAGATATCCATACATTTTTTTTTTATCATTCAGTAATTTCCTATTATTCTTATCAATAAAACCACTGGTATAAAGGTACTCACAGAAGTGGATATTTGTTAAACATAGTACCTCAAGTTAAGATGAAAGCAGAGAAAAGGTATCACTGCACTAGGTGTTTCTGACTTTAGCATGTTAACATTCTTTTTCAACACAAATATAAAAATTAAGCTCACCTATAAAAATCTTCAAAGTTGAGCTCAGCTTTTCCTTTCTTTCCAAAAAAGTGTACAAGAAGTGTGGTATCTGTTACCAAACTCATAATGTCATCAGCACGCTTAAAAAAAAAAATCACAATTTAAAGGTTAGCTGTAATGAGCAAACAGAGGATACCCAATATCTCTCAAAGAATTTTATCAACATATAAATATCCAGGATATAAGTATATTAACATTAGAATGAAAAGTGTAAGACTGTATTAATAAATGCCATTACAGTTAAAATGAAGTTCAAAATTAGAAAACAGAAATATGAACAAAACCTATCTTTATCCTAAAAAATTTTTAAAGACATGATTATATATTTTAGGAAGTTTCCTACCTCAAATTATGCAAAAAAGGTACCTATATTTTAAATTATTTAAACTAGTTGAACTCTTTTAGTAATCACCTAAATATTTTATTTGTACTTAAGTAATTTATAGTGGAATTTTCTTAATCAACATGAAAATCCTTTTTTTTAGGATGTTCAAAATAGATACAGTCTTCAGATGTATAGAACATATGGGGCTGACAAAGACATGGTCTCAAGCTTTACAAAAGAACTTAGAGTATAATACTTTACTGCATTCCATATTTATGGTAATTTAGGTAGAAGATACTATAATTTGGAATAGAAACTACACTAGTAATACTTTGAAATTTACATCAGCTACAGTTTTTTCAAAGAAAAGTCTTACATTTTTTGAAAAATTCCAGAGGGTATTTCCTTTCCCATTCAACTTGATAAACCAAGTTCCAACAAGTGTATTCTTAAAGTAGCTTAATTATAGTCCTTATAAAGTTCAATGGCTTGTGGAAAATCTTCATTATTTCCTTTTATGTAGCTTTATAGGTTTTTCCTTTCTTTCCCCTGCTTCCCTCCCACTATCCCTCCTTTCCTCCCACCTTCCATTTCTGTTCCAGTCCTTTCTTTTTCTTCCCTTCCTTCTTCATTTGGCCATTAACTCATACCTATCTTAGAAATTCAGGTAAAAAATGATAAATTTCACATAACTGTACCTTTCCCATATATTATACTGCAAATTAAGAGTTATATAATATCTACCATTTTCTCTATTAAAAGGGACATATTTGAAATGTATTACTTCTCGGCCAGAACCCTGACAATAAGTACTCCATAAAAAACACACACATAGGAAACAGAAAGCATATACTCTTTTACAAAGGATCAGTCCTTTTCTCTTCTTTCACATTCTAAATTTTGGTAATTCTTTGATTCTTTATAGCCCTCTTTCATGAAGATAGCTATTTTATCCTACATAACATTTACTAGTATAGGATCTTTATTTCATTTCTCCCTAAACCAAATATTATTCTTTTCTAAAGACTAGTATGGGGTTATACTCTTCCCTCCAGCATGCCCGCTTTGAATCCATGACACCTTTTCTAAAGTGATTTCTCTGCTACACTGATTACTCCTCTCTCTCTAAAAACTCCAACATGTAGGATATCTTCAGCTTTATATGATCTAAAATTGTTGACATTCTCAGTAATCTAATCTATTTGTATTTAAGTAATTTAGTTTGAATTTTTCAAAATGATCTCTAGCATATAACTCCTTATTAATTGGTATAGAAGATCTCTACTATTTCCCAACTTAGTTTGCTGAGAAGTAGTCCCAAGTATTCTCAGGAGTTGGAATAATCAAGAAGTTCCCTACAAGGCCGGGAGGGTTGGGGGGCAGGAGGTAGTGGGGTAAGAGATCAACTAAAGGACTTGTATGCATGCATATAAGCATAACCAATGGACATAAGACACTGGGTGATAGGGGAGGCTAGGGGACTGTCTAGGGCGGGGGGATAAAATGGATACATATGTAATACCCTTTGTAATACTTTAAGCAATAAAAAAAAAAAAAAAAAAAAGAAGTTCCCTACAGTACAACCAACATCTCTGAAGATCTGATTGCTAGAGGGAAAATAACACAGCCCAAAAAACAGGTGTCATATACCACCTTTTAAATATATCATACTAGAGGCCTGGTGCACGAAATTCAAGCGGGGGGGGGGTCCCCTCAGCCCAGCCTGCACCCTCTCCAATCCAAGACCCCTTGGGGGATGTCCAACTGCTGGTTTAGGCCCGATCCTGAACATCTCTTTCACAATCCTGGACCATTGGCTCCTAATCGCTCACCTGCCTGCCTGCCTGGTTGCCCCCAACTACTCCCCCTGCTGACCTAGGTGCCCCCAGCTGCTCCCCCCTGCCAGCCTGGTTGCCCCTCATGGCCCTCCTGCCGGCCTGGTCACTCCATGCAGCCTGCTGTTCAGTCGTTTGGTCGTCCCTCACTAACCCCCCTGCCGGCCTGGTCGTAGGCAGCCATCTTGTGAGGGTGTGAGGGTTAATTTGCATATTACCTCTTTATTATATAGGATTAGTGATGCCAGCTTTTCAGGGCTCCATATATGGCAGATTAGTGTAATTTTGAGTATACTGCTCAAAAGGGACTACTACTTCACCAGTAGCTGTAGGTTGAGAACGCAGACTGCTGGAATGGAAACGGCAGGATTTAAAATCAGATGACCTGGGTTCACTGACTTTCTGACTTTCAACTACCTTTTCTGTGAAATGGGAATAACCCTATCTATAATAACAATTCTGAGGATAAAATTAGAATATGTGTTTAAAAGAAATATACAAAGATTCTGATTGGCAACCGTAAGATGCTTTGAGAAAAAGCGTAAGACCTTGAGGGGAGTGGCAGGAAAGATATCTCATGTTTATTATAGACATTTTTTTGTGATAGTATACAATCAAGTCTAATCAGTTTATTACCCACAGAACAGCTTAAATTAGTAGGAGAAGGAAATATTTGAGAAGGCATGCCTAAAAGGAGCATAAGAGTGAAAGACCTAGCCAATCAGAAGTCAGCATGAAGAACTGGGGTAGCCATCTAGCAGCTAAAAGAACGAAATGTGGAAGGACAAAATAGATCAGAGGAGGAGGGTTGGTGTTTTAGAAAGCTGTTTACTTCACAAATAAGCAGTAGTGTGGTGAGCAAATACGATGAAGCGCAGGAGTCAGAGTCTGGCTTTGAGTCCTGACTTTTTTCTTTATTAGTTTAAGTGACTATGGTGAAGTCAGTCTCTCTGAGGATATTATCCTCAGGAATAACAAAGTATCCTATATGATAAAAGTGTAGTATGCAAA